>NC_061114.1:52554165-52754262 GCF_002878395.1 Capsicum annuum
GGAGGTCATGATGGATAAATTGTTAAAGTGAGTGGAGGCTACCAACTCAGGTGTGACTACAATGAAAACTGATCTGTCTTATAAGAGTCAGTTGGTAAACTCGCACTGCACTTTGATCAAACAGCTGGAACAATAAAGGGCCCAAATCTGCACAATGCTGAACTAGATGAAAAGTAGAACGTTACCTAGTGATACGGTTAATAATCGATGGAATGATGGCTCATGTATGGCGATTACCATTAGAAATGGTAAGATATTACTTGGCCTTTCTGTGGGTAAAAGTGGAGTAAAAGATGTGACCGAAGCAGATGATGAACCCGAAGAAGAATGTCCAGTGGAGTCTGGAAAGATGGATGGTTTTGATAATGTTCCATAACAAGGAAAGGAGAAGTACAAAGAAGTAGTGGTGAAAACTCTCCCAAGACCACCACTTCCCTTTCCTCAAAGATGGAAAAATAAGGTTGATGATATGAAATTTAGTAAAATCATGTAAAGTTGAACCAGTTAATGATAAATATTCCTTTGGTGGAGGCACTCGAACAAATTCCAGGGTATGTTAAACTCATAAAGAACCTTATGACGCAAGAAAGAACGGTGAGCTACGAACCGAAGGATAATTATAATACCCCACATATTTCTAAGCTAGGAATTTAATAAGTATTCCTACATATGAAATCTCTTATCCTGTGATTCATACTTGAGTACATGACTTAAAATGAATATCCTAGTGATTGGATATCTTACGATGCATTAGGCATGTTCATATGAGTCACTTAAGGTAATACAAGCTAAGAGTTTCTGAATTCATCAAGTTTTAGGTTCTAATTTTCAAGGGTCATATTTGACCAAGTATAACTCGATGTTAATGTGGTATTTTGGCTCATTTAGACACACCAAAGTGTAGAGAATTGAATTAGCTTAACAACAATACCAATTTTCCCTTAATCCAACACCCGAGCAAAAAGTGATGCCCATTTTCGTGAGAGACAGTAAGCATAGGCGATTGGTTAGGCGCCACCCTACCCAAGAATAGGCGATTGGTTAGGCGCCGCCTAACCTAGCTTATGCAATCAGTTAGGCGCCGCCTAAGTCAATTCCCGGTACCAAAAACACTCCGTTTTAAGTTATTTTAAGGGTAATTAAGTCTTTTAACAGTCCTTACATGTCCCTAAACTTAACCCTATGAAATATAGAGCTTCTAAATATATTACAACCTTATTATCATCTCAAAGATCATCATCCATGAGAACCAAAAGAGAAAAACAACTAGGGTTGCATAACTAAGCTTGATGATCCGATTTCAAGGAAATTCCTCTGTCAATCATCAAGAATATTCTTTCTAAGGTATGCGGGAGTTAATTTATGGATCCCATTCATCCATAAAGCTCAAAAATCCTCTTTTTCATTATAAAGTATGATTTCTATATTGTTGGGTGTTGATGATCTTCTTGTTGATATTAGGTGATTCCCAAGATGGAATCTTTATATGTTTTTATGAATTCATAATATCATATGAGTTGAAAACATGTAAATTTGGTTGTTCATGATGTATAATTTGATGATTTCACCTATGCTTATGATGTTCATGTAAGGTGTTTGATAAAATACCTTCGAGGCTAGAAATCATGCAATATAGGTAAATTGTGACTAAGTGAAGGATTCATGATATGCGCTTATGTTTCAATGACTTCTATGTTGTTAATGTGCCTTGTCAATGTTGTTGGAATATTCATGAACTATTCTTATGAGATTATGCTATGTTTACTTGCTAATCCTACTTATGAACAAGATGTATGATAACCATGCAATCCACATGAACTTCATGCTATTGGTATGTGTTGCCAGTTTAATTATGTAATGAACATGATATTAAGATTGTGCAAGTACTTCCATGTGATATGAAATCCTTTCCGTGCAATACATTATTGATAACCATGCATAGTATGAGATCCCTACTTATTATATTATATATTATGGACTCTACTCTTATGATCAAGTCAGTCATGTGTGTAAGTTTCCTTCTATCGAGTCATGGAGGTACTTGTACCCGAAAACTATAGTTTTGTGCCTAGATCCATGTCATGTTTCATGATATCCAAACTCAAGCTATGATTCCATAGAATTCAGTAAGTCATGTGACTCGGGAAAACCTTATGAGCTTTGTTAGTTGTCAGATATCAGTAACATTCTGCCAGTCAATGGAATTCAGTAAGATTAAGTCATACACAGTCAGTTATTCATGTTCAGTCCCTCCAGATGGGAGTAGAGGTTAGCACCGAGTGAACCGAAGGATGGGAATTCACCCGCCAGCTCAGGATGTGATTCTTAGTAGTCATCCTTGTGTTCCAGAACTACGTAGCCAGCATATGTTAAGACATCTTAACCCATCAGATTAGGGTTGATGAGGTGGCTTAACCTATTAGTTTAGGGTTCCCACCATTCTCATTGAGTACCCACCAAATAAGGGTCACTTACAGGCTGTCCTTACCCGTGGCATGGTATTGATACCCCTCCAGTCGGGGAAGAGATTGGACCCCAGATTAGCCATAACGGCATACATAGGGCATGTTGGTTAAACACTACTACCCATAGTTTTAGTATCAGTCTCAGTAAAAGAACTTAGGGCATTCTTCAAATTTCAGTATTCATAGTACTATCTGATACAGTCGTCAATGTTATCAGTCTTAGTATCATTCATGACAGTTATCAGTAAACCATGTATTAGCTTACAGGTCATGCTATCACGTATTCATGGTCCCAGTTTCTATATATGTGTGTTTGCGGTCCCACATTCATATTAGTCAGTCAATGTTGTTCATGCATGAAACCCTTTATGTTTAGCCTACCTTCCTCGTATACTCAGTACTCTAGTTGTACTGACACATTTGTGCTATGGTGCTTTCTTTTCATATTACACCATAGGTTCAGAGACATGAGCTCTAGCCCAACAGTAGCGGTAGCATTCCATTCGCAGAGACACAGTGAGTCCTTATTAATTCAAGGACAATATGATTTGATTTATTTATTTATTTCTTTAGTTCAATTTTATGAAGTTAGTTGGAGACATGTTCCTTCAACTTCTAATTCAGATAGTTTAGAGGCTTTCAAATTTATGTTTAGATTTACGTTCAAATTGAGTTGTTTTGGGTATTTTCACCCACATGATTGTATTCAGTTGAACCATATGGCCTTATAGTTCTATGTATTCCAAATTATTATATCATAATTTGCAGTATACAGGTGCAGATATCAGTCATGGGTTAGGTTGTGGTCCCTCGGTGTCATGAGCACCGTCTAGGATTCTGGTTTAGCAAATCGGGGTGTTAAAAACTTGGTATCAGAGCCTAAGGTTCAATAGAGTCCTATCAAGTCTGAAAACCACATCTAGAGAGTCTTATACATGGGTGTGTTGCACGCCATATTTATGTGCGGGAGGCTATAAGATGTTTTAGGAACAATCCCCTTTCTTCATTATTCATGTCATGCTAGTAAGCAAAATCACAAGTTAAACTCTCAGTCTAATCCATTCTTCTCTTATTCCAGACCATGGCCCCAAAGAGAAGAAACTAGCCAGCTCCTTAGCTCAAAGATACTATGGGCAAACATGTTTCCCATGTGGAGTTTAGAGCCAGATTTACCACACTTGCTCAGTCCATGGCTGCACAGAATGAAAGGCCACCAGTCATTCTGGCCAATCCAGTAGCCACTCCTTAAGCAGCTATGGTTCGGGACTTCCACCCGGATAACCCTCCATATTTCCATGGGTCTAAGTCTTATGATGACCCTTAGGAGTTCATTGACCAAGTCCAGAAGATCATTGACATCATGGGTGTTACTTCTATTGAGAGTGCTGAGTTAGCCGCCTGCCAAATACAGGATGTTGCTTATGATTGGTACAAACAGTGGAAGTCAGAGAGGTTAGATGATATAGTCCCTATCGAGTGGGAGGAATTTGTCACAGTCTTCTTAGATAGATTCTTTCCCCAACAGCTGAGGAAAGCGAAATTTCTTGAATTTATCAACCTCAGGCAGAGGAATATGACGGTCAGGGAGTATTCTCTTAGATTTACTCAGATAGCTAGGTATGCTCCTCATGTAGTTGCAGACAATAGAGCTAAAAGGAGAAAGTTCATGTCAGGGGTCAACGATAGCGTGGTAAATTAGTATAGGTCTACAATGCTGATCGGAGATATGACCTTAGTAAGACTGATGTCCCATGCCCAGCAAGTAGAAGTACAGAGGTTTAAGACTAAGGAGAGGCAGCACAGGAGAGCAAGGTCAGGTAATTTAAACTTTGCTCACCCCAAGTTAAATGGAGGAAACCATTCACAGTTTTGCTCTAAGTCAGCCGTTCTAGCTCCTTCCTCTGCCAGTGCTCCAGTGTCAAAGTTCAGAGGCGGTAATAAAACAAAGAACCAGGCTCTAAATCTCAAGGCAATGTTAGCAGTGCCCGAACGAATCTCCTTTGTCAGACTTCTGGTAAGAACGACAAGGGCATTTGCAGAGCCGATAGTGATGTCTATTTTGGTTGTGGCAAGCCAGGACATAGGATTATGGAGTGTCTGCAGTCAAACCTTCAGGGTCAGCAAAATTATTCTACAGCTCAGTCCAGTCGCCCGAACCAGCAGAGTGCCATTTCCAGTGCTACAAGTGGGCAACGCCAGCAGAGTGCCATTTCTAGTACTACTAGTGGGCAACGCCTAAACACACTCTATGCTCTTAAGTCCGGGAAGGATCAGGAAAATTATCTTGTTGTCATTACTGGTACATTACAGATTTTCCATGTTCATGTTTATTCTTTGCTAGACCCAGGTGCACCTTTGTCTTTTGTTACTCCATACATAGTAGGCGATTTTGGAATTAGTCCCGAATTCCTAGTAGAGCCCTTCTCAGTCTCTACCCGAGTGGGTAAAATCATCATAGCTCAGTAGGTATACAGGAACTGCCCAGTTTTGATATCTCAAAAATCCACATCAGCAGATTTAGTGGAGTTAGAGATGACTGATTTTGATGTCATTCTCAGTATGGATTGGCTTCATTCCTGCTATTCCCTAGTCCACTGTAAAAATAGGATAGTTCAGTTTCAGTTCTCAAATGAGCCCATCCTAGAGTGGAAGGGTAGCATTTCAACATTCAGGGGTGAACTTGTTTCATACCTTCGGGCAAGGAAAATGATTTCTAAAGGGTGTGTGTATCATCTCGTGCATGTTAAAGATTCCTTTTCTAAATATCCCAGCCTCAAAATAGTCCCTATTGTTAATGAATACTTAGATGTATTTCCCAAAGATCTTCCAGACATTCCTCCCATAAGGTAAATAGACTTCGGTATAGACCTTTTTTCGGATGCTCAACCTATTTCTATTTCTCTATCTAGAATGGCACCAGTAGAACTAAAGGAGCTAAAAGATCAGTTGAAGGATCTCTTAGATAAGGGATTCATCAGACCCAACGTTTCCCCATGGGGTGTGCCCATATTATTCGTGCACAAGAAAGATGGTTCTCTCAGAATATGTATTTATTACCATCAACTCAACAAGGTCACGGTCAAGAACAGATATCCTCTTCCCAGGATTTACGATCTATTCGACCAACTTCAGGCTGCCAGTTACTTCTCCACGACAGACCTCAGATCAGGCTATCATCAGCTCAGAGTTAGACAATATGACATTCTAAAGATAGCTTTCCGTACTCGGTATGGTCACTTTGAATTTTTAATCATGTCATTTGGTCTTACCAATGCCCCTATAGCTTTTATGGATTTGACGAACCGTGTGTTCAAGCAGTACTTGGACATGTTTGTCATAGTCTTTATAGATAATATTCTGGTCTATTCTCGCACAGAGCGTGATCATGCAAACCATCTCAGGATTTTTCTTCAGACTCTCAGGGATCACCAGTTATTTGCTAAGTTTAGCAAGTCCAAAATTTTGGCTAATATCAGTAGCATTCCTTGGCCATATTGTTTTCGGTGATGGAATTAGAGTAGATCCTCAGAAAACTGAGACAGTAAGAAACTGGCCCAGACCTGTATCTCTATCAGATATTACGAGTTTCTTAGGTTTGGCTTGCTATTACAGATAGTTTGTCATGGGATTTTATTCTATTGCATCTCCCATGTCCAGATTGACTTAGAAGGAGATTAAGTTTTAGTGGTCAGATTCATCCGAGAAGAGGTTTTAAGAGTTGAAGACTCGACTCACCTCAGCTCCAGTTCTAGCTATTCCAGATGGTTCAGACGGTTTTGTAGTCTATTATGATGTATTGTCCTCATGTAACATGGTAAGGTCATATCCTACGCCTCCAGACAGTTAAAGCGACATGTGAAGAATTATCTTTCTCATGATCTTCAGTTAGCAGCGGTAGTTTTTCCTTTAAAAATTTGGAGGCATTATCTCTATGGAGTTCATGTAGATGTCTTCAAAGACCATAAAATCCTCCATTATGTCTTTTGCCAAATCACAATTTTCACCAGAGAAGGTGGTTAGAGCTCTTGAAGGATTATGACATGAGTGTTCTTTATCATCCAAGAAAGGGTAATTTTATGGCCGATTCTCTCAGTCGACTCTCCATGGGTAGTATTTCTGACGTTGAGGATAGTAAGAAAAAGATGGCTCAGGAGATCCATCAGCTTGCCAGACTAGGTGTTTGCTTAGTAGATTCTTCACAGGGTGGTGTATGTATTCATAGTAGTTCAGAGTCATCTCTAGTTTCCATGGTGAAAGAGAAACCAGACAGGGATGCTAGCCTTGTCAAGCTCAAAGAGTCAGTTTATAATCAAAAAGATGAGGTTTTCTACGAAAGGGGAGATGGTTTTCTTCATTGTCTGGGTCGTCTATGTGTTCCATGTGTAGATGAATTGAGGCAGCGAATACTTGTAGAAGCACATGGTGCATGATACTCTATTCATCCAGGGGCCACTAAGATATACCGCGGCATGTGGGAGATCTATTGGTGGAGTGGGATGAAGAGAGATATTGCAGAGTTTGTAGCTAAGTACTCTACATGTCAGCAAGTTAAGATAGAGCATCAGGAACCTAGTGGTTCCTTGCAAGAGTTCATCATTCCTACTTGGAAGTGGGAAGAAGTTAACATTGACTTTGTGATGGATTTTCCTAAAACTCGTCATCAGCATAATTCAGTCTGGGTCATTATAGATAGAATCACCAAGTCAGCTCATTTCCTTCTTGATCGTACTTCTTATTCCATCGAGGATTATGCCAAACTCCATACCAGGGAGTTAGTCAGGTTACACGGTGTTCTACTATCTATCATCTCAGATAGAGGTACCCAGTTCACTTCTCACTTTTGAAAAGCATTTCGAAAGGGTCTCGGTACCTAAGTCCATCTCAACACAACATTTCATCCTCAGAAAGATGGTCAAGTAGAGAGAAGCATTGAAACTCTTGAAGATATGCTAAGGGCGTATGCAATTGAGTTCAAGGGAAGTTGGGATGACCACTTGCCTTTGATTGAGTTTGCATACACCAATAGCTATCATTCTAGTATTCAGATGGCTCTATTCGAAGCTCTCTATGGTAGGAGATGTAGATCTCGGATTGGTTGGTTCAAAGTTAGTGAGGCCTCAATCATAGGTCCTAACTTAGTATTTGATGCCTTAGAGAAAGTTAAGTTGATTAGAAAGAGACTCCGGGCTGCTTAGAGCCAACAGAAGTCCTATGCAGATGTTCATAGAAAAGATCTCGAGTTCAAGGTCAATGACTATGTCTATCTTAATGTCTCTCCCATGAAGGGAGTGAAGAGGTTCAATAAGAAATGGAAACTCAGTCCCCGATATGTCTGTCCCTTCAGAATTCTTTGTAGCTTTGGCAAGGTAGCTTATGATCTTGAGTTACCTTCAGATCTAGCCTCAATCCATCCAGTCTTCCATGTCTCTTTGCTAAAGAAGTGCATAGGTGACCGAGCAGTTGTCGTTCCTATTCAGAGAAGCGACATTCAGAACAGCCTCTCTTATGAAGAGATTCCAATCGAAATCTTAGATTATCAGACTCGTAGATTGAGGAACAAAGAAGTCTCTCTAGTCAAGGTTCTTTGGTGAAATCAGTCTCACGAGAGAGATAATTGGGAAGCAAAAGCAGATATGTGTACCAAGTATTCTCCCCACTTCCCCGCCAATTCAAATCAATCTTAAGGTAATAGTTCTCCTTAATCTTATTCAATTTCACGTTCATGTTTCCAGTATAAACTTGGTACCTATTAACCGTTTCATACTCAATCATTTATTCATGTTTCAGTTGTTCGTGCATCAGATATGCACAAGTTTAGTATATTTAGCATGTCAGTCATGAGATCAAGTGGTAGTTTTTCATGTTCAGTTCAGGTTCTATTGTCTTGTATCCCTTTTCAGTAAATTTACATTCGAGGATGAATGTTCCTAAGGGAGAGATATTATAATACCCCGCATGTTTCTAAGCTAGGAAGTGAATAAGTATACCAATGAATTAAATATCCTATCCTATGATTCATACTTGAGTACATGACTTACAATGAATATCCTAGTGATAGGATAGCTTATGATGCATTAAGCATGTTCATATGAGTCACTTAAGGTAATACAAGCTAAGAGTTTTTGAATCCATCAAGTTTTAGTGTTCGATATTGCAAGGTTCATCTTTGAACGAGTATAACTCTATGTTAATATGGAATTATGTCTGATTTAGACCCACCAAATTGTAGAGAATCGAATTATCTTTCCAACGATATCAATTTTGCCTTAATTTAATACCCGAGCAAAAAGTTATGCCCATTTTCGTGAGAGATAGTAAGCATAGGCAATTAGTTATTTTAAGGGTAAGTAAGTCTTTTAACACTCCTTACACGTCCCTAACTTAACCCTATGAAATAGATAGCTTCTCAACATATTACAACCCTATTATCATCTCAAAGCTCATCATGCAAGAGCACCAACAGGGAAAAACAACTAGGGTTGCGTAACTAAGTTTGAAAGTCTGATTTCAAGGAAATTCCTCCATCAATCATCAAAAATCTTCCTTCTAAGGTATGCGTGTATTTATTTATGGATCCCTTTCATCCATAAAGCTCAAAAACCCTCTTTATCATTATAAAGTATGATTTCTATATTGTTGGGTGTTGATGATCTTGTTGTTTATATTGGGTGATTCCCAAGATGGAATCTTTATATGTTTTTATGAATTCAAGATATCACATGAGTTGGAAACATATAAATTAGGTTGTTCATGATGTATAATTTGATGATTTCACCTATGCTTAAGATGTGCATGTAAGGCGTTTGATAAAATGCCTAAGAGGATAGAAATCATGCAATATATATAAATTGTGACTAAGGGAAGGGTTCATGATATGCCCTTACGTTCCAATGACTTCTATGTTGTTAATGTTCCTTGTAAATATTGTTGGAATACTCATGAGCTATTCTTATGAGATTATGCTATGTTTACTTGCAAATCCTATTTATGAACAAGATGTATGATAACCATACAATCCACATGAACTTCCCTGCTATTGATATGTGTTGCCAATATGATTATGTAATGAACATGATATTGAGATTGTGCAAGTACTTCCATGAGATATAAAATCCCTTCCATGCAATACATTATTGATAACCATGCATAGTATGAGATCCCTACTTATGATATTATATATTCTGAACTCTACTCTTATGATCAAGTCAGTCATGTGTGTCAGTTTTCTTCCATCGAGTACTGTGGTACTTGTACCCAAAAACTACAGTTGTGTGCATAGATCCATGTCATGTTTCATGATATCTGAACTCAAGCTATGATTCCATAGACTTCAGTCAGTCATGTGACTCAGGAAAACCTCATGATATTAGTCAGTTGTCAGATATCAGTAACATTCCTCCAGTCAACAGAATTCAGTAACATTAAGTCATGCACAGTTAGTTATTCATGTTCAGTCCCTCCAGATGGGAGTAGAGGTTAGCACCGAGTGAACCAAAGGATGGGAACTCACCCGCCAGTTCAGGGTGTGATTCTTAGTAGTCATCCTTGTGTTCCAGAACTACGTAGCCAGTGTAGGTTGAGACATATTAACCCATCTGATTAGGGTTGATGAGGTGGCTTAACCCATCAGTTTAGGGTTCCCACCATTCTTATTAAGTACCCTCCAGATAAGGGTCACTCACAGGTTGTCCTTACCCGTAGCACGGTATTGACACCCCTCCAGTCGGTGCAAAGATTGAATCCCAGTATCGCCATAACGACATACATGGGGCATTTCAGTTAAACACTACTTCCCATATTTTCAGTATTAGTCTCAGTAAATGAACTTAGGGTATTCTTCAGATTTCAGTATATACAGGGTTGTCAGATACAATCATCCATGTTATCAGTGTCAGTATCAGTCATGACAGTTATCAGTAAACCATGAATTAGCACACAGGTCATGCTATCACTTATTCATGGTCCCAGTTTCTATATATGTGTGTTTGAGCTCCCATGTTCATATTAGTCACTCAGTGTTGTTCATGTATGAAACCCTTTATGTTCAGCCTACCTTCTTCGTATACTCAGTACTCCAATTGTACTGACGTATTTGTGCTATGGTGCTTTTTTTTCATGTTACACGATAGGTTCTGAGACACGAGCTCCAGCCCAGCAGTAGCGGTAGCATTCCAGTCACAGAGACACAGTGAGTCCTAATTTATTCGAGGACAATATGATTTAATTCATTTATTTATTTCTTCAGTTTAGTTTTACAGAGTTAGTTGGTGACATGTTCCTTCAAATCCTTATTCAGATAGTTTAAAGTCTTTCAAATTTATGTTCAGATTTATGTTCAGATTGAGTTGTTTTAGGTATTTTACCCATATGATTGTATTCAGTTGAATCTTATAGCCTAACAGTTCTATGTATTCCGCATTATTATATCATAATTTGTAGTATTTAGGTACAGATATCAGTCATGGATTAGCTTTTGGTCCCTTATGGTCATGAGCACCGTGTAGCATTCTGGTTTAGCGAATCGGGGTGTTACAATAACCTCCACTATTGTAGTGCCATTTCTACATGATCCTTAGTGCAGAAGAAAGCCGACACTAGAGCATTCATTGTTCCATGTACAATAGAGTCTCTCAATTTTGCTAAAGCCCTATGTGATCTTGGGGCGAGCATAAATCTGATGCCACTAGCCATATATATAAAAATGGGTTTGGGGAATCCTACACCCACCAAAATACGACTCGTGATGGTGGATAGGTCAGTATAATGACTTGTTGGTATTTTGTATAATGTGTTGGTAAAGGTAGCTAGCTTCATATTTCCTACGGATTTTATCATTCTAGATTGCGAGGTAGACTTTGAGGTGCCTATAATCTTGGGTTTTCCTTTCCTCGGAATCGGAAGTGTGTTGATTGATTTTTAAACCAATGAGCTCTTGCTTCAGATGAATGATGAGGTGGTGTAATTTGATATGTGCCAATCAATTAACCAGCATAAATAAATAAGTGTGTTCTCAATTGTTGATGTATATTATGTGGATGAGCAAGAGGTGTCAATAAAGGAGAAATATGGTGTTGGTCCTTTAGCAGTAGTTCTGATGAATTTTGATCATGAAAGTATTGAGGAGTATGAGGAGACTGTTTGTGCTTTGTCAGTAATGGGTTCATACTCTTATGCTCCTACGAAGCTATATCTTGATCTTGCTAATCAACCAATACCACTGGCTAAGACATCCATTAAAGAGCCACCGATGTTGGAATCAAAGGAACTGCCATGGCATTTAAGATATGTGTGTTTAGGAAATAGAAAGGCCCTACCCATTATTATTCCAGATGACTTGGGCAAGCAGTAGGTACAAGCACTCATTTCAGTACTTCAAAGGTACAAAAGATTAATAGGATGGACTATCGCAAATATTATTGGCATTCCTCTAATCATCGAGCAACAACACCATCTTAACCCACCAATTCAAGATGTGGTTAAGAAGGAAATTATTAAGTAATTGGATGCAGGAGTGGTTTACCCGATTTTTGACAGTAAATGTGTGAGCCAAGTCCACTGTATGGCCAAAAAGGGGGGGCATGATTCTTGTTGCAAATGAAAAGAATGAGTTGAATCCATTCAGGCCTGTGACTGAGTGGGGTGTTTTGATGGACTACCACAAACTAAACTCGTAGACTTTTAATAACCACTTCCTGATGCCCTTATGGACCAAATGCTTGATCGATTGGCCGGAAGTGGGTGGTATTTCTTCTTGGATGGTTATTCTGGATATTACAAGATATGTATTGCTCCTGAAGATCAAGAGAAGTCAACATTCACATGCCCATATGGCACCTTTTTATTTAAGAGAATGTTGTTTGGGCAATGCAATGCACCGGCTACTTTTCAATGATGCATAATGTCTAGTTTCTCAGATATGGTGGAGAAAACCTTAGAGGTGTTCATGGATGATTTCTCTGTGGTGGGAGATTCAATTGAATTATGTTTGGTAAACCTGATTATGGCCTTATAACGATATGTTGAATTTCATTTTATGCTTAATTAGTAGAAATGCCACTTAATGGTAAAGGATGGCATTGTTCTTAGACTCAAAATTTTACCAAAAGGGATAGAGGTTGATCGAACCAAGGTTGAAGTTATCGAGAAACTACCACTTCCCATTTCAGTAAAGGGAATGCATAGTTTTCTTGGACATGTTGGCTTTTACCGGAGGTTTATAAGAGACTTTTGAAGGTTGAAAATCCACTATGCAATCTTTTGGAGAACGAAGTGAAGTTCTCCTTTAATGATGATTTCTTGAAGGCATTTGAATGCCTTAAAAATAAGCAGGTCGAGGCCCCAATCATTGTTGCACCGGACTGGTCAAAACTATTTGTGATCATATATGATGTAAATGTTATTGGCCTTGGAATTGTACAGGGACAAAAGAAGGAAAAAATATTTCATCCAATGTATTATGCTAGCAAAGCACTGAATGGAGCACAAAATAACTACACAGTCACTAAACAGGAACTCCAGGTTGTTGTGTATACTTTTTAGAAATTCAGGGTTTACGTGCTTGGGACCAAAGTAGTTGTTCACTGAACACACAACCTTGAGGTATTTGATGGCTAATAAGGATGCAAAAACAAGGCTTATTAGATGGGTGTTGTTGCTACAAGAATTTGACTTTGAAATCAAAGATAGAAATGGTTGAAAAAACTAAGTTGGGAAATATCTGACTAGAACGAAAGTAGAGTAGGTAGCTAGTGATAAAATAGAGATAAATGGTTCATTTCCTGAAGAGGAGATCTTGGTTCCTACTATGGAGAAAATGCATTAGTACGCTGCTTTTCCAAATTATGTTATGAGTAAGGTCATCCTAGAAAACCTTTCTTTCCATTAGTGAAATAAAATCCTTCATAATGTAACACATTACTTCTGGGATGAGCCATATTATTTTCGGTGATGTACTAATAATATTATAAGGAGATATGTGCCAGAAGTGGTTATATTATGTATATTGGAAGCATGTCATGTTTCCCCATTTGGAGGTCACCATGCACGGGCCCGAATGGCTAAGATGGTGTTGCAGAGTGGCTACTATTAGCCAACGTTGTTCAAGGATGCTCATGATTTTATACTGAAATGCTACCAATTTCAAAGGCAGGGGTCGGTCTCTAAAAGACAGGAGATGCCATAGACTACGATGCTTGAAGTGTAGTTGTTTGACATTTGAGGCATCAATTTCATGAGTCCTTTTGTAAGCTCGTATGGGATGAAGTATATTCAGTTGTTATTGACTATGTCTGGAAATGGGTCAAAGCTATTGCCTTGTCTGATAATAAAGGAAAGAGGGTTGTTGTTCTTCTCTTACTTTGGAATACCACATACTATTATAAGATAAGAAGGATCTCATTTTTGCAACAAAGTGTTTTGAGCTTCCTTAACGAAATATGGGATGAAATAGCATAGAGTAGCCACTCCATACTACCCATAAACTAGTGGGCAGGTGGAGGTGTCAAATTGAGAGATTAAAGCCATCCTAGCCAAAACGGTGAACAATAGTCAACAAGACTTGTCTCAAATGCTCAACAATGCCTTGTAGGCATATCAGACAGCTTTCAAGACACCCATTAGCATGTCACCATTCTAGCTAGTCTATGGAAAAGTATGCCACTTACCAATAGAGTTGGAGCACAAGGCTCTATAGGAACTTAAAAGGTTAAATTTGAATTGGAAGGAGGCACCAGAACTATGATTGTGACAACTAAATGAGATGGATGAATTTTGTCTCAGGTCATATGAAAGAGCAGACCTATACAAAGAAAAGATGACGAAGTATCATGATTGGAGGATTGAGAAACAAGATTTCCCAAAAGGTGACTTGGTGCTTCTGTTCAATTCTAGACTCAAACTGTTCCCAGGTAAGCTTAAATCCAAATCATCTGGCCTATTTAGAGTTATTCAAGTCTACTCATCTGGAGTAGTAGAACTTGAAAATGAAGACAGCAACATCTTCAAGGTTAATGGGAAATAAGTCAAACTTTATATAGGTCCCAAAAACATGATGAAAAGTATTGCTACTATCAGTCTTAATGATGTTTGAAGTATTTGAGATACCTGAGTTATTCCGCGATGTTAAATAAGGCACTACATGGGAGGCAACCCATGAACACCATGCTTGATCTACTCCAAGTATACGCTAAATCTAAGTTTAATTTTTCTTTGATTTTAAGTTAAGGGTGTACGGTGAGTTGTTGATGTAACATTTTTTAGTTAACTAGGCAAAATACAAGTACCTGAGGTAGTTGACGTGGTTTTGTAATTTTTTGAAAACTTATCAAATGGTCTGATTGTTTAACTATGTCATTTGCATCTAATTGTGACCACTATGTATCTTGTTATGGTATCAGTTCTAGTAACTTGATAATCATTGCTAAATAATTGCATAAACTGGATAAGTAGTAACTTGTGATATACTTGGGTGCCACGTGCGTGTGAGATATTACTTAGTTCCCTTTGTATATTGAATCCAAAACTTGCCTGATTAGTCTTACCTAGATTGAAGGATAGGGGTTAGAAAAGGATCATAGGACATTTTAATATCAGCCACTTTTAGCCTAAATGACCTTCCCTGTATGCATGATATCCCTTAATCCCTATTTTGAGCCTGAATAGCCTATTTCCTTTTTTATGATACCTATCACCATCTCATGTATATCATAATGAACCAATTTTGGCCCTGGTCCTCTTTGGACACTATGATCTTGACTTAAGTAAATAGCTTTAGTTAACGGTGGCTATCATAGGGGTGCATGATGTAAAATGAGTATGAAGAAAGGTAGAATAAATTAAAAGAATAAAAAGATGGGTGCGGTGGAAAAGAACAAGAAAAGAAAAGTTGTGAAAAAAAAGTGATGGTAGAAAACACTGCACCCATCCTGAATATGTGTGATCAAAAAAAGAGAAGAATAGAAAAAGGTTAATAAGTGAGACCCCATAGGCTCGTGTAGTATTAAGGAGGCTTAGTCACGTCAAATATCATCGAGTATCATACCAGCCCCTAGCCTACATTACCAGCCAACGAGAAGATCTATAGTGATCTAAACTGACCTATCTGAAAATCATGGTAATGAAAATAAAGACAAGCCTATGGTATTTGGCATACATTGATTCGAACTTCATTATGAGAGTGAGTATCTTTTGATTTTACCAATAGTTACATATGTGATGTCTGATATAAGTAGAGTGGTACTTCTTTGTAGTGAGGGTACACCGGTTACGTTGTTAGTTGCTAACTTTTTTAGATAGTGTAATCTTGGTACATTCATGGTTGTTGTTGATAAATTTATGGCTTATCTTGATTCCTGTGTGTCGCATTGTTGTTCTTCAATAATATGCACAATTGTTGTTTTTAAGTTAAGTGACCATGGAGATAGTGAAGATGTTTTAAGATAATATAGATGGTCGACTGCCGAATGTACTCTGTATCCTCTTGGTTGTTTTTTAGTTGCTTGAGGGCAAACAATTATTTTAAGTTGAGGGTGTTGATGTGTGAGAAGATGCTAACACATTTGAGGCTTTTAACTAAGAATAATTGTAAAGTCTTAAGCAACTTTTGTCATTTTTGATTGTTTTTTGTTTGATATTGCAGTAAAAGTCAAGATACAATAGAACTAGCAATAATGGAAGTGAAAAAGTTAATTTCTGAGCAACTAGAGAGAGAAGTATAGCTGATGACTTGTATGATAAGTCATTATCCTTGTGATAAGTTATCAAAGTTGTCGTCAGACTTAGACTAAGGATAAGCTTCAGCTACAATTCGTGATAACATCTGTGATAGGCATTCAGAAGTGTGATAAGTCGTCAGTTCATTGTTAGCCTTAAGAAGAGAATGAGTTTCAGTTAGAATTCATGACGACATCTGTGATAGTCCATCAGAAGTGTTATAAGCCGTCTGGCTCATCGTTAGGCTTAGATAGAGAATGAGCTTCAACTGGAATTCATGACTATATTTTTGATAGGCCATCAGAAGTTTGATCATCCATCACGCTCATTATTAGGCTTAGGCAGAGAATAGGATTTGAAGTGAAGAAGTGATGACAATTCTGATAAGTCATCACATGTCTGATAAGCCATCACGTCTCACCGTCAATCTAAGGTAGAGATTGTTAAAAGTGAAGCAGAGTTGACGACATTCCTGATAAGTCGTCAGATTCCTAATATGCCATCACACACGTCATTACCTATCCGACAAAATACTATGATCTATGATTTTATTTTCATAACTAGGCTGAAGTATTTAAAGCATATTTTAGGGTTTTCTAATAGAGAGGGGTGGAACTTACATTTTGAGAATCTCTTCTCTCTACTTTTGTGACTTGAACTTTACAATTATTTTTGGAGAGATTATTACAATTGTTTTGGGATTTTCTATTGTGAATCAGATCTGCGGAACACTTGTTGCTATTCATCTTGCTATAAGTTCATATATCAAACTATGAATTCAACTTGTTGTCTTGATTATTGTATTATGAGTAGCTAAATTCCCTTAACCTGAGTTGTGGGATCTATGGGTTTGGGTTTGTAATGTAACTAAGTGTTCAAGATTCTAACGGTGGTAGAAATTTCATTTTAATTCTATTATTTTATACTCTGACTATTTATTGCAAACAACAGGCCTTGCTTAATGGTGATTTGCTTGAGATAAGAAATCAATCCTAGTAAGAAGTGAATTATCAACAGGGACTTGCAAGCATAAACATTCCTTTAATAATTAATGATGTAAAAAGATTAATTAACTTAAGATAACATCCTGTTATGAAATATAAATTCCCTCAATTCGAGAGAATTAGGTGGTTAAATGTCTAAATTGGTTGAGAAACATTTAGATATAACTTTGACAAGGATAGTCTACTATTCCTACCTACCACAAGAATCTTGAACCGTTACTAGCGTCTATCAAATCCTAACACCCATAGTGAACATAACTCTGATTTTACCTATCACTTCGATTTCAAATATTAAATTGAGAAGTAATTATTTGTTACCTTTCCAAAAAACCCCATTCACAGGAAACTAAGTACTATCAGTTGATTAAGCCGTAAATAACTCAAATTCACACCATATTCCCTATGGAATTTGACCCTAACCTATTTGGCTTATATATTGATGACGATCACTTACATTTTTGTAAGAGAGGTGTAGTTTAAGCATTATCAGTGTTATATCCCCACGTAATGCAGGAACTAACCATAGTTTTACTCATCCTACTCAGTGACTTAGTGATTCGGGGATAATTTTTGAGTCAGACTAAAATAATTTTTATTTCTTTGGTTTGAGTTTTTGTTATGGTCGGGGGCACGTCCCGCCTAGATTTTGTTTATTCTGGTAAAAGTTTTTATTGGACTACTATAGGCATAGGCAGTGTCGATATTTGTGTAAGCATTGATATTGTTATTGGCATTGGGAGTGGTATTTGATGGGTAATTGGTTATGGATTTTTGTTTGGAATTTAGACATATTATTATTTTTTTAATATAGTACTATCTTATCTTGTTATATGTCCAAAATTCATCTAATATATGATGTCAGGCGATTAATGTTCAGGTATTTGGGGGTGGTCACTAGTCCTGGTTGGACTTGAGCTACCCGACACGACAAGGCCCTGGTTTGGGTCGTGTCATCTTCGTCCATAGTTATGCAACTTTTTGAGGCATTTTATCATCATGAATTCTCTGTTTGCTCAAAGAACCAATATCATAGTGCTAGAACCTCTTTCTTCCCCCGAGTATACAACCCTCTAATGGTAAGAGAGATCTGATCAAAAAATTTTGATGTTGCTTCCCAATGAAAGTTTATGAGAGCTCTACTCATAATAGTGTCCACAACACTTTTGAAACTTGTATTCATGGCACAATAGAAAATTTACAGTAGATTTCTCCCAAAAATTCTATGAGTAGTAGCCATCATTAACTTCCTTTTAAATAGAAAGCATACCTCATACAATGATTTCAAATGTAATTGCTTGAAATTAGAGTTCTCACCCTTCTATTGCAGTATTCAGGTATGAGGGATGAAATGATCTAGGAAATCCTTCTGCAAGTCATTCAAAGTACTAATGCACCCATGATGTAGTTACGCTAACTATAATCTCACTTTACCAGTAAGAGTGAATGGGAACAACCTGAGTCTCAAAAATTCTTGACTAACCCTAATAATATTATATAACGTTCAAATTCCAACAAAATTTTTGATGTGCAAGTTTCCATCATTGGTTGGCAAACCAACAAACATCTTCAAATTTAGTGGCTAAATCATAGCATTTGTGATATCAAACTTTGTACCCTGAGGCAACTCAGGAGAAATGATAACTCCTACTCTATGGGCTAAATATACCCCATATTATCAACTAGATCATCATATGATTACACGTACTGATAAACTAGTAGTACTAGAGCTCTATGTCTTCTAACTCTATCATGTTTTGCTTGATGATTAACTTTATATCTTTCTCTATCTTTTAGAACTATACAATTAGTAGCTTCATTATTTTTCATCGCATTTGCTTTTGTTAATCATCGTGCAGTGGTTTGTGCAGCTATCTTTGGAACACTATGTAGAGGTGGGGGAGGTAAGTCAAGTAGATCATCTCAAAGCTCCATATAATGAGCTTCATGAATGTGTCCCAATATCCTACTATTCTGTCGTAGGGTTCTTTCAAGATATTGATCAAATGGGATCAAGGGATGAAACACCTTGGCATTTGACCCCTAGAAATTTCTTGAGTTTTTTAACTCTCTGGACATCATACGACTTAGGCTTACTAGTAGTGTGATGTGGGAACAGTTTAGAGGTCTTTGTCATATATTACTCAGTATGGTTTTGATTGGTTACTATCCAAGATATGAATAGGTACCATTGTGTGGAGATAGAATGAGTAAGGAAAGCCACTAGAATGTTGATCAGTATGTCATACCCGTTGTAGGCTACCTAGGATTTAGTTCTAAGGTGCTTTTCATATGATGAAGGTACAACTTAGTTAAGGAGGGTTGTATGGTGGACAGTGTCTGATGTTTAATATTTTGTCTAGGGTATGAGTGATGGGTACCACTCATATGTTATGTGTACGAGTTTAGTGGAAGTCGTACCCCCCTGCGGTGATGTTTAAAGTTTATGTTGAGGGTTTCGGGGCATTTTCCCTCTTAATACTTTTGATCCCACGACTAAAAACACTTTTGGGATTTCATTTACCCTATTATTCTCAATTAAAAACAGTTTAAACAATCTCAAGTCTCTCAATCACTTGGGATCACTTTCAAGGTAGTTAATTAAGTCTCTCAAGGGTGATTTTTCTCTATACTCTTTAGTATCTAAGGCATATTATTTCTCCCCCATTGTTAGTTCAATTAAATACATGCTTTAATGAATGATTTTCACGATATTATGGTGGGTTTATGTTGGTTTTGAAATATATGGTTGGGTTTTGGTTACTAATGGTTGGGTAATGTCTTCCCATATTTTATTTATGATTTTTCATGTTATAATGTTGGTTTGAAAATGTGGTGGCATGGGAATGGTCAATTGGTACTTGGTTTTGATTTTGGAAACTATATGTCCTCTTCATGTTTGTTAAAATATCTATGAGAATGGTTTTATCAAATGTTTTGACTTTTATTGAAACTATTACATTGCATAAAATGATAATGGAACCTAAATTGGTTAAAAGTTTTTGGTAAGAGACCTTAGTGGCCATAGTATTGGTCTAATTGGAAATCATATGGGGTACATGGGAATCCCCTAAGTGTTGGCTAATGACATTCCTCACAAGCTATAGTCAGTATAAAGACACCACTTTATAAAGACTTGGTTAATAACTTCTGGAATTGGTTGGTTAGTTATGTGCTAATGGCTTTAATTGGACAATAATAGCAATATGTGATAGCTTACCATGAAGTTCTTTGTCCAATAGATAGACACTAAAAACTCATGAGTGCCGACATAAAGGTTGGTCATGGTGACCTTATACTTATGGGGTACATGGGAATCCCCTAAATTATACTTGTATCTATGTATCATGGACGACGAAGGGTACATGGGAATCCCTGGCCACTGTGGTATCTTTGATTCATGTGACTACTCGCACTGGGACCGTAAAGGGTATAATACCGGAACCATATATCTCATTGGTGAATTATGACGGTAAAGCTACACAAACCCAAGTTAATGGTTTTAAATGCATGCTAAACTCGGTTCCTTTTCATGGCACAAATTATATATATGTGTGTATGGATGAGATTGCATATGGTTATTTACTCAATTTTTATTATGGATATTTTTTTAACCTTCGTAATGAGTATATGCTAGTGTTCACCTGGTAACCCATCTTCAGGTATTGTATCCCTATGCTATGCATGAATCGACCATACTAATCCTCCTACTTAGTCATTGAATTGGGGGACTTTTTTATGTCAAATTAAAGTGGTGAGCTTCCAGACTCTAGAAGGCTCTATGTTATGTTATGGGCTTCTCTACATACTTTGTTTATTTCTTAGACTTTTTTTTATGGCTATGGTCGAAGGCATATCCCGACCGGATGTTGTTTTGGCTTTAGATAGATGATTTATGGGACTACTTGTTGTTGGCATGGGTGTAGGTGGTATTGGTGTCAGCCTTGGTATTGAAATTGGTTTTGATGATTACATCACTTGACTATATTTACATTTTGATTTTTCCATTTTGTTATGTTATATATAATCTAAATTCATCCGACATGGGGTGTAGGGCAGTTAGGGTTGGGTATTGGGGGTGGTCTCAAGTTTCAGTTGGGCTTGAGGCACACGACATGTCAAGGCGATGGTTTGGGTCGTGTTAGATTGGTATCAGCGTCCTAAGTTCATGGTCAGTTGGGATTCCACAAATTTGTTTTGAGTAATGTCTCTTTTAGGTGTTTATAGCATGCCACATATATAAGGCATTTAGGAATGTTTATTTTTCTTGTGTTCTATTTTGAAGCTATGCTGTCAATGTCCGGAATTCTTCGATAATTCTCATTTATGTGCTTTTCAGATCATGCCTCGATGATATGAAGTTCATGAAAACTCCTCTATTCCCACTTGGGATAATGTGGATGGGGCACACCCTACTCATGGTATCCACACTCAGTTTAGGGGTATTGTTCTGGATTGTTCTATAGTTTCACCGGTCCACTCTAGTACTTCTCAAAAACCTTAGGCTAATGTGTAGAATGCCGAGTTTCGTCAATCCATTCATATGATGGCACAATATGCAGCTACTCAGTCTAAATGAATTGTTCCGATTAATCCATCAGTCTAAATGAGGTTGAACTCTCTTACCTTTACTGGTGTTAAGTTGCAGGAGGATCCTCAATGATTTTTGGATGAAATAGAAAAGATTTTTCAAGCTATGCATGCCAGGAATATGGAAGGACTAGAGTTTGCAGCCTATCCGCTGAAATATATGGCGTACCAATGGTATGAGGAATGGGAACAATTAAAAGGTGATGGTGTTGAGTTATCAATATGGGAGGATTTCTCTATTGCTTTTCTGGACAGCTACTTTCCACAGGATTTGAGTGAAGAAAAAATGAAAGTGTTTATTAGTCATAAGCAATGTAAGATGTTAGTTAACGAGTATGCCTTGAAGTTTCACTAGTTATCACCGTAAGCTCTAGCGTTAGTTTCTAATATGAGGGCCAGGATGTGAAAGTTCACTTCGGGATTGGCTCATGATTTTATTCTTGAGTGTAAGGGTGCCTTGTTAATCAATGATATGGATATCTATAGGTTGGTTGTGTACATGCAGTAGGTAGAGAAAGATATAAAGAAGTAGGCTGAGTTGGGAGAGAGGTAGGGAAAGAAGTTTAGAATCTCTAAGAAGGATGGTGGCGAATATTAGAGTGGCTGGAATGGTGGTAAGTGGACAAATAAAAAGTGGGGAAATTCAGGGTCTTATTCGACATTTAGTACTCCCTACATAAAGATGTTGGTTGATAGGTGTTTCTATGGTGGCGGCAACTTCGGGGCACAAGGTGCCCAATCTCAGGCTAGTGGGGCTCAACCAGCTCCATTGTATCCTCCTTGAAGATTCTGTTGTTGTTTGTATCGAGGATTTTATGTTGAGGGAAGGGAAAGGTGCTTCAACTATGTTCATCAAGGCTATATGCTTAAAAACTATCCTGTTGGTAAGGTTACCTCTAGGGAACTCAAGGTTTCAGTTGCATCTTCTTTAGCTCCAGAAATAAAGGGTGCACCCTCTAGTTTCAGAACTTGTCAGAACTGTCTATATGGTCTCACTCCCTGACAGGAATCCGAGGCATCACAAGATGTCATGACTGGTCTGTTGAAACTCTTTTCTTGTGATGTGAACTGTTTACTAGATACGGGGTCTACTCTCTCATATGTGATCCCATTCGAGGTTGCGCATTTTCGTTTAGGTCTGAAATGTGTTGTGGACCCTTTTTCTATTTCTACCCCGGTAGGTGACTTTGTGATTGCAACACCTCATTTCAACATTTTTATTTTAAAGCATATTTAGGTTGGTTGTGGTCTTTTAGTCTTTCTTTTTCTCTTTATTCACAATTTTTCTTTTCTTTTTCTACCACATCCAACTTTACTTTCTTTTTTTTTACCTTCTTCATACCCACATTACATTACTCACCCCTGTGATAGCCATCCTCAATTTAGGTGTTTACCTCAGTTGAGGTGCATAATATCTAAGAAGACTAGGGGAAGGTGAAAGTTGTAACAAGAAAGAAATAGGCATTCAGGCTCAAAATCAGAATATGGAAAATAATTCACACATGGAAGGTCATGTAGGTTAAAAGTGGACTAACATAAATAATGACCTATGATACTTTCCTAACCGACTATCCATCAACCAAGCAAGACTAACCAGGAAATTTCTGGATTTAACGCAAATAAAACTAAGTAGCATCTCACACACACATAGCACATAGCCAATTTTGTAAGCTACCACCTATCCAATTCATGCACAAATTCACAATGATTATCATGTCCCTAATACTGATGCCATAAATGATTCATAATATTGCACACACACACACATATATATATATATATATATCACACAGTGAAAAAACAGATAATTGGAGAGGTATTTATCATTTATCTCTAAAATCAACAAAAATATGTCAAATGCCCTAGATACTTATTTTTCTCACAGTTAACCACAAAACATCATGACATAAAACATAATATGCCTAAACATGTTGGCTCTACTAGGAACAAGACTCCGGGGAAAAGAGACACGACAACAAAAACCCAAGAAGTCATCAAGACCCACAAGTATCCCCACTCACAACTTAAACTCATGCATTGTTCGCAATGTGTCAAATCAAAATAAGAGAGCCAGAAACACACCTGTGGCACCATAGGTGCAAAGATCTAATGTTAATCAGACAATACGATAAAAATAACAAAATACCTTAGATTTCCTTCCATGCAATTCTGATTTCACATCGCAGTATGAAGGGGAAATGTTGAGTACTCAAACTTAACTAAAAAAGCCATGGATACCTTGATTACTTAGGCTTCATCAAGGTAGCCAAACAGATGGCCTTCAAATTTCTCGTTCCACTTTAAACTTATGAACTGCACCCTAATTATTTATTTTATTTCCCATTATCCTCATAGGGTGGAGGTATAAAATAAAGAAATGGAGAAATAGATGTGGCATGTTCTACTCCTTGGCCCCTACGTGAGAAATGTAGTTTTTTTATATTCTGGATCAGCAAATGCAAGAATATAGAAATAAGTTTACTTTTCCTTGCACTCTTCTACAGTCTTGGATGACTCGATAAAGTTCTGACTATCTAAACACAATGTGAAAAAATGCTTTGAATAAGGTCCAACACTCCCTAACTCAGAATTTGTAGTTTTCTTACATCCACATACAACCCTAATATGCTCTTTGTAAGAGTTACACTATCCACAAGAGCATGACCAATTTTTCACTACTTTGATTTTTGCTTATCAATTTGATTTCTCAGAATCTTTTCTGTCTCATACCCCACATAACTAGGTTTTTTGGTATTATACTGATGTACGAGCAGATACTAACACATTTGAGGCTTTTAACTGTGAATAATTATAAAATCTTAAGCAAGTTTTGTTGTTTAAAATTGTTTTCTCTTTGATATTGCAGTAAAAGTCAAGATGCAAGAGAACCAACAATAATAGAAGTAAAAGAGGTAATTTCAGAGCAAATAGAGAGGGAAGTATAGCTAACGACTTGTCTGATAAGTCATCAGCCTTATGATAAGCTATCAGAGTTGTAATTATCCTTAGACAGAGAATTAGCTTCATCTGGAATTCATGACAACATTTGTGATAAGCCGTCAGTTCAGCGTCAGGCTTAGGCAGAGCTTGAGAACATAAAGTAAAGAAGCGATGACAATTCTGATAAGTCATAACATGTCTGATAAGCCTTGAAGCTTTATCGCTATCTGTAGATGATGTGAGGTAGTGGGAACAAAAGTGTGAGGACATTTCTTGATAAGCTTCCAGGTGTCTGATAAGCCGTCAGGAATGCCATCATCCAAATGAAGAAATCATCAAACTTGGAGAAGAAGCTGATGATATTTTTGATAAGTCGTCAGGCTCCTGATGAGGAATCATAATTCACAGTCACCTGTGCAAGAAAATATCTATAATTTGTGATTTGTTTCCATAATTAGGCTAAAGAATTTAAAGCATACGTTTGGGTTTTCTAATAAAAAGGGGGTGGAAGATCTTGAAACTGCTGAAACTCATTCAAAAGGCAAGTTTATCTCTCTTTGGGGGCTCTTAACATAGACTTCAATTTTCAACTCTTTTATTTGGTTGTGGGAATTTTCTCTTGAACTTCGAAGAGAATCAACATCAAACTTCATCTTTGATTTAATAGTGATTCTGAGGATATCTTGATAATTTCTTTGTTATGATTGTTATTTATTGGTTGCAAACAATAAATCCTGTCTTATGTTGATTTGCTCGAACTGAGAAATAAACTAAAGGTAGTAAATTATCAACAAGGATTTGGGAAGGTTAAGCTACCATCTAATGATTAATGATGTAACAAGATTGATCAACTTGAGATAAAATCAGTATGAATAGAATGATTTCCAAAGTTTGAGAGAATTAGGGAGTTCAACATCTATGTAGGTTGAGAAACACATAGATGGACGGCCAAAACTGATAATTTGGTGTTTCCCATAAGTCATAAGAACCCAATACTACTGTCATTGTTCTGTGGGGATTAGTAATCGTAGTGATCATAACCCTAGTTTCTTTCTATCATGGATTTGAAACACTAAAATTTTAGCTTAGAGATTTGAAAGCTAATGGAAATGTTAATAACTTTTGTTAAATCATAACAAACCCCCATTTTATCTTTTTGTATCATTTGTTTGAATTTAACTTGTAGCTTTAGTTTTAAATTAGTTTAATCACCACTCACATTGTTTCGTGTGGATTCAACCCCGACTCCAAAGTTGGGTAAATATATTGACGATGATCAACTTTCACTAAATTGATGTGCAGGTTGAGCGTTATCAAAAATGGCACCGTTGCTGGGGAATAATTTTGCGTATTGAGTTGGTTTGGAATTTTAGCCTACTTGCTTGAATTCAAACTTGTAAATATTAGTTTTTAGTTTTCTTTTATTTTTTGTGTTAGTTAGATTTTTTTTAGTTTACTTATTAGTATGGAATCGTGGAATAAACATCATCTTGGTGGTTGGAAATCTTATCTTGATGATCCATGTCCATTATATGATGGACCTCACTTTATGAAAGATTGTAGATATGCTCCCCGCAGAGAGATGTGTGCACCATATCAATCCTATCGGGAGTATGATTGTTCTTTATGTTGTGGTCAATAAGGACATCGGATTAATTGCCCAAATGCCCCTCCCCGTATTGCGCTAACCCAAATTCTAGTTCTTTCTATGAGTTTGATAGGTCTTATTGTTAAGAAAAGAAAGAATTAAGCACTAGAAAGAATGTTATTGAAGTTATGTTTCAACTAATGTTGGATCTCCAGAAAGAAATGTATGGTATTGTATTTGATATGTGTCAAGACATGAAGCCAATCATTCATAAGGAGATAGCTATAGAGGTCAATCATTCAAAGCCTTCTTCTATATTATGTTTAGATTATATCTTATCTATGGAATCATTTAAAATAATGGAAGAGTGTGAAGATGAGGAGGAAAAATCCTATATTGATGTTAAGCTTGATGATGAGCAACCCTCAGTGATTTCCCAACCAACCGAACCAACTATGAAAGAAGATACCAAGATTAAGGGAATGGTGGTAGAGGCAAAAGAAGAAATCAATCCAATCTCTTATAAAGACTCTAGCCCAATTTGGGGTTAAGAGATTCAGAAGGATGCAACTCCAAAATTAGAGAGAAGACCTCACTAGAATAACTTTTAAACATTATTCTAGCTTGATGTGATGAAAGTTGAATCACTCAAGCAAATGATGAATTTTTGAAATGAGGAGGAAAATTCCTATATTTTGGAGTTTGTCTTTCTAAAAGGGTATAATACAACTCCAATATTGAAGGCCAAGAAGCTTAAAGATAGATGTCCATTTAGTGGCTTTTTAGTATTCTCACCATTGCCAAATAATCCCACAAGAAAGGTCGATGCAAAATTGGGAAAGCAACTTAAGTCTTCCAAGTGGTGTGATAGAACTTTCCTTATCATGATCTCATATTTGCCCAACGCACATAAAAGATGTAAAGATTGAAAGATGGGACGACGATTCAAATCATCTAAGTCGAGGGATAAAGGATGAAGTATGTTTAAGGTATCCTGATGAATTCCGAGTAGTCAAGATAACCTAGTTGTGCTACAACAATAAATCAGGCGCTTCTTGGGAAGCAACCCAAGGTATTTTATTGTTTCTATTCTATTATGTGATTGGATCTTCTCACCCATGGTGCCACATGTATATTTCTAACTTTCTTGTTTTGGTTTGATGCACTGGGGACATTGCATGATTTTAAGTTGAGGGTGGGGCTACATGTGGGTGTTGATTTCCTCTTGGGATTTTTGTTATCGTGCCTCTTTTCCCCGAAGTCTTATTCCTTGTAGAACCTGCATGTTTAAGTGTATTGTGATTTATTGTAAAATATTGTAGTCGACTAGGAGAAATACAAGTATCTTAGGTAGTTAACATGTTTTTGTTTATTTTTTAACACCTTTCAAATGGTCTATTTTATAATTGTGTGATATGCATTGATCTGTGACCACTGTGTATCTTGTTATGGGATTAATACTAGTGTCTTGATACCATTGCTAAACAATTGCATGAACCAAATAGATAGTAGCTTGTGATGTACCTTTGTGCCATGTGTGTATGAGATACTACCTAGTTCCCATTGTGTGTTTAATCCAGAACTTGCCCGGTTGGTCTTGCCTTGGTTGTAGGATAGCGGTTAGGAAAGGATCATAGGCCATTATTGATATTAGTCCACTTTTAGCCTAAATGACCTTTCGTGTGTGAATAATATCCCTTGATCCTGATTTTGAGCATAAATGTCAATTCTTTAATTATACCTATCACCTTCCTATTTGTATCACAATGAACCTGTTTTGGTCCTAGTCCTCCTTAGACATTATGCACTTTGACTTAGGAAAATAGCATAAATTGAGGGTGGCTACCATAGGGGTGCGTGCTTTAAAATAAGTATGAAGAAATATAGAATAAAAGAAAAGAATAAAAAGCTGGGTGTGGTGGAAAACGAATAAGAAAAGAAAAGTGGTGAAAAAAAGAAACGATTGTATAAAAAAAACGGAACCAATCCTAAATATGTGCGATCAAGAAAAGAGAAGAATCAAAAAAGGTTAATAAGTGAGACCCCAGAAGCTAGTGTAGTGTCAAGGAGGCTTAGTCATCTTAAATAACATCGAGTATCATACCAGCCCCTATCCTACATTACAAGCCAATGAGAAGACCTATAGTTATCGTAGCTTAATAGTCTGAAAGTTTTGGTAATGAAAATAAGGGCAAGCTTATGTTATTTGACATATATTGAATGAAACATCTTTCTGAGAGTTAGCATCTCTTGACCGTCCCTGCATTGATATGCTTGAGTTGAAATATGAGTGAGGAGGGACCTCTTTGTTTTAAGGGCTCACTAGTTACGTTGTTAGTTGCTAAGTTGTTTGGATAGTTTAATCTTGGTACATGCATGGTTGTTGTTGCTGAATTGATACAATATGTTGACTCCCGTGTGTTGCATTGTTGTTTTTCTATAATATGCACAGTTGTTGTTTTTAAGTTAATTGACTTTGGAGATGGTGAAGATGTTTTGAGATAATTCAGATGGTTGACTGCCGAATGTACTTTGTATCCTCTTGGTTGTGTTTTAGATGCTTGAGGACAAGAAATTGTTTTATGTTGAGTGTATTGATGTGTGAGCAGATGCCAACACATTTGAGATTTTAATTGAGACTAATTGCAAAGTCTTAAGCAACTATTGTCGTTTTTTATGGTTTTATCTTTGATATTGCAGTAAAAGTAAAGGTGCAAGAAAACCAGAAATAATAGAAGTAATATAGTTGATTTTTGAGAAAGTAAAGAGGGATGTATAGTAGACCACTTATCTGATAAGTCGTCAACCTTGTGATAAGCTATCAAAGTTACCATCAGCCTTAGACAGAGAATGAGCTTCAGCTGGAATTCCTGACAACATCTGTGATAAGACATTAGAAGTATAATAAGCCTTGAGGATCGTCATCAGGCTTAGCCAGTTATTGAGAATTTAAAGTGAAGAAGCGACGATAATTTTGATAAGTTGTCGTATGTCTAATAATCCATTAGGCTTCATCGATAGATGTAGATAGTGTGACTTAGTGGGAGCAGAAGTATGACGACATTCCCTGATAAGTCATCATATGTCTGATAAGCCATAAGTAATGCCTTCATCCCAAGGAAGAAATCATCAAACTTGTTGAAGAAATAGATGACATTTCTGATAAGTCGCCAGACTCCTAATGAGGCATCACACTTCGTCGTCACCTATTCGAGAAGAGATCTATATTCTTAACTTAGAATTCAATTTTCAACTCTTTGATTTGGTTGTGGGAATTTTCTATTGAAGTTACAAGAGAATCAACTTCAAACTTCATCTTTTGCAAGTTTAATTTCTTTGAATAATGATTACAATTGTTTCTATCTCTTTCTTTCTCATATGGAACTAAAACCCATAAGTAGGGTTGTCGTATCTATGATTATTTCTCCATGGATTTAGTAGTTAGTTAGGGTATGAGTGATTTTGGAGACATCTTGATAATTCCTTTGTTAAGACTTTCATTTATTGGTTGCAAATAATAAATCCCGCCTTATGTTGATTTGCTCGAACTGAGAAATAAACTAAAGGTAACGAATTATCAACAAGGATTTAGGAAGGTTAAGCTCCCATCTAATGATTAATGTTGTAATAAGATTGATCAACTTGAGATAAAATCAGTATGAATAGAATGATTTCCTAAGTTCGAGGGATTTAGGGAGCTCAACATCTAAGTAGGTTGAGAAACACTAAGATAGACTGTCGAAACTGATAATTTGGTATTTCCCACAAGTCATGAGAACCCAATACTACTGTCATTGTTCATTGGGGATTAATAATTATAGTGATCACAACCCTAGTTTCTCTCTATCATTGATTTGAAACACTAAGATTTTAGCTTGGAGTTTCTAAAGCGAACAAAAGTGTTAATAACTTTTATTTAATCATTACAAACCCCTATTTTATCTTTTGTATCATTTGTTTGAATTTAACTTGTAACTTTAGTTTCAAATTAGTTTAATTGCCACTCACATTGTACCCTGTGGATTTGACCCCGACGGCAAAGTTAGGTAAATATATTGATGACGACCTCCTTGCACTAAATAGACTTGTAAGTTGAGCGTTATAGTACACGCAGTAGCTTTTGCATCCAATTCTACTTGTATGTGGAAGATATCCAAGTCAAACCTATCAACCTTTTGAAAGCAATCTTGTATTCATTTTTTCAGGTGTCCATACGTGTCAATCATGCTATCATAATGTTCCAACAATATATTAATCATGCTCCTACAATAATCCACCATATCAAAGGGAAAAGTATCAATCAATAAGGAGTCATCATCACTCTATACTTTCTATGGCCAGGCTGTCATCTCAAGAAGAGTTGGTCAACAAAATAAAAAATAAAAGAAAATGGAACCCAATAAATCCAAAAACATCAATCAAGAATTCAGAGACTGTATTCCCCGACAATGGCACCAGGATTTGATAACTCCCAAAATACACATCTAATTGAAGGATAAATCAGTTGTTGTTAAATACCGTAATCCAACTAGATTTGGGTGAATCCCTAGGGAATAGATCAAAAATGTATCCCCAATTTGTTGAAATCACCACGTAATGCCTAAAAGTAAAAGAGGGGAATTTATGGAAGTAGAGAAACGAAAAGAATTGGTTGCTCTTGGTTGTAAGCAATAGAAGACGAACACTAGGCTTGTTTTCCCCTTGGTTTAGAAACTCTGTAGATTTATCGTATGTAACCCACCTATTCTATTGTTCTACAAGTAATGTCTAGAAGGTATGTCTTATCAATCGTCTTGTGAATATGAAGATAAATCTTACCTTTTACCGGTTCAGTCTCACGGCGTTGCCTTGTTGCTCTTTTCTACGACCTCAGTTCACTATCACCTTTTGAGTTTAAGTGATTAGATGAGAAGGCGGGGACTATAAGATGGAGGTGAATCTAAATTTATTTTCTTAGTCTATTTTTCTCAATCACAAACTCCATTGTAAGTATGAATGCAAATACAGGCTACCTCAAGCTTCTGCAGCAGCCCAGAGATTAATTTTTGCAAGGAAGACACTACAGGAAAAAAGGTCTATAGTGACGGTTGTCATACCATCTTCATAGAGACTACAACCATACCCATAGATATATCACAATGGTTTCCATATACAATGCAACTGAAGCCGTTACACTAGATCAGATGCGATGGTTTCTTGCGACGGTGACAAATACCAATGCTATATCTAGACCTTTAGCGAAGGTTATTATATTGACTATATGGTGACGGTTTACAAGTTTTTAGGAAGGTTCAAAACCGTCCCTATATACACATTAAAATATGATGTAGCAATGGTGATTAGTCTATTGAAACGATGGCTAACCGTCCCTATATATATGTTATTGCAACAATTTTCGATATGTTGGGATGGCATCATTAATGGCATGATTTTATAAGTTGTTGCGATGATTGTGTATATATATACTATTGGAATGGTTATACATGCTGTTGTGACATCAATAAACCTTCCTAAAAGCTTTATAGTACGGTTATTTGTAAGCTATTGTGACAGTTACACATGAACTATAGCAATAGTTATTTTTTGGTTATTGGGACAGTTATTTTAGGTTTTTAGGAAAGTTGTTTTAGGCTATTAGGACAATTATTAGTATACTATTCAACAATACTATATTATGCTATTACAATGATTTTATAAAGCCACCATAACACATAAAGTGTACATATATATTAATCATTAAGAGTATTAGTAACTATTAATTCCAAAAATGTCAACCAATAAGAAACCAAATATTTTTTGACTATTCAAAAAAACAAAAACATACACAAGTTTTGAATGTTAAAAAATAAAAGATGTTTGAAACTACTATATCATATTTTCCAACAGCTAGTGCAACATGAAGCCAATGTGATCGATCTCTTAGGTCAGGTCTAGTTGATCAATTTTTTTTTCAGCCATCTTCTATGTCATGATCACCTACAACAATAAGAAAAAAAAACTAAAGTTAAGCACAAAACTACACAAGAAAAACATGGATTAATGAATGACAAAACGGAACAAACAGATCACAATTTAGCAGGTAGAGATGTTTCTAGCATTACAGATATAGGATTTTCTGACCTTTTAGAGGATATGGGGTGGATAATGACCTCTATATACTAGATTTCAAATACAACTTGATTTCAGTTTAGAAATTAACCAAGGGCCTATCCTGCTCTAATCTCATTTTTTCTTGATTTTTGCATCTTTTAGAATCATTACAGTGACAGGGTGAGGGGTATTAGTAGGGAAAAATAAAGTCAATGAATTGTGTCAAAAGGATTCAAGGAGCGATGCCTGATCAATAATGCATTGAACAATACATAGAATGCAGAGAAGGCTACAAGTTCTGAGTTGTGGCATCAAAGATTAGGGCATCCATCTGAAAATGTCATGCATAAACTTGATTTTTTCATAAAAATACAAAGAATAATGTAATTCAAGGCTACTCTACATACCTTTTGGTTATGGAAAGTGGAATGATTTCCCCTGCTATAGACTTACTTTGTTTCTTGATTCCTTAGAGTGGTATAGTCTCCAAGCCCATTCTTTTAGGAAAAAAGGAATAAATAGGTTAATTGTCTTGATCCTACTGTGAGAAAGTGAGATAATAAGGTTAATTATTAGTTTTTGTACTTGGTGTAATTTTTGATCAGTCCGCTTGAATGCACATAAGGAGAAAAAAGTTCTAGAAAACTTTCCAGTAGAGAGTTGGTAAGATAGCTGAGGGATGGTAAGTTACATGATTACCTTGAGAACAAGAAATAAATCATCCAAGCAATTTGAGAACATATCAGCCAGCATTATAAAGTCATTGCTACAAATTGAAAATGTTAAAAAGTAAAATGAGAATAAACAAGATCACTCCATAAGCTTTTAGTTGAATGTTGGTACTGCTATCACTCACATATGGAACTTACTAAATTCCAACATCAACAACTTAAGAATTAGTACATTAGTCATTTAATGATGTTATGCAAGTAAACTGATACTTACAAAAATGGACAAATGTAATTGATCATAGATGAAAAGACCTTGTCTCAAATTCATTGCAAACCAAATTTTCATACAGAAAAACTCTTTCACTTTGCAACCCTGGTTTGTTCCTTTCTCTATTTTAATTTGTTTCCCTTACCTTCTTGTTTAGTCATGTTTTAAAAAAATGTATTTTTCCTGTACTTACAAATTTTCACATGCATATTTAAGATATTAAAATTAAAAGAAACTTTGGGTGACCCGGTACAACTACTGAGTGGAAGAAGCATTCAATAGGTCGATACATGACACTTGTGAGAGTTTTGAAGTGTCTTTGATAAATCTACCTAATTTTACTCCACACAAAAGAAAATATAATTGCCAATAAACCAATCAAAACAACCAGAAGTATTTTTGCTGGATAATCAAGAACTCAACAAATTTAGAATTCAAGCATTGTTATCTGCAGTATAATTCTAGTTACCAGCCACTAATAACCATCCAGAATTTCAAACAATAGACAACAATACCATGATATATAATACACATTTACCAGCTACCAATAACCATCAAGAGTTTCAGACAATAAACCACAATACCATCATATATAATACACAGTTACAAGCCACCAATAACCATCAAATAAATTCTAACAACAACAACAACAATATCAGCCACCAAATGAATTGGAGTACAATCCAGCATGTTAAACACTAACCTTGACTATTTTTATTGTTTCTCCCTATCGCTTCTGGTGTAGAGGTTGATTCACTTGGAAAAGCAATGGAATGCTGCTAGTATCTTATGATCAATTAATCCTGCATTCTAAAGTTGATGAATTATATCTATAATAACTTCTTGACAAATGGTTCTTTTTTGTTCCTCGATTTGATACTTCATTTTGACATCTTTTCTTGCATATGTTGCACGACAACTTTAGTGGCATTTTAAGTTTGTTAAAAAGTGCTATTTATTATTTTCAACGAATTCTTTGTAACCGCTCTTCTATATAGTATTAAACATCACAGATGTTCAGGACCCATGACTACTGAAAATGCATCAACAGACGGACCAATTGCACCTTTTACATTTCAATTTCCTTTATTTCAGCCTAAAAAGTCATATTATAAAGCACACTCAAGAAATTCTAAATTAAGAATTGATAATTGATGTCAATTTAAACATGAAATAGACAAAGTCTAGAAAGTCATAGAAAGCTACATTACTCAGCCGTTGAATTAATTTGAACAAGTATAAACAGATGGTGAAACTCAACTTAGAAAACCTCTTAAACCTAAGATATAAATCTTATTTTCCTTTGTCCACTGATATTAAAAATTTCTTAATATCTTTAGATGGTCCATGTCTTACTCCTTTGTGCCCATCATTTCTCTGGTTAGTTTCTATATATCAAAAAGTATCATGAAGTAGTCTCTCAATATCATCATGTTGGTCAAAAGTTTTATCAACACTGCTTGAATGTTGAATTATTGTTGACGAAACCCCTTCTCCATGGAAAAACAATTGAGTGTAATCTAGAGCAAATCCATGACCATAAAAGTTATCCTCCACCACATCTCGATAATGCCAACAATGATTAAAGCACAATCTTTAAGGGCATAATATTTTATTTCCTTGAGAAACTCGTTCAAATTCCTTATTGTGAAAATCCTTGACTCCATTTTTGAACTGAATGATGGATTTTGGGACATACATCCAACTTATATCTCCAACATCCATTAAATACCCTATGTTACATATTTAAAATATTGAAGTAAGAAAATAATGAGTATAGTTAGTATCAATGTACAAACAGTACAATTAGGTATGTGAAATAATTTGTACATCATATATTTAATTAAAAAATAATAGTCATACATTTTTTTCATATTTTAGCAACAGTAGAAAAAACAACAACAAACACAAAAACTATTTACTAGTAGACTCCTAATAGAAAAACAAAGAAGTTTTAATTAAATTAATTTTAGTTGAAAAGTTAGAGACATGTTACTGTACATGTTAGAAACCATATCAACATTATCTACAACAAGAATTTTGTAAGAAAACAACTTTCCGAAGATGTTAACATTAGCATTGGAAAGTGTTCTAGCAAATGTCCAAGAACCAGATATCCAAAAACAAAATTCCTTAACTAAATTTATCTACTAATTTTCTAAGATTAATAAGACCTTCATCTGCTATGCGATGGTTTATTTAAATAATTGTCCCAAGAGAAACTATAATATTATTCGAAGGTTATAACCATCATCGTAGGTTTTATATAGTGACATCTGTATAAATATTGCAAAAGAATCATTGTTATAACCCCTATTTCCAGTAGTGGTAATTGCACATAAATAAGAAAACAAGACACCCAAAGCATACTTGTATCTTTGATCTTTGCCTCCTTCAGTTTTTTCCCCATAAGACTAATAGATTCTAGTAATGTTACTTTTCTGACTCTCTCAGAATTACAAAGATAAGAATTTTTCAAATGTGAAAGAACCTGGAAATGAAAGAAAACATCTCAGGACATATCTCATAAATTCAGAAAGGGAAGTGAAAAAGTTAGGTATTTTCCAGCTCAACTCAAACACAAGTACTCCATGAGGCTGAAGAAGGTACATCTAGTAAAGCTATATAATATAGAAGTGTCCAACAAATATTGTCATCATTAGAACCCATGTTTAATAAAATGATATGCTTATTTTTCAAGTTATGTTAGATCCCTAATCTAGGAGAAATGAAAAGAGTAAGAACATATAGTCTCGCCAATTTCTAGTTGTATATCCATAAATGAAGTGAGGAGTACAATAAGTGAAACCACTACTTATATAAAAGATTAACTCACTCTATCAAACTCATAAAAGTTGGTGCATGTTAAAAACATGAGAATCAGGGATTTTGTCCATTCTGTACACCAATTTAAAGTTAAATAAAACATTTTAGAAATCATTAACCAACGTAATAATTTTAACTTTTAAATTATGTATATTTATGTGTGTAATAGATAGATATGTCTAGCTTGCTAATAGTGAAAGTTGGCAACGTTGCCTTGACTAGAAGTCCTTAATATATACTTGGAAATAAACTAAGAATAGAACAATTATTAAAGGACAAAAAATATGACAACACCAAAAAATAAAAAAACTGAAAAAGATCAAGGGACTGCACATAAAATATTAGAACTCTTAAGGCTGAACCAGACAAAAAATTTGCTAATTAAGTGGAGAAGGATAGAGGGACAAACTCACTATCCAGAAATACCCTGTGTCAGTAGGTCTCGGAGATTTATTGTATGCAAGAAAAATGAATGAGTTAGTAGAGAAAGGTAAGTGGAAAGGAACATTAGAATTCATCTCAGTATCATAAGGTGGAACTAACAAAATAGCAATAATACCTATCTAAGTCGCAACATATAATCATAATGTCTATTTATATGGAGGTCAAGTCACCAACCTAACAGGGTTAAGTATACCACAAAACGACTACCACATTCATAAATTCTACACATCAAGGTCAATGCAAGAGTTTAGAAAGTGTACTGCAAAAATTAGTGGCTGCAAATGCAAGATTTCCGGCTTATATAGGGCCTTAAAATAGCAACCTAGTAAGCCAGTTACCTTAAAAAAGTAACCTGTAAGTGAGCTCTAAAAGTTGAACTTGTCAATTTCAAATGAAGCAGCAAGCCAATAACTCACTTTCTAAAATCACAAAGCAAGGAAGCAACTCACAGAATACTACTAAGGCACTACAGTCTATAGAATATTCAAAACAAGGAAATATAGTGCAAAACAAGGTAGAAGTTATACTAGAGTGTGAGCTGTAAAAGTTGTACAAATAGTAGAGCCAATTACAGTTATACTATACCAATAAAAAAGTTACTGCACACAAGGTTTAATGAAGATCAATCTCCCATCAAATCTCAATAATAGCCGTAACAACAACATACTTAGCAGCAATACATGACTAATAACTTCTCAATGATTTCTTTACCAGTGACATCAATAGGAAAAGGTAATAGGCCAATAACAGTTAGGCCTATTACCAATAGCAGTATGCTATAACAGTAATATCAACACACTTAAATAGTAGCATAGCACAGCCTAAAAGGCTTAAATAACTGCAATGTAACAACATAAATGCAAAAACAATAGCAGCCTAAAAGGCTAAAATAGTCGCAACCCACAAATAAATAAAATAGTAGCAACAACAAGTCTTAAAAGTTAAAAATTTGACTAGGGAGAATCATCTCACTTCGTAAGTGTTTAAAGACAAATCAACTTCTTGTCTTTCAAAAAAGACTTCTTGAAATGCATACACAACGAAAATAGATATAGTCCATACCTCTACTTCATGGAGGTAGAGAGGTTGTTTCCAAAATATCCTCAGCTGAAATGCCACAATTAAAGATTTCATAAACAAGTAGCAACCCTAAACATCCATCAAACAACTTTAATTACCATACATTTTTTACTAAATAAAAGACATTGCATAATATTCTATTTTAAATCATAAACTCTTCAACATAACAAACCACTAAATAAATACATATATTAATTACACTCCTAATTCCAATCACGAAACCTCAAGTCAGTCAATTTCTCCAACATAAAACCCTAAATAACCTAAGATACACCATTTATAATCTGATCAAAAGAAATGCAATCATAATCCAAAAGTTTAACTAACTATTGTTATCAAATAAACCATATCGATATCAACACTTAATAAGACAATTGAAAAATATAAGTAATAAACTAGGTAAAATCAAATGAAATTTTCCCACCATCGGACCACAAAATCCATAAATTAGACTGCAAATCAAAAAAATTACCAAAAAATTAGACCACAAAATTCATTTATTCTTACTTGCAAACTTTTTTAATGATTCAAAGAAAAAAATTCGAGACCTACCTGTGAAGAAGACCCTTTTCAAAGAAGTAAAATTGCAAAAAAAGATCAGAGACGAAGACCCATTAAAATTTACCACTTGCAAGAGATGAATATCAACAACTTATAGCTCAGAGAAGACAACAACCAGCAAACAAGCTTATTATAGCTCATACAAGACAACTCCTTGATGTTGAAGAACAAAATACACTATAATAGGACACAATTATTATGTATAAATCTCTAATTTAACTTCCACAGTCCTACCAAGAAGGTTTTTTTTGCATCAACAACTTTTCCACAAAAGACTCAAGAAATGGCTAATCATTCGGAGATATGAGGTCATCATTTTTCAATTTTCGGCCATTTTCTAAGGAAGGAGCAGATATTGAATAGAGAAAATGGTTGTCGTGTATTGAGAGTAGAATTGTTGGGGATGTCCTAAATGACGTTCTAAACCCTAGACCAATTTGACTTTTCTTAAGACTAAGAAAACTTATTTTATTTTTTTCTTAAAAACAAAGTAAAAAAGCAGGTAAAATATGTGTTGGAGGAAACATTCTTGCGTAATGCCATATTTTAACTGATATAAAATATAGGATGGTTATATATTTGTTAACATAGATATATAATGGGATGATTATAATATATGTTACCATGGTATAACTATTGGGGACGGTTTCAGAGCTTATGAGACAATTATTTTTAATTATTGTTCTAATAGATTTTTTAACAATATGCGATGGGTACAACCGTTTCCATAGTTATTTATATTAATTGTTATCTAACCATCACTAATTAATTATTGCCATAGTTGTCATTTCTTGTAGTGTGATTACGATACATGCATAAACATAGAATAGATGAATATCACCCTTCCTCTATGTAGCTAATTTGCTCGGATTCCCACAACAATAGTTAAAAAAATCAGCCACTCATATTTGTGTGACCAATCATGGAGTTCACAATCAAATTACACAATCAATCTCAAAATAATAAAAGAATAAATCCCAAAGTCTTAAATTAAATAATAAACCAAGAAAAAAAATGTGAATAATAAATATATGAATGAGTATTAATATCTCAATTGAAAAATAAACAAACCCTAAAGGGTATTTATATATTACAAAAATCAAATCCAAAATAAACTAGGAAAACCCTACAAATCAACTGCTAAATAAAATAGAATAACTTTAGAAATCAAATCCTAAATAAAATAGGAAAACATAATTACCCTTACATAATAAGACTTAAAATATAATAGAAGTGTAATTAGGATGCATGGAAACTCTAGGAAACAAATCCTAACTAAAGTGGAATAAGAAAACTAATTCGGCCAAACTTACATCTTGCATCGTAATCTTCAACCCAGTAAAACTTTTTTTGTATTTAGAATTTTTAATCTCAAGACCCACCAAAAGATTGATAATTGAATTATCTTTCCAACAATATAAATTTTTCCTTATATCAATATCCGGGTCAAAAGTTATGGCTAAAATACTAAAGCATTATTGAAGCTATGATGAATCTGTCCATGAAATGACTTGTAAGGTCTCCTTTTGGGCTTTTAGGACGAAGTCATACATTGTACAATAAATGCTGAAAATGGGTTTCTAAGTATGAATCAGGCCATTTTTCATAGTTCTTTTTGAATTTAGCATCCCAAAACCTAATTTCCTGCAAAATACACCAAAAAATTATATCAAATCTGATAAAATAGTCTTAAATACATGCATATGCTCATAGTTTAAGCATCGTAAGTGCTATATTCATAGCACATAAATACCCTCAACTTAGAATGTTGCATGTACTTAGCCAAAAAAGATATAAAAAAAACTATATCATGATGCTTAACTAAGTGAAACTTAGGACACATATGGCAGTTAATCATATCTTAGCTCAAAACACATTTCCCTCTCCAAGTTTGGTCAATTTAAAGTGAACTAAGTGAATTAATAGAGCACAAAAATGTGACACAAAAGAGTCAAGATATGAAATTATATCATTAACTAATAACCATTCATATATACAAGTTACACTACCCAAACAAGTAAGCAGCTAGCAATACAACCCATGTGCCCTCGCAACAAAGAAGTCCCACCTCACTTGTATATGAAATCAACCATGTCAATGTGGGGACAGTCAATAGACACTTACTCTCAAAAATGAATTTTTAACCCATGAATGTGAAATACCATAGGCCTGCACTTATTTTCATTACCTATGCTTTTGACAGTTAAGTTAGGATCACTATAGAACTTTTCTTTAGCTTGTAACATAGGCTTAGGGATGGTATGATACATACGGATATTTAAAGTGACTAAGCATCCTTGACACTATACTAACTTTTGGGGTCCACATTTAACCAGTTTTTAACTTTGTTTCAGCCCTTCTTTCTCCATTTTTATTTTAAAGCATATTTAGGTTGGATGTGATCTTTTAGTCCTTTTTTTTTTCTGTTTTTCACAAATTTTCTTTTTTTTTTATTTATTTTATTTTTCTACCACATCCACCATTATGTTCTTTTTTTTTCTCTTATTTTACTCTTCTTCATACCCACTTTACATTACGCACCCCTATGATAGCCACCCTCAACTTAGTGATTTGCCTCAATTGACGTGCACAATATCCATGGAGGGCCAGGGCCAAAATAATTTCATTGTAACACATATGGGAAGGTGAAAGATATAATAAAAAAATAGACATTTAGTCTCAATATCGGAATCAACAACACCAAAATTTTATAATACCCAAAATACACTTCCAATTGAAGGATAAAGTGGTCATTTTCAAATATAGTAACTAAATTAGATTGGGGTTGAATACGAAGGGAATACATTAGAAATCTATCTCAAATTTGTCGAAATCACCGGGCAATGCCTAAAAGTAAAAGTAAGGATTTGTTGAAGTAGATAAAGGAGAAGAATTGCTTGATCTTAGTTGTAAACAATAGAAGTTGCACACTAAGCTTGTGTTCCCCTAACTTTGCAACTCCATAGATTTCTCGTGTTCAACCCACTTATTCTATTGTCCTATATGTAAATACTATAGGATATGTATTATCAGTCGTCTTGTGAACGTGAAGATAAATATCACCCTTTACCAGTTAAGTCTCACGAAATTTTCTTATTTCTCCTTGCTACGACCTTAGTTCACAATAACCTATTGAGCTCAAGTGATTAAATGAGATGGCGGGGACTATAATATGGAGGTGAATCTCAAATTACCGTCTTAATCTTGTTTTCCCAATCACAAACTCTTTTGTAAGCATGAATGAAAATACAAGGTATCTCAAGCTTGTACAGTAGCTCAGGGATTAATTATTGCGAATAAGATTACGATATTTGCATAAACCTAGAATAGATGAATGTCACACTTCCTCTATGTAGCTAATCTGTTGGGTAACCACAACCCTAGTTAAAGGGATTAGCCATTCATGTTTATGCAAGAATCCATGATTATCAATAAAGAAAACATGTAATGAATTGCACAAGAATCAGATGAATAAAATCCAAAGTCTTGAATTGAATAAAAGCCCAAAATCTCTAAAATAATTGCAAAGAATGTAAAATATAGTAAGAATAATGTCAAAGAACATAACCTAATAAAGGTAAAACCTATGGTATTTGTAGTATCTCAAAATAGAATAAAAATCCTTATAAAAATGAGAAGGGTAAAGTTAAGTCAGTATTAGGTACGACTCATTCTTCAACTTATATTGACATCATACCATACATTCTCATATTCGTTCTATGTTTGATCTCCCTAGGTTTCAAATTTATAATCTAAATACATCTTCTGCTTATGATTTATATCTTTGGTATACGACTCGTGTATTGAACTTGTATTCATCTAGGACTCTCTTTCTTCTATGATTGGATATTAGTTTGCTTCCGATTTGACTAAATGAGCCGTACTCATACTTTTAACTTGTATCCTTCTGGGACTTTAACTCCTTATTATAGATTTGGATACTATTATTCTTGTGATTGCAATTCATGACCTATATTCTCTATATACAACTCATATAGCTGAGTCGTATCTTTTCCTTTGTCCTTTGTTTGGGTAATTGGTTCTATTGTGCTTATGAGTCATCATATTAAGCATATACCATGTTTGCGACTCGAGAGACGACTCGCATCTTGATCAGACTTGGTCTTTTATTTTCATTCCAATACCATTATAGACCTATTTTACCCGAAATAAACACAAAAGTACATCATACCAACTAAAATAACCTAAGTATCCACATAATTTTATGATATTATGCATCAAAAGTGGTATGTCTCCATGACACATCAAAACCCTTAACTTAAACTTTTGTGTGACCTAGGCAAACAAAGATTAAACCCTATAATTCAACATGATGCCTACATAAGAAGATTACAAGCTTCCCATGGCAGTTATCTTGAACTCAATTTTTCTCATAAATTGTTTCCCTCTCCAAATCTCACTTTTCAAAAATCAAATAGTGTATAACAATTCAGCATACGATGAAGCACGAGGGAATCCAATGATGGAATTACATTAGTTATAGACAACTAGGCATAGAAATAAGTTACATTAACCCGACACTCTAGCAACCTAGGAGTATAACCCATTAGCACTCACATTCAAATAAATCTGATTCTCTCTCCGTATGTATAAACCAATCTATTGGAGGACACAACAAATGACTCTTTAGCTCACAAAAAGTATCATCGGTGTAGACAGAATGCCATAGGCTTTCCCTTATGCTATTTTTCTCAGTTTTCAGACAGTTGTAGTAGGATCACTATAGGACTTTATTCAGCTTGTAATGTAGGCTTGGGGATGCTACGTTATGTATGGTTATTTAAAGTAACTAATTCTCCTTGGCACTACACAAACTTTTAGGGTCCATAATGAATTTTTCACTGTATTTTTGCCCTTATTTCTCTGTTTTTATTTTAAAGTATATTCAGGTTTGGTGTGGTCTTTTAGTCCTTCTTTTTTTATTTTTCACAAAATTTCTTTTCTTTTTCTACAACACTCAGCCCTACATTCTTTTTCTCTTATTTTACCATTCTTTCTACACATTTTACAGCATGCACCCCTATGGTAGCCACCTTCAACTTAGGAAATATACATGAGTTGAAGTGTAGAATATTGAAGGAGGAACAAAGCCAAAATAGGTTTATTGTAATACAAATGGAAAGGTGATAAGTGTAACAAGAAACATAGTTTGTAAGGAACAAAGATTGGGATCAAAGGATACAATTTCACAATGGGAACGTTATTCAGGCTAAAAGTTGACTAATATAAAAAACGACATATGATCCTTTCCTACTTAACTATTTTAGACCTAGGTAAAAGCAAGTGGGCAAGTTCTATATTCTGACACACCAGGAACTCAGTATACACCTCACATGCACTTGTACAGGGTTACATCACTAAGTAATAGCTATCCAGTATCGTAACTAATTATCCATAATTGTTATGTCCCTAATCCTAATGCAATTATTAGAGCCATAACAGTCAAATGGATATATATGACACAACTTAAAGATTTAAGAGGGGTCTCAAAATGACAACAAAATTTTAGTAAGCACACATTCTCAGCATAATCATTCCACATTTATTCCTAAATTTATAAATTTGTTCCAACACCATAATTTATTACAAATTATATTTCAAAATATCTCAAAATTTAATAAAAATTGTTAAAATGCATATTTTGCCATAGGTTCCAAGATTCCCCCTATCAGCATCTTATGAGCACCAAAGTTGTAAGTTATAAAGAACTTGTTAAGCTCCTTAAGACTTTTCTACTACTCCCAGATATTAAGCATAACCCCCACCCAAAACTAAAGAACCCAGAACAATACCCAGTGCTTTAAAAAATTCAAAAATAATGATCAAATTTCCTACCTAGACGCTCACGGCGCTGACTCAATAATATCTAGACATAGGCCATCAGGGCAGGTAACAATCTCATTAGCTATTATACTTATAGTCGGGCCTAAATGAACAATAGTCGGAAGCATAACACCACCCCCCTCAATATCAACAGTTGGTGCTCTCTATTAACAAACTGTAATGGCCATCCCTTGGCCTGTGTCACCTAGTCTTATTTGCTATTTATACTTTCTATCCTGGCCTTCATCCCAGAGTCTTTCTCTTCACATTTTATCTACTTTATTAATTGTCTTTCATCTTCAGTCTCCACATCTCGTGGCTCTCGAATCACCCAAATATTTAGTACATAGACTGTGGGCACCACCTTGTCAATCATGGGCTCTGGAATCATTAGTCTATCATACAACTAGTACACTATCCTCTTGATGTCGGTATTCTCAGTCTTTACCATAGTAATATTGGGTGTCTTACCACCAATCATCTATCGAGTAATCCTTAACTCAAAAATATATAGCATACCTTCAACTCAACTATATTGGTGCTTCAACTAGGTATCAATCCATGGCCTCACACCTCCTTTCATATGACCAACCTTAGCCTCTATGTGGCCAACCTAATCATAATATTTATCAATAGTGCTTGTGAAATCATCATAATACCAGAGGGCACACCTCACACCCTAGGTGGCATAGACTATACTGGTGGTGGGGCACTAAAAGTACTTACTGCATCTGAATGTGAAGTCTCCATTTGTTCTCCTACCACAACAGCCTCAGTATCAGCCTACCCTCCCTGTGGGAACATACTGTCCATCCAATCTGCTGCCTGTCATGCATGTCGGGCTAAAGGATTTGCCACATCTCTAATAAGGACAAAATTAGTGGTTCTCATGGCCTCAATAAACTCATCTATGCCAGGGAGTTGCAGAACACACATAGTTAAACATATTTGTATAATTAAGTAAGGTTAAGCCAATAATACCTTATTACCCCAACCGCACGATCCCTCATCTCTCTATCTAAGAACTTAGCCGTATAAAAGTCATAGAAGGCTATGAAATTAGCTATCATAGTTGCCAGAACTAGTCTCAGTACATCATGTCTAGTAGTTGAGCACAACTATTGCTGGGTCAATGTCTACCATTATTTACCCACAATATTAAGGGTACTCTTCTTAATTTTTTACGAGACCACTCTGGGGCCTCCTTCTACCTAGACTGCATTTTCACCATTTGAAGATATCCTTTCTGTAATCTACCTAAAAATAACCATCTTATTATCGGAAGCTAACATCCTTTTTGTGATCGTCCTCATCTTATCCATCCTATAGTCCATTTCCTTAGTATTTATCTGATCCTGATACTCAAATGCATACAAAAATATCTTAATTGTCTGTGGGGAAATATCAACCCAGACTCCTCGAATCATCAGTGAAGTAATTGGATCAACGCCCTTCAACAGTTGACTTTGTGGGTACTGCCTCAGAAGTTCATCTTTATATGCTGCTTAGAATTCTCGAATGAGAACCTCACTATACTTTTATAGTTTCCGTGTCATCCACTCAAAACCATACTGATGGAAGTTCTCCTCAAATTCAAGAAATTCTGACATCCCAATAGTTATAAACCTTTGTTTTGGATAAAATAGTCTTTTTATCTTTCTACTGGAAAGCCAGAACAAGCCATTATTGAATATCTCTTGCATCTCATGGTACCCTTATTATTCAACTATGGGTATCAAGGTGATGGTAAGTGCCAGTAGTGGGTCCTATTGGGCTATTGAGGGCACCTCATTCACTTCCTCCATAGTATAAGTATTCTTAGAATTTACCTCTTTAGAACTAGATTCTGCCTCATTATAATTATTGAAAGGTGGTGGTGTATGTGGAGAAATAGTAGAGTTCTTTATCCTTGGGCCCTGTGAAGATGGTGAGTTATCTAGGGTCGCAACTTTCTTCCCCTTTGCATTGTCTATTGTCATACCTTTTTGGGTAGCCTTGTCCTTTTTGTAGTCATCATAATGTTCACCGTTGTTAATAATTGACACATCGACCTCAAAATCATTGGATTTTGAGTTAGTAATTAGTGCCTGCTTAGATCTCTTTTAGAATTGTTTGGATGAGGAAGCGCTTTTAAGAGGCATATTTCCTATAGATACACTAGCATTAAAAGGTAAGAAGAGAAAGGAAAAGAAAAATTTTAAATTAAAGTATAGTGTGCATGCTTTTTTTAAGGTACAGGTAGGGGGGATGAGTCATATTGACCTGTTACAACTCGTATGTACGAGTCATATGGTAAGAAGTGTATGACATTTTTTCATCGGTTAACTTATGACTTCTCCTTACCAGTCATATTGACAAGGTATGACTCATTACCAACAGTTATAAGCAGATCAAAAATATTTATTCTAATATTAATCCTTATAGGTGTGTATGACATGTAAGTGTATGAGTCGCAAGATCTGGACACGACTTGTATTGTTAAGTTGTATCTATTCCAGAACATTAAACTTGTCAGCCTTCCATACTGTCAATGGTTATGAGTCCCAATATAACTCCGGGTAGGCATGAGTCATAAGAGGTCTCGTATCCACTGCAACATAGAAGTCTATATTTGATGTTAGACTCCAAAGCAAATACCTAAAATACCCACTACAATTTTTCAGCAATATAGATCAGTTTAGGGAAAAGTACGACACAAAATTAATACCCAAAACGTATTTCTACCCATTTCTCATTTTCCATTGAACCATCTAAATTAGGGTATTAAAAATGTCGCATAAGTGTAAATTCTACACAATCCTAAGTGGACATTGTCTAACATTTATCATTCCACCTTAAGAAATAAAAAGACTATGCTCAAACACTTACTTAGTAGTTGCAGAGATTGAGTTGAAGAACAAATCTCTTGATTATCACTTTGGTATAGAAATGTGTTCTTAACTCAAATAAAATGAGAATTTCGAACTCATTGGTAGTTAAAACAATTTGTTTTCAGGTTAATTTGTGAACTTAAAGCTTGAAATTAGGGAAAATTTTAGGTGGGCACGAGTTTTGGTTATCGGATGACCGTCGGGTGTCCATCTTTTGTTTTTAAATTCAATTACTAGGTTGGGTTGAGCTGCAATCAGACATGGTAAGCATGGGTATAAGTTTTGTATACGACTCATACCAAGGCTTATAGGTCATCTTTAACTTGTATAGACCTAGAACATTACCTGGATTCTCGAGTGGATATGACTCAAGATTATGAGTCATACCTTGGGGTACGACTCATTCTGAGAATTGTATCTATTCTAAAAACTTTTACCAGATTTTGAATCTTCTCCTAGGTAAATATCCCTCAGTTATGTATCTACGAATAATCCCGCCTTCACATATTCAGAACAAATAAGGCTCATCCCAGAAAAATTTCCTTACCTCATGCATAAATTTCTTTCTATGTTGAAAGGAAAGATCCTCTGGAATTAGATCACTGGCTAGGTTGTTTGCATAGTTTGCAAACCGTGGGATTAGATATTGGGAAGCTTCTAATATCTTCTCTTCAAAAAACTATCATTTATATCAAGTCCATTCTACATAGCTTCCTCCTCTAGTGTATAAAAATGATACACAACTTAATTCTCAGTGTTTTTTTATCTTTGACCACAAAATCAAATTCCTGTAGCAATAGAACCCACCTAATTAGTCTCGGCTTTGCATTCTTTTTTTTCATGAAGTACCGAATGTTGCATGTTTAGTGTTCAAACCCACCTTAGTCCTAATCAAATATGACCTTAACTTCTCAAAAATAAAAACCACTGCCAACAACTCTTGTTCTATCAGAGTGTAGTTCTTTTGAGCAAGATTTGATGCTTTACTAAAGAATTATGTGGGATGAAGGGTCTTCTCTTTCGTTGGCCTAGTATAACCCCTAAGGAAAACCACTTGCATCATACATGATTTGAATAGGAAAACACCAATATAGAGATATAATAAAATAAAAAGTCATCGATTTCTCTTTCAAACATTGAAAAGCCTTCAACAACACTTCTGTGAAATCAAATTTCACCTCCTTCTCAATAAACCGATAAAGAGGATTGTCTATCTTGGGGAAGTCCTTGATGAACCTTCTATAAATCCTCCATGTCCTAAAACTCTATGAACACCCTTTACAGAAATTGGTGGAGGTAATTTCTCAATCACTTTAATCTTTGATCGATATACCTTAATACCTCTTTTTGATATTTTATGCCCCTATACTATACCTTCGTTTACCAGAAAATGGCATTTTTCTCAATTCAGAACTAAGTTGCATCCCTCACACCTTTGGAGAGCATTTTCCAAATAAACCAAGTAGTCATAAAAGATTCACCAATAATTGAAAAATCATCCATAAATACTTCGATGATATCTTTTACCATATCAGAAAAAAATGACATCATACATCTCTAAAATATGGTTAGAGCGTTGCATAGCCTGAATGACATATTTTATAATGTGACGGTCCCATAAGGGCATGTGAAAGGGGTCTTATCATGATCCTCTGGTGCAATAGTAATTTGGTTTTAACCTGAATACTCATCAAGAAAATAATATCATCCTCTGCCGGCTAACCTGTCTAATATTTTGTGCATGAAAGTCAATGGAAAGTGGTCCTCTTGAGTCCACGCATTAAATTATTCATAGTACATACATACTCTCTACCATGTGAATAGTATCATTGGTACTAGCTCATTATTATCATTAGGCACAATAGTAACACTTCATTTCATCAGAACTCATTACACTTGATTGACCTATTTACTCTCGGAAATAGGATACACTACACCAGCATCAAACTATTTAATTATCTCTTTATTTAAATCCTCCTGCATAGGAAGATTGAGTCAACATTAATGCTTTGTACTTGGGATGCAATCTGGCTCAAGTTGAATTTTATGAGTACACAAACCCAACGGAATACCCATAATGTCTGTAATCAACCAACCTATTATCCTTTTAAATTTTTGCAGTACTTACAGTAATTCTTCCACATCTGATGAACTAAATCAGCTATATTAATAACTGGAAAAGTGTTTTTGGCCCCCAAAAATGCTTATCTCAAATGAGAAAGGAGGGCCTTTACCTCTAAGACTAGTGGATCCTTAATGGATGGGCGAGCAGATGTAGTAGTTCTGTTATTTGGTGCATACTCACAGGAACCACTACCATAAAGTGTGCACACCATCTTATCATACTCCTCAATACCATCACTATCAAAATTCATGATCACGGTTGGAAGAGCTTTCACACCTAACATTTCTACAATATAAACAATATCAGCAGAACCATCACCCTAAAGAGTAACTACATCAATATCATAGAATGAATCTTCTTCATCATCATACATATTGATAAATTATATCACTCTTAACTCATTAGGCTGTTTCATAGATTTGAAAATATTGAATGTCATATGTTTATCATTTAGCCTCGACATCAGATGTTCTTTCTCAAAGTCAATCAACATCCTACCTATAGCCATAAATGGTCTTCTCAAAAGAATTAGGACCTTAAAGTCCACTTCATAATCCAATATTAAGAAATCATTAGAAAATATAAAGGAAAACACTTTTACCAATACATCATAAGGGACACCAACTGGCTTCTTTACTGTTCTATCTACCATTACTCGTCTTATGGTAATTGGATTGGGATCTCCCTACCCCAACTATTTGAATACTTGATGCTAGCCCCTAAATCACATAAAGCTCAAGTAAAGTTAAAAGATCCAATAGTTAGAGGTATTATGAAAGCGCTAGGATCTTCGTTCTTCTCTACTAAAGATCAAGTAACTACAGTATTACAGTGATAAATATTTTCTACTGGCTCATAACTATATGAACTCTTCTTTGTAATCAAAAACTTTATGAATTTTGCATATCCTAGCATTTTCTCCAATCTCTCTACAAGTTGTATGTTGACTGTCAATTCTTTTAGCATAGATAAAAAATTTTGATACTTACTATCGTCTTGTTTTTTTCTTAGCCTTTCAGGTAAGGGAGGAGGAGGTACTGGAATAGGCTTTAACATGGGTTTTTCAACCTAGTATTCTTCTTTGTCTTCTTTACCACTTCTTTCGTCATCAATCAGATCATCCTCAGCTTTGTGTTCATCTATAGTGGTGACAGGAGGGTCTATAATGGATTTACTACTACCAGTGGAAATGGCATAGATATGAACATCATTATTTTCATTCTGAACTATATTAGTAAGAGAGTGCCTGTCTATCTCTAATATACTATAGCTGACATTTGACTGAATTTTTGCTCTAACCATAAGATTTCTGGTGTCTTATTCAACTTTCTAATTTAGTCCTAACAGATCTGCCTTAATCTCCTTGAGGCATCTTTCTTAACATTCTTGACTTTCTTGTTCTTTGACCAATTATAACAGAAGTGCCTCCATTATGGATTTTGAATAATGAGTCCCAGGTGGAACATACTTATCACTATTTACTTTAGTCATACTTATCCGACATTGATTTCCTTTCCCTTGGGCTCAAAAATCTTCCAACCTATATGATGATACTTTGCTTCCTATTCTGATTTAATTTCAAAGGTTTTTGAAGTAGAAGCCTATGTCCCAACTACACTTACCTGTTCAACACCCATTACCACAAATTTCTTAGTATGAAGCCCAATATCTATCCAATGTTATGCAACCTCTTGTATGACCATGTCATTATTCACTTCATAATTATTGGCTAATCCAATAGAATTTATATCCATATCACTTTCAGCATCTCTTGCATGACATCCTTTTTTGGTTACTGCGATATCGTCTAACATATCTTGTGTATAGTCCCACCAAAGATGTATAAGTGCACCTCCTAAAATAGTATCTATCATTGCTCTTAAACTGATAGTCAGTGATCTATAAAATATTTCTATCAAATTTGACCTTCTAATTATGTGATTTGGTGCCATGCACATCTTTTTCTATAACCTAAACAATGCCTTATACAAAGATTTTGCATGTAAATTATGAACTTATAAATTTTATCTTTCACCTGAATCATTCTTGTAAGAGGGAAAAATCTTCTAAATAATTATTTGTGCAACTTATGCCATTAAGTAATTGAACCTCTCAGAATATCTTCCATGCATAGTGATGCTTCTCTAATAATCAGAAAGGGGAACAACCTCAACCTCAAAGCTTCTTAGTTTACCCCCAAAATGGTATAAGATGTATAGATCAAAGTAAAGTTAGCAAGATACAAACTTTCATCATCAGTTGGTCCTTTGAAAATTCACCTTTTAAGTTGAACAGATGGATCATGTCACTAGTAAAGTTAAACTTTATATTGGGCGTAGAGGCGGAGGAATTATTGCTCCTTTCTTCGCCAGTTCAACAAAAACCATATCCTTATTGTCTTTCTCATATGACTGAAAAGGCTGGTAAGCAGGGGGTAACGGGCTTCAATTCTAAGCTCTCTCAGCTTGTTCAGCTAACCTATCTCTTTAGTTTCCGATCTCTTTTGACCTAATAATTGTTTCATCTACATACCTGTAATATTCTAGGAATATAATAAAGCATGTGCTATTTCCGCATTTGGATAAACAGGTGGGTCTTAAACCCCAATTGGAAAATCATCACAAATATGTTATACAATTTCTGTTTGTGTTTAATGTATCCTTTCTCAATCTCGATAAAAAAGGAGCAAGGGATTTCCTTTAATTCTAATGTTGGACATAAACTGACATATGCCCAATCAAAAATAGAAAATAAAACTCACAAATTTCACCAAATTAAATCAACAATAACACTGTCTTCTACGGAAATGGCACAAAAATGTCATAACGCCCAAAAGACATCTCTAATTAAAGGATAAAATGGTCATTGTCAAATATAGTAACCCAACTAGGTTTTGGGTTACTATAGTGTGTCATTAACTGACACACTATGAATAATATACAAAGACCGTGGGAGCTAACTATAACCGACAATCACCAATCGGAGCATTCTGGGTCCAAACTATAACCTAGTTGGAAGGGTGCTAACATTGGCTGATGGTGTTAATCCATAAGGTTGATATCCCGAAGAACGAGGGTGTCATGTCTAACTGATGGTGACCCCTTTTAATCTACGGTGGCACCGTTGGTATAAAACCTAGGGACTGCTACAAGTGTCTCATGCCTAATTGATGGGGGAGACCTCATCCCTACGTTCACTCATTGCTAAATGTTACTCCCAACCTAATGACACTAAAATACTAATCGGTATATGCACTGATAATGATAACTGATAAGCTCATCTCATTTTCTTCTAAAAATAACAGTACATAATGATTCTGTGGTAATTATAAGAATATAACTGATAATGCTTAACATGATCATCGTATTCTGAATATGATATTAAAACTGTGATCTGACTGACTTGTTACTTAATAATGGAAATCATGTAAAACACATAGTTATCGGATGTTTATAACCTGCCGACACTAAATGATCATAAAATACAATAATAAATCTTTACAACTATAGTATGAAATCATTGTTAAAAAACCTAAACCATATACATTTAATGAAACATCTGAGAGTCATGAACTCAAACTTGGGAATGTGTTAAACATAAAAAATCAACATGATTACGTTGCTAAATTCATTAATTGGGGATTTAACATGAAATTCACTTGAATATGACATGGGAAATTGGAATTTGAATCACAAGCTACCTCTAAAATTTCATGGAATCCTCCATAGACACTTCAGTATATAAGCATGATACGTGAATTTGAGTATGAAAGCACACTATACTTAAGGTACTAGAAGCTTCTCATTAAAGAAATGGAATTTAAGATAAGACATCAAACTTGTAGTTGGAGACAAGAATAGATACAACTCTTATTCTCTTTAGTCCCTTAATCACATGATAATGATATATTTTCACACATAAATATTTGGGGATGAATTCTATCTTAAAACATGTAAATTTAACTTGAAAAGTCATGAACTTAGATATAAGGTTTAATGGTTAACCTCATTCAAACCCCACATACCTTAATTATGAATTCTTGGAGAAATCCTTGATATTTAAGCTTGAATCCTTGTGTTCTTGAGAGAAAAAACTTGGATTATTGTTCCTCGAAAAAGGGAGGGTTTTTACGTAAGTTTCTTTGAAGAATATGGGCAGATAATGCCTTTTTAGGTGCTTTAATTCGTGACTTAGACGTTTAGAGATGAGGGGAAAGAACCAAAGTACCCCTTGACTCTTAAAAAGCTGAAATATAGGGGGAATAAGCTCTAAGTTGCGCTCCTTATCATTTTGATCGAACAATGGGTTACACCCCTTATGTCATTAAGAGAGCGACGCTTCATGGCCAAATGGCAGACCCTCACTGCCTCACACGAGAAATGCCATAACATTTCATTTGGGTATCAGATTAGGGAAAAATTGGTATACTTGGAAAGTTAATTCAATTATCTATCATGTAGTGGGTCTTAATCTGAGCAATTCTGCATATTTAAAGAGTTATACACGTTTAAAGTCGACCCTTGTGAAATCAAACTCTAAAATTTGGCCAAATCAAAGTTTCTTAGCCCACTTTGCTCTAGGAGATTTCTATGAACATTTTTCACCTCATAAGCACTTCACACACTAAGATAAAGATCATAGAATACCAATGGAGTAGAAAATTTCATAATGGCATAAAAATTTCATAATTCCATAAAAATTTCATAATGGCGTAAAAATTTCATAATGCCATAAAAATTTCATAATTGCATTAAAATAGCACTGTCTTCCATGACAATGGCATAAAAATTTCATAATGCCCAAAATACATCTCCAATTGAAGGATAAAATGGTCGTTGTCAAATATTGTAACCCAAATCGGTTTTAGTCGAATTCCAAGAGAATACATCAGAAATCTATCTCAAATTCATTGAAATCACTGGTCAATGCAAAGTAAAAAGGAGGATTCATTGAAGTAGAAAAAAAAATAAGAATTGGTTTCTCTTGGTTCTAAACAATGGAAGACGAAACACTAGGCTTGTGTTCCCCCTAACTTTACAACTCTTTATATTTCTCGTGTCAAAACCCACTTATTCTGTTATTTGGCATGTAAGTCTACAAATTTGTATTGTCAATCGTGTTGTGAATGTGAAGATAAATATCACCCCGTATTGGTTCATCTCATAGTGTTTCCTTATTTCTCCTTGCTACAAACTCAGTTCACTATCCCATTTTGAGTTCAAGTAATTAGATGAGATGGTGGGACTATAAGATGAAGGTAAATCTTACATTACAACCTTAATGATCTTTTCCCAATCACAAACTCCTTTTTAAGGATGAATGAAAATACAACCTATCTCATGCTTCTGTAGTAGCTCAGAGATTAATTACTGTGAAAAAGATTATGATACATGAATAAACCTAGAATAGATGAATTTCACACTTCCTCTATATAGTTAATCTACCAGGTTTCTCAAAACCAGATTTATCGGAACTACCCACTCATATTTTTGCAATAATCCATGATTATCAATGAATAAAACATATAATGAATTGCACAAGAATAAGATGAATAAACTCCAAAGTCTTGAATTGAATAAAAACCTAAAATCTCATGAATAATTGCAAAGTATGTGAAAATAGTAAAAATAATGTCAAAGTCCGTAACCTAATAAAAGGTAAACCCTAGGATATTTATAGTATCTCAAAATAGTATAAAATTCCTAATAAAAAGGGGAAAGGGAAAGTTAAATCGACATTCAATACGACTCATTCTTTAACACATGTCGACATCATACGAGTCATACCATTCCTTTTTATATCCATTCCAGTGTTTGATCTCCCCAAGCTTCAACTTTCTTATTTTTCTATGGCTCCTACTTACGAGTTGTATCTTGAGTATACGACTGGTTTCTTGAACTCATATCCACCTAGGACTTTCTTTCTTCAAAGCTTGGACATAGGTTTGCTTAGGATTTGACTATACGTGTCGTACTCAAACTTCCAACTCATATCCTCTGGGATATTTACTACTGATCATAGGTTTTGACACTATTATGCTCATAACTATTGGACACTACTCGTATTCTCGGTATATGATTTATATAACTGAGTAATGCAAATGTCATTGTGGTTGAACAAATAGGGAATAGGTCAAATATCTCTCACAAATATATTGAACAAGTAGATAAATACAGAAAGAGTAAATGGGGGTTTTTGCTATCGAAAATGTAAACTAGAAACAAGTATTGATTGCTTTAGTTGATATCAATCTAAGATGGCTACTAGGACTGTGATCCTCTAGCGTACTAACTCTGTAGACTTATTATGCTCAATCTGACTAACTCATTACAATACATGTAGAATCTGACAAGATATTATCACCAACTATCTTGCGAATGGCTTGGTATATTTCACTCTTAAACTTGTGAGTCTTAGTATGTCATCTTACTAAACCTTGTCTTGTATCCTAGTTCAACTATGTCTGTTTGGGTTTTAATTTAATTAGATAACTATTGGTAGCACCAAATTACAATCGTAACCTTTTTTCCTAATCTTGACCTATCTAATACATGCAAATCCCTAACTTTTACAGTAATCAAGAAAGCATAAATATTGAAGAAGATCACAATACATTCACACATACTATTTTAGAAAGACCTTCAACTTCCTCTACTTCGTTATTCAGCCAGGGTTACCATAACACTAGTTAGGTGGTTTTGCCATGCAAAGTTGCAACAAGATACATGGAACTCAAACACAAATCATAAGATGAATCTCACAACAATTGAAGAACAAAAACTAAAATATCAAATTAATACTCAACCAAATAATCAAGAATAAGGGATTCCAAGATCAAAAGACGAATCTTGAAATAAATATATATTTGTGAATATATAAAATGCGTAAAAATATGTAGAGTTTGTATCTAATATAAAAATATCAAAATGGTATTTATAGAATACCTAGAAACCCAAAAAATCCTTACAAAAATGAATAGGGAAAATGGGGTCGGTGGCTACTTATGGACCTACTTATGAGCCGTAAGTGGCTCTTATGCCCCATAGGTGGGTGTTGTGGGTTTTAGAGAACTTGATAAACTACAGGAGGTGACCTATGATGGCACTTATTGAAGTGTATGCCCACTTATGCGCCATCTGTGCCCCCGTCATAGGTGTCAGAAAAAATCTTCAACTTTCAGATTCTTTGATCTTCACTTTCTCATACCCACGAAGGTACTTTCTCCTTGTGGGTAGCACTTATGGTCCTTGAGTGGCACCATAAGTGGTCTTCCTACACTTTTTCATCATCTTTTCTTTTCTTCAGATCTAGAGACCTAGTTACCTAAAACATAAACACAAAAAGACATGATATCTAAAAAACATAGCTAAGTACTTGTATATTTTCAAGTTTTAAGCCTCGAAGTGCCATAAAACCATGGCACACCAGACCATGCCTGTACGTGATGATGAAGAGACAAAGACATAAAAAGGGAGAAGATTTTCACATCTTTCATGCATGCATTCACTTATATGTTCCAATATGAATTTATCTTATAATATTCTCCTATGTATTGCCTTATTGTGGTAAATTATGGAGAAGGTTTATAACTCTAAATGGGGTACCTTGTGCAGGGCAGGTTTGAAATATGATTTTACGATAAAGTCTTGTGATTTAGAATATCGAGAGTACTTGATTGATCATAGCTTCAATACAAAGATACACAAAATGTTGTCACGGGTAAAAGATATACGAAATGCAAGTCAAAGTACTAAGATACATAAAATGTAGTTGAAGTGAAAATATGTAAAAATTGTAGTAAAAGGAAAAGGATATAAAAATTCAAGCCAATGGAAAAAGAAATAAATAAAATGTTAAATAACATGTATCTCACAGTGATGGTAAATAATGGATGGCAAGAGTTGATAGTTTGGGGATTTAAAATTGGAACTTTACTTGATGTTTTTGATTTCTCCTTATTCAATGTTGATGATATTTGTTTCATTCTTATTAGTATGTGTGGTTGTCTTGATGCTACACTTACTATATCTCTAATCAGGGGTATAGACATGGTGCAGGTTAGTAGGAATTTCTATTCTTAGTAGTAGATCCCACCCTCTCTTTCTTCATGGATGCGGTGTCAATGATGGTTCTTCTTGTCTAGTGCTCGTCTACCAATTTATTCAAGATATTGGGAAGTCACTTCTAGTTATTCTCTTAATTTAGTTTTCCTACCTTTTGTATTTAAAAATGTTTTAGAAGAACCGAATGAGTTATAGTATTTCAACTTTATTGGATATTCAAATAGTGAATATTCAATTATGTTTATCATTTTATCTTCTGCATTAGGTTGAGTTATGGAATAATTGGGATTATACTATCTGGGGTAGGTTAAGGTAAGTTACCAGCACCCCTCGGTGGGTTAGGTCATGTAACTAGTCATGAACATTCAAGTAAAATATAAGCATAGAGTCAAATAATGTCTATTACTATATTTAAACCATAAGCAAACTCATATCATCATAGAAGGCACTACTTGGTCAAAGCGTTGCCTTTTCTTTTAAATTCCCTTTGTTCTTGATCTATAAACTATCAATAAGAACAAACCGATACAACTTTCAACATTCCCCATTTCTAAGAATTATAAATACAAACACATCAATTCTAGATAATAAACTTAACATAGTTTATCATTCTAAGATTTTCAACCATTTAATATCTTTGAATTCTCTATATTTCATGATTACAAGAAAGAATTTTGCACTAGAAAGTGTTTTCTAACAAGCTAAGATAAAAAACAAGGGAATTTAAGTCATTCCCAACTAATTTCCCTCATTTTATAAACACAGGGCTAAATCCCAATTTTTGACTATGGCTATAATCCTTACAATTTTAAGAATAAAGCGGAGTAATTACAAGTTTGAATGATAAGAAAATCTTACCTAAAATATAGAAAACCCCCAATTATGGTGAAAATCTCACTCTCTCAATCCTTAAACAAAACTAGTATAACAGGAACAATGTTACTTTTCTCTTTTTACTATTGAAAAACAATATGGTTGTTGTAGTGACATCGCTAAGCTAAAAGGACCCGTCACTGTGGAAACTCATCTATCAATGTGAAAATGAATCAATCATTACTGTGATGCTTAGATAGTTGATCGATAACCATTTCTACCTTTGTCACTTTCACAATGCATTTCTTAAATTTTAACATCATGTACTGACTCTTTCTTGGTAAATGCTACAACCTAAGTTCTACTAGCCCATTTTATATACTAAAACATTCTACAGCTTTATAAGCTTCTGATTTAACACATTATCAATGAAAATCCACTAACCACCTCACTAAGAGATATCACATTTTCTGAGACATCTCTATATTCAAAATCCATATAAAACTAACCTTGACTTTCACAAAATTAGCCTAGGAAAGTCTAAACTAATGTTTTACTCCCAATTTTAACCTAATATATTTTGGGTCATTACATTATATGCCAACGAAACACTCGTTCATCCCTAAATGACAACTATCATAAAAGGATGGACAAAATAAGCAAGAAAGTACCTCGCTATACGAATAAATGAGGATATCGCTTGAATATATATGCCTAGATTCTCAAGTGGCCTCCATAATAGGATGGTTCCTTCATGGTTGAGATCACCTTAGTTCTCAACTTCTACATATCCATATCTACAATAAAAATGACTTCCACTTATAAAAGAGTTATTTACTAAACATCACTTTATCCCTACTTATAAGCTCATCCTACACTTTCTGATACTTCTGCAGTATTAAGACTATGAATATTGATGAACTCCCAAATATGTAAGAGGTAGAGCCAACTTATAAGCCACTGACCCTACACCATATATTATCTTGAATCGTCTGATGAATCTATGTCACAACCCGAGAATACCCCATAGTCGTAACACGGTGCTTGAAACTACAAGGGATCCCAAGCAAACCTATGAACTAGCATGATACTTGAGCTATTAATTTAGAATAGATAAAATATCTAAATTTGTGGTGTGGAAACATAATCATATTGAAATCTGAATAAGAAAATGCTGATAAGGTTTACAATCTGATGAAACTGAAGAGAGAACTGAATTTTACATTTCATGACTATGACTAACTATCTATGAAGACTCTACTGTACTTACTATAGAAAGATGGGATATGCCTCTAACTACCACTAATCAATATATATATGAATAATAACAATATAGTACATATACAACTGACTGGAGTCCCCAAAATAGGAGAACTCATCACCTACAGGCTGGAACTGCAAATTGCCTGATTATAATGAGTGTGCTACAACAAGTACCTACATTATGAGAAAATGAAGTACATTGACAGATATATGGATCAGTACTTTGAAATGTACTGAGTAAGTGGGGGTTAATGCAATAAGTGTAACTAATTCTATAAATAATCGTAAAATATGCATGCTAAGTGCAAGTAGACCCACCAAGAGACTGAAATAAATAGAAAGCTGAAGCATTTTAAAACATGAGTAACAAACATAATCTGATAACCTAGCGTATTACTATACTTAGTTTCTTAAAATATTAACTTGTGTAGAATAAGTAGAACTAAAGCTAGGAAGTGGCTAAAACATGAATACTATATTTAAAGATAAACATCTGTAAAACTAAGTTGAGGATCACATATGTATACTGAGCATGAAAACATGAACATTAAATACTAAGAATGCAAGATCAAATATAGAATGTACTGACATGATCTGAAAAATATTAATAGCTATATCTAAATAACTAAAAATCTGATTACTTTGTCTAGCAACCTTGAGCTGACACAAATTGAATACTACACTGAGAATATGGGAGCTATATATAACCAAAAATTACCAATCTTAGGTATCAAGGTCCAAACTATAACCTAGTTAGAAGGGTGCTGGTACCTTGCTAAGGGTACTAACATTGGCTGATGGTGTTGATCCATAAGGTTGACATTCCAAAGAACGAGGGTGTCATGCCTTACTGATGAGGGAACCCTTTTAACCTATGGTGGCACCGTAGGTCTAGACCATAGGAACTGCTACTAGCACCTCATGCTTAACTGAAGGGGAAGACCGTATCCATACATTCACTCATTTCTATATGTTACTCCCAACCTAATGAAACTAAAATACTAACTAGTGTATGCACTGATAACTGAAAACTTATAAGTTCATCTCATACTATTTTAAAAATAACAATGCATATGGTTTCTGAGGTAATTATAAGAATATAACTGACAATTCTCAACATGATAATGGTGTTCTGAATATGATATTAAAAATGTGGTGTGACTAACTTGTTACTTGAAAATAGAAATCATGTAAAACACATAGGTATCGAATGTTCATAACCCGCCAGCACTATGATCGTAAAATACAATAATAAAGCTTTAAAACTATTGTATGAGATCATGTTTCAAAAACCCAAAACATATATATTTATTAAAACATGTGAGAATCATGAGCTCGAACTTGGGAATGTGTTAAACATAAAAAATCAATGTGATCACGTGCCTAAATTCATTAATTAGAGATTTAACATGAAATTCACTTGAATATGACATGGGAAATTGGAATTTGAATCATGAGCTAACTCTGACTTTTCATGGAGTCCTCCATAGACACTTCAGCATATATGCATGATACATAAATTTGAGTATGAAAGCTTACTACACTAAAGGGACTAGTAATTTCACATTAAAGTAATGGAATTCAAGATAAGACATCAAACTTGTAGTTAGAGACAAGAATAGATACAACCTTTATTCTCTTTAGTCCCTTAATCACATGATAATGCTATATTTTCACACATAAAGATTTGGGGATAAATTATATTTTAAAACATGTAAATTTAACTTAAAAATTCATGAACTTGGACATAAGTTTGAATGTTTAGCCTCATTCAAACCTCGCATACTTTAATTAGGAATTCCTGAAGAAATCCTTGATATTTAAGCTTGAATCATTGTTTTCTTAGAAGAAAAGCTTGGATTATTGTTCTTCGGAAAGGGAATGGTTTTTTTTTTAGTTTATTTGAAGAATATGGGCAAATAATGCCTTTTTAGGTTCCTTATGCCTTGGACGTTTGGAGCTGAGGGGAAAGAACCAAAGTGCCCCTTGACTCTTAAGAAGCTGAAATATAGGGGGAATAAGCTTTGAGTTACACCCCTTATTATGTTGAGAGATCAATGGGTCATACCCCTTATCTCATTAAGAGAGCGAATCTCCATGGCCAAATTGCAGACCCTCACTGCCTCACACGAGAAATGCCATAAAATTTTGCTCGGGTATTAGATTAAGGCAAAATTGGTATAGTTGGAAAGCTAATTTGATTATCTATTGATAGTGCTCAAACTACGTAGTTCATAATTAAGAGTTTATGAAAAACTAGAATTAGGTTCACTAGGGTTTTGGTGCTTGACAGATGCTACTAGTGGTTCAGGATTCTCATGGTTGGTAGGACAAAAAGTTATCTTTGTCAAAGTTATGCTTAAATGTCTCTTGACCTACTTAAGCATTTAATTACCTAATCCTCTTGGACTTATGGAATTTACATTCAATGCCAGATTTTACCTCAGGTTACCAACCATTTTACAGCGCTGATTATTAAACGAAGTATTTCTAAGTCCCTGTTGATAATTCACTTCCGACTATATTTGATTTTATTCTCAAGCAAATTAAAGTAGGTTTTATCTATTGTTTGAAACCAATAGACATTAATTAAAACCTTAAAATTATCAATAAGTCCTACCACCTTTCGAATCCTGATCACTCAGCACCTTACCAAGACCTAACCCTAGATCCCATAATTCAGGTTAAAGGAATTTAGCCACTCATGACGTAAAAATCGAAGCAACTAGATGAATTCATACTTTGAAAGAAAAACTTACCACAAGATGAATAGAAACTAGAGATTCTTAGATTTAATCACTAAGGAAATCCCAAAATAATTAATATAATATCTTCAAAGTAATTTTTTTCTCAAACCAAAAGTAGAGAGACAAAATATCAAAGTATATTGCTCAAAACTCAATGTGTCGAACACTCCAGAAAACCCTAAAACAATGCTTTAAATAGTTCATCCTAATTATGGAAACATAATAATAGAATTCAGAAATCCCTCGGATTAGGTGACGAAATTTGTGATAGCCTATCAGGAGGCTAACAACTTATCACAAATGTCGTCATCTTCCTTTATGATTTTGGTGACGCACTATCACTGATGAAAAAAAGTGACGCCCTATCAGCTCCTTGACGACATATCACAAAATGTCATCAAGTCTCTTATTCAGTTCCCATGTGCTTCCTTAGGTTGATGGTATTCTTGACGACTTATCAGATCCTTGACGACCTATCACAAAATGTCATCATAGCTTTCAATCTTTGGCCAATTCTATGTCTATGGCTAGATTCAACTGCAGGTGGTCAAGGGTTGGAAATAATGTATAATGAGCTATACACCTATAATACCCCGTATATTTCTAAGCTAAAAAATTAACCATTGTTCCTAAGTATGAAGCCTCCTATCCTATAATTCATATTTGAGTGCATGACTTACAATGACTATCCTAGAAAAAAGAGAGCTTATGATGTGTTAAGCGTGTTCATAAGAGTCACTTAGAGTAAGGCAAGCTAAGAGCTTTTGAATCCATTAATTTTTAGTGTTTGATTTATCCAGAGTCTTCTTTGAACTAGTATAACTCGATGTATGTATGATATATTGGAAGATTTATACCCACCAAATTGAAGAGAATTGAATTAGATTTCTAATGATATCAATTTTACCAAAATCTAATACTCGAGCAAGAAGTTATGGCTTTGTAAAGTGGAGTGCGTCGCCTAACTAATTGCCTAAGGATACTAGAATGGTAATACCATAAGTTGTACAATGCAAAAACCAAATTATGCCATAAGTTGTACGAGGCACAACTTAACTTAAGCTATAAGTTGTGCGCCGCACAACCTAGATTACGAATAAGTTGTACGCCATATATATTATGGCCCAAGTGATGTAAACAACCCATTTTTGAGTTATTTTATGAGAAGAATGGGCATTTCCTACCCCTATATAAGCCTATAACATGGTGTTTTTCCCCAATTCAACCAAACTATAGTAACTTCTCTCAAAATTCTCTCAAGACAAAGTTAGGGTTATCAATTGGGGATTCAAATTCAAGAAAATTGCACCGTAAATATTCATAGAAACAGGTACTAAGGTATGCATAGTGTTTATTCATGGATTTGTTTTATCTATGAATCCCAATAATCAAGTTTTAAATTATAGATTATGATATTCATACTATGGGTTTATTATGTTCAAGTGGTTGTTGTTGTTGTATGATTCCCAAGCTGGAATCTTTATGCATTTTTATGAAAATATATTAGCATGTGAGTTAAAACACATGAATTTTATTGGTTATGATACGTTAATTTGATGATTATTCCATGTCTTAAGTCATTCAATCTACGTGTTTGATAAAATGCACCAGAAACTAGAAATTATGTAATATAACTCAATTGTGGTGTATGTGATGGATTCATATTTTACCCTTAAGTTCAAATGAGTCACATGCTATTGATGTGCAATGTAGATGTTGGTCGGAATGCTCATAATGTTAGAGTATGAAATTTGGACATTGAGCATATGCATTCCTACGATGTACAAGATTATAATAACCGTGTACTTAATAAAATCCACAACATATTGTATTATGGATTGTTGATGTTGGTCATGTATTCAAAAATATCATTCCTTGTTAGTTTCCTTATATCGATTTAGCTGTGTCCCTAGAGCTAGTTTCATGTTCCACGATATCCTCATTCAAGCCATGTTCAGTAGAATTCAGTTAGTCATGTGACTCAGGAAAACTCTGTAAACTCAGTACTTCCAGTATTCTGAGAAAGCTCAGTAATTGGGTAATCTCAGTAGTATTCCACCCATCAACGGAACTCACTGAACCCAGTACAGTTTAGTTCAGTTAATCATGTTTAGTGTCTATTCAGATTGGAGTACGATTTAGCACTGAGTGAACCAAAGGATGAGGACACACCCTGACAATTGAGGGTATGATCCTTATAAACAATCCATGCATTCAAGAACAATGTAGCCAACATAGGTTGAGACATCAACACTGACAAATGAGCGTTGATGAGCTTGATTAACACTGTCAGATGAGGGTCCTACCGTTCTCTTTTGGGGATATTGCCAGAAGAGGGTCACCCACAACTTGTCTTTACCAATGGCGCGGTATTGAAACCTTTCCATTTAGGTTACAGATTAGTCCCCAACTCAGCTATAATGCATTATTTAGGGCATGTTGGTTAGATGAATACTTCCTAAAGTCTCAGTCTCAGTAAAATAACTTAGATAGTTCTTTAGATTTTAGGAGTGTCAAATACAGTCAACTCAGCACAGTACGAAACTCAGCTAGTTCTATTAAAACCTAGATTGTCTGATAGAGTCACTCAATATAAGTTATATCAATTATCAGTAACTCAAGTTATCAGTAATCAGACTCAGTAGTCAATACCATCACGAATTCAGTTGTAGACCCTTATTCATGTATGTATTCACACGTTCATGTTATACAGTCAGTTACAATTGTTTATGCATTTGAACCCTTTACATTCAGCCTACCTCACATGTATACCATCAGATTCAATTTTATTGACGTATTTGCACTATGGTGTTTTATTCTATACCATAGGTTCAGAAGCACGAGCTCCAGAGCATTAGTAGTATTACAGTTTTATCAATCAGAGTTAGTAGTGAGTCCTCATCCTTCAAGGACATGATCATTACTTTATTTCATCATTACATAGTTTATTTTAGTAGTTGGAGTTAGTTGGGGACATGTCCCATCAACTCCTTATTAAGACAATTCAGTTTTACAGGCTTTTTTAGACTAAGGTATGTTCAGACGTTTTGTTTCAATTTGTTTTGGAAATTACATCTGCACTTTCAAATGTTATATTTTATTAGTTTTGAACCTTATGGCCTTTCAGCCATTATTTTCGCATTTATACAATATATTTGTAGTGTTCAAGTACAGATATCAATCATGGGTTAGCTTGTGGTCCTTCGGGGTCATGAGCACCGTGTAGCATTTTAGGTAGTAGATTTAGAGAGTTAAAAACTTGGTATGAGTTCCTAAGATTCAATAGTGTCCAAGGAATTCTTAAATCCTTATCTAGTAGAGTCTTGTACATGGGTGTGTTGCATGCCACATTTATGTGCAAGAGGCTATAAGATGTTTTAGGAACAGTTTTCCTTCTTTTAGTATTCATTTCGTGCTAGTGAGCATAATCTCAAGTTAATCTCTTAGTGTAATACTTTTCTCTTATATTTAAAGAACATGCCTCCCAAAAAGAGAACTGGAAATCACTCAGCCCCTCAGCTCGAAGATCTTTTTTGTGAACATGTCTCTCACGCATAGTTCAGAGTTGTATTCACTACTATCTCCCAATCAGTTTCTGCTAAGAATGATTGACCATTTGTCATTTCGGCTAACTCAGTGGCCAATTTAGCCACAGCCAGGATTCAGGACTTCTCCCAAATAAATCCTCCATCCTTTTTCAGGCCTAAGGCAGATGCAAACCCTCAGGAATTTCATGATCAAGTTGAGAAGGTTATGGGAATCATTTGGGTTACTTCTAGTGAGAGCGCAAAGCTAGCTGCATATCAGTTGAATGATTTTGCTCATACTTGGTTCAAGCAGTTGTAGTTAGAGAGGTTTGTTGATGAAGGATCCATAAAATGGGAGGAGTTTGTCACTGCATTCTTAGATAGATTCTTTCCCCAAAAGCTGACTGAAGCTAAGGTGTTATAATTTATCAATATCAAGCAGGGTAACTTGATGGTTAAATATTATTCTCGTAAGTTTACTAAATTATCCAGATATGCTCCCCATGTAGTGGCAGACAGCAGGGCCAAGATAAGTAAGTTTTTTTTCGGGGTCAATAATAGTATAGTCAAAGAGTGCAGGTGTGCGATGTTGAATTGTAACATGAACATAGCCAAGCTTATGACCCATGCTCAGCAGATAAAAAAGAAAAACATTAAGATAAGTAAGAAGCATAATAAGATTGCAAGAACATATAGTTTCAACTTTGCTCAACCTAAATCAAAAGGAGGGAATCATTCTAAATTCCATCCTAATTCATCTATTCCATCTCCTTCTTCATCTAGTGCTCTAGTGCCAAAAATCAGAGACAGCAATAGAGATAGGTTGCCTGGCTCTAAGTCTCAGGCAACGTTAGGAATGCCCAAACTAATCTCATTTATCAGACTAGAGGTAAGAACCACACAGGTGTTTGCAGAGATGGCAATGATGTCTATTTCAAATATGGCAATCCAGGCAAAGAGTTAGGGATTGTTCCCAGTAAGGTTATCAGGATCGGTAGAACCGTTCCTCAGCCCAGTTCGGCCACCCAAATCAGTAGGGTGCCATTTTCAGTGCTAGTAGTGGGCAAAGCTCAAACAAAATTTATGGTTTCCAGTCCTGGAAAGATCAGGAAAATTCTCATGATATGGTTACTAGTACGTTATAGATCTTTGAATTGCATGTTTATGCTTTGCTATATCTAGGAGCTTCTTTATCTTTTGTTACTTCTTACGTAGCAGTTGATTTTGTAGTTAGTCCCAAATTTCTAGCAGAGTTCTTTTTAGTCTCTACACCAGTGGGAAAAACTATCATAGCCCAAGGGGTATACAGGAACAGCCTAATTAGGAAATTTCAAAAAGTCACCTCAGCAGACTTAGTCGAATTTGAAATGACTGATTTTGATGTCATTCTTGGCATGGATTGGCTTCATTCCTGCTATGAAACAGTCGACTTCCAAAATAGATTTGTCCAGTTCCAATTTCCTAATGAAACTGTCATATAATGGAGGGGTAGTACATCAGCTTTCAGAGGTCATCTTGTTTCCAACCTTCGGGTAAGGAAAATGATATCTAAAGGATATATTTATCATCTTTTTCATTTTAAGGATTGTAGCTCTTAGACTTCAGTTTTGATTCAGTCCCAATTGTGAATCAATATTTAGATATATTTTCCGAAGATCTTCTAAGAATTCTTCCTGAAAGGGAAATAGACTTCGGTATTGATCTTCTTCCAGATACTCAGCCTATATGTATTCTGCCATATAGAATGGCACCAACAAAACTCTAAGAATTGAAAAAAGAAGTTGAAAGATCTCTTACATAAGGAATTAATCTGACCCAGCGTATCCCCGTGGGGTCCACCAGTCTTATTCGTGTGCAAGAAAGATGGTTCTCTCAGAATGTGCATTGATTACTATCAGCTTCAACAAGTCATGGTAAAGAATAAGTATCTATTTCAACAAATTGAAGACCTATTTTACCAACTTTAGGGTGCTAATTATTTCTCAAAAATAGACCTCAGATCAGGCTATCATTAGCTCAAAGTCAGAGAATATGACATTCCAAAAATAGCCTTTCGTACTCGATATGGTCACTTTGAATTCCTAGTCCTATACCAATGCCCCAGTAGCTTTCATGGACTTGATGAACCGTGTGTTCAAATAGTATTTGGACATATTTGTCATAGTCTTTAGTGATGATATTCTAGTCTATTCTCATAGTAAGCGTGATCGTGCATACCATCTCAGAATCATGCTTTACACTCTCAGAGATCATTAGTTTTTCACCAAATTCAGTTAGTACAAGTTTTGGCTAAGGTCAGTAGCATTCTTTGGTCATATTATTTCCAGTGATGACATTAGCGTTGATCCTTAAAAGACCAACGCCGTAAGAAACTGGCCCAAACCTGTCTCTTCATTAGATATTAGGAGTTTCTTGGGTTTGGTTGGCTATTACAGATGGTTTATTAAGAGATTTTCTTCTATTGCATCCCCTATGTCCAGATTTACTCAAAAGAAATTCAAGTTTTTATGGTTAGATCTTTGCGAGTAGAGTTTTCACGAGTTCAAGACTCGACTAACCTTAACTCCAGTTTTGGCTCTTCCAGATAGTTCAAATAGGTTCGTAGTGTATTGTGCTGCATCTAGAGTAGGTTTGGGTTATGTCCTTATGTGGCATGGTAAGGTCATAGCCTACGCTTCCATACTACTTAAACTCCATGAGATGAATTATCCAACTAACGATGTTGAGTTAGTAGCCATAGTATTTTCCTTAAACATTTGGAGGTATTATCTATACGGTGTTCATGTATATATGTTCACAGATCATAAGAGCCTTCAATATTTCTCTTTCCAAGAAAGTTCTCAATATTCATTAAGTGTCTAAGTGTCTAACTTACGAGGGTTGTAGGTGCTCGCCTAAGTGTCTTACAAAGCCCTAAAATTTCAGGGCTTCAGGTCTGACACCTACGGAGCCACTTATAGCTCGTAAGTGTGACTTTCTCAATTTTTTCATCCCACACAGTGTATATTGCACTTTTAAGTTCAATCTCATAAACTATAATAAGTATAGATTCAAGTTGACATGTACTACATAAGAATTTTTTATTTTAATCTACTTATTCAACATACATTTCCATTTTGATAATAGATTTACCAATCAGGAATCATGCACAAGTTTGAATTCTAACCATTCTAGGTTTCTAACTATCAAAACTCATGAGTTTTACTCTACGTTATGGATTATTTTAATTATTAACTCCTGTCCATTGCTAATAAAATAATGCATAACAAGTTGAGTAAAGAATTTTACCTTAGTTGCAAATGATAAAAGTCAAAATCCTAGTTTTATTCTCTGTGCATGCAATTATAAAGATTTTGAGGGAGTTTTGCCTTTTATGGAGGAAAGGGGAAGGTGGAGAGTTTGAATTTTAGTGGGGAGTTATAAAATATAAGGAAGTGGGTAAATAGATTAGTTTTGTAACTTTTAAATATGGGGGTACGATCAGTTTAGGATAGATCATAAGGGCCTGACCTAGTTTTCAACAATTAAACCCTTAAAATTTTGGTCCATTTACTGGTTGTATGTGTACCACCATAAGTGACCATTTATTCATCAAATTTTTCTTTGATTTCAATCACCTAACTTATAGAGTAATAGGTTTTACTTACAACCCTCATAAGTAGGTCTATAAGTACAGTTTCAGTTACCTACTGCACCACTTACCTGGCGTAGGTGGGACTTATGACACCCGTAAGTGGGCCTGTAAGTTCACTTCCTAGAATTGATTGAATTTTGAAATTTTGGCCATATTCCAGGTGGTTTCTTATGTTTTAACCATACCAAAACAGAAACAAAGTAAATGCAAAAACATAGGATTACCTCCTTACTAGCACTTAATTTATGTCGCAATACTATATGGCTACGTTGGATACTTAGAATTCAGAACCAAACCCATGGGTTTCCTCCCATGAATCACCTGATTTAAGTTGCAGCATGACTTAGTTGCCTTGGATACTCAGACTTTGCCAAGGCGTACATCGACATAAACTTTTACTTTATTAGTATTGAATATAGTGCTTGTAACGCCATGATTTGTTGAACTGAAATGCTACATGGTGCTTATGACCCCAAGGGACCACAAGCTAACCCATGACTTATATCTGTACCTGTACACTGCAAATATACTTATAGAATTCGAAAAACATGAACAATAGGCCAGAAGGTTCAACTGAATAAAATATCTGATAAATAATAACATCCATATAGGGTAACAAATACCCAAATCAACTGAAAGCTAAATCTAAAATCTGAACTAGATCTGAAAGCCTCTAAATACTGTCTAAAATAAGGAGCTCAAGGAACATTTCTCCAACTAACTTCGTCTAGCAAAATTGAACTGAAATTATGAATAAAATAAAATAATATCATCCTCGACTAAATAAGGACTCACTGTAACTCTGAGACTTCATTGCTACTGCTGATCTGGAACTCGAATCTCTGAACCTAAGGTGTAATATGAAAGAATCACCATAGCAAAAATGTATTAGTATGATTGGGAGTACTGAGTATATGAGTGAGGTAGGCTAAATGCAAAAGGGTTTACATGCATGAACAATGTTAACTGACTGACTAATATGAACATGAGAGTCCAATCATGCATACATAGTAACTGAGATCAAGAATATGTGATATATAGATTTGTACGCTAATACATGGTTTACTGTTATCTAACATGACTGGTACTAGAATTCTAATAGCATGGATGACTATGCCTGATAGTCCTGAATCTGATAGAACTACCACAGTTCCATACTATAACTGAATTGACTGTAACTACTAGTCCTGGTATACTAAAATCTAAAGAACTATCTGCGTTCTTTTACTGAGACTAGGACTGAAACTGTGGGATGTAGTTACATAACCAATATGCCCTAATAGATTTGGGAGCTTTTTTATCGTTTGTTACTCCCTATATAGCCATTAATTTCTGAGTCATTCTAGAAATTTTAGCATATCCTTTCTCCGTTTCTACCCCTGTAGATAAATCTATCATATCCCGATAGGGATACAGGAACTGTCCGATTATGATGTCTCAAAAAGTTACTTCAGCAGACCTTGTAGAGCTAGATATGGAAGATTTTAATGTCATTCTCGGTATAGATTGGATCTACTCTTGTTATGCCTAAGTTGATTCTAGAAATAAAATAGTTAATTTTTAGTTCCCAAATGAAGCAGTCCTGGAATGGAGGGGTAGTACTACAGTACTTAAGGGTCAGTTGATTTCATATGTTAAAGTGAAAAAATGATATACAAGGGATTTATCTATTATCTTGTGAGAGTCAAAGACTGAAAATCAGAAACTCCAACTCTTGAGTTAGTTTCAGTAGTAAATGAATCCTAAGATGTGGTTCCAGAAGATCTTTATAGACTTCAGAATAGACCTTCTTCTAAATACTCAGCCTATATTTATTTGCCATACAGATTGGCACCAACGAAACTCAAAGAGTTAAAATAAAAGTTAAAGGATCTCTTAGATAAGGGATTCATAAGACCTAGCATTTCCCCATCGGCGCAACAGTCTTATTCATGTGCAAGAAAGACTATTCTCTAAGAATGTGTATAGACTACCGTCAGTTGAACAAAGTCAAAGTGAAGAATAATTACCCACTTCCTAGAATCGATGATTTGTTAGACCAACTTTAGGGATCCAGTTACTTTTCTAAGATAGACCTCAGATCAGGCGATCATCAGCTCAAAATTAAGAATATGACATTCCAAAAATAGCTTTCAGAACCCTGTATGATCACTTTGGGTTTGTACTTATTTCTATTGGACTTACTAATACCGCAGTATTTTTTAGGGACTTAATTAATTACATGTTCAAGCAATACTTGGACATATTCATTATAGTCTTCATCGATGACATTCTTATCTATTCCCATAGAAATAATTTTCATGCAGATCACCTCAGAATAGTACTTCAGACTCTCAAAACTCATCAGTTATTCAACAAATTCAGTAAGTATGAAATTTTGCTAAGGTTAGTAGCATTCCTTGGTCATATTATTTCCTGTGATGACATTAGAGTTCATCCTCAAAAGAACAAATTGTTTAGAAATTGGCCTAGACCTATCTCTGTATTAGATATTAGGAGTTACTTGGTTTAGCTGGCTATTACCATTGGTTTGTTGAAGGGTTTTTATCCACTACATCCCCATGTTCAGATTCACTAGAAGACAGTCTAATTGTAGTGGTCAAATTCTTGCAAAAATAGTTTTTGTGAGTTGAAGACTCGACTCACCTCAGCCCTATCTTTGACTCTACCAGATAGTTCAAATGGGTTTGTTGTGCATTGTGATGCTTCCAGAGTAGGTTTGGGTTATGTCCTTATGCAGAGAGGTTAGGTCAAAGCCTATTCCTCTATATAGCCTAAACCCCACGAGAAGAATTAAATGACCCATGATCTCAAGTTAGCTGCTATAGTGTTTGCCTTACAGATTTTGAGGCATTACTTATATGGCGTGCATATTGATTTGTTCACACATCACAGAAGCCTTCAGTATGTCATTTCTCAAAAATATTTGAATTTGCACCAGAGAATATGGTTAATGTTATTGAAAAATTATGATATAAGTTTTTTGTATCACCCGAGCAAGGCCAATATAGTGGTTGATGCTCTCAGTAGATTGTCTATGGGTAGTGTTTCTCATATGGAGAACAGTAGGAAGAAGTTAACTCAGGAAGTTCATCTGCTTGCCCGACTAGGTGCCTGCTTAATCGATTCATCAGAAGGCAGTGTGTGTGTTTAGAATAGTTTTGAATCCTCTCTAGTTTCCGCGGTGAAGGAAAAGTAGGATAGACATCCCATTCTTATTAAGTTGAAAGAGTCGGTCAGAGATTAGAAAATAAAGGTTTTTTCCCAAGAGGGAGATGGTGTATTATATTGCCAGGGTCACTTATGTTTGTTGGGTATAGATGACTTGAGGTAACGAATTCTCGCAGAGGTGCATAGTATGCATTCTCTATTCATCTAGAGGCTGCTACGATATGCCATAATTTGCGGGAGATCTATTGGTGGAATAGGATGAAGAGAGATAATACAGAGTTTCTAGCTAACTGCTCTACTTGTCAACAAGTTAAGATTGAGCACCAAAAGCCTAGTAAATCCATGTAGGAGTCTAGTATTCACCCATGGATATGGAAAGAAGTGAATATGGATTTTGTGATGGATTTTCCTCATACTCATCATCAACATGATTCTATATGGGTTATCATTGACAGGATGACAAAATTAGCTTATTTCATGCTACTCCATACTTTCTATATAGCCGAGGACTATGCTAAACTCTATATAAGAGAGTTGATCAAGTTATACAGAGTTCCAATATCTATTATCTCAGATAGAGATACCCAGTTCACCTCTCATTTCTGGAAAATATTCTTAAAGGGTCTTGGTACCCGAGTTCACTTCAGTACATCCTTCAACCCTTAGATATATGATTAAGACGAAAGGAGCATTCAGACTCTAGAAGATATTCTAATAGCCTGTATTGTCTATTTTAAGGGTAGTTGGGATGACCACTTGCCTTTGTTCGAATTTGCATACAATAAGAGTTACAATTCTACTATTCAGATGGCTCTATTTAAGGCTCTCTATGGTAGGAGATGCAGATCTCTAATAGGTTTGTTTGAGGTAGGTGAGGCTACAGTAGTAGGGCCTAATCCTGTATTAGATGCCTTAGAGAAGGTTCTGTTAATTAGAGAAATACTTAGGGTTGCCCAAAGTCGACAGAAATTGTACGCAGATGTGTCGAGAAAGGATCTTGGGTTTGAGATCCGTGATTTTGTGTTCATGAAAATCTCTCCCATGAAGGAGGTACAGAGGTTCGTCAAGAAGAGAAAGCTCAGTCCCTAATATATCGGTCCTTACAAAATTCTCAGCCATTTCAGAAAGGTAGCTTATGACCTTGTGTTGCCTTCAGATCTAGTCTCAGTTCATCCAGCATTCCACGTCTCCTTTCTAAAGAAATGCATTGGTGACCCAGTAGTCATAGTTCCTTTAGAGGATGTAAATATTAAAAATGATCTTTCTTTTCAAGAGGTTCTAGTCCAGATCCTCAATCATAAAATTTGCAGACTGAGGAACAAAGAAGTTCCCTTAGTCAAAGTTCTTTTGCGGAATCAATCCATTGAGGGAGATACTTTGGAGTAGAAAGAGATATACAGACCAAGTATCCTCATTTATTCTCTACAAAATTAGATCCAACTTAAGGTAATAGTCTTTCTTAGCTTTACTTAGTTATTGTTCAGATATAATTATAAATTTGGTATTTATTACCGTTGCATATTCAATCATGCATTCATAAATCAGTTGAGTCATGTACTCATGCATCAGGTATGCATTTTCAGTCTGAAAATCTAGCTTATCAATAGCTTCAGTCTTGTATTCCATGCATCACATATGTATGTTTAATTTGAAAGCTTAGTTTGTCAGAACTTCAGCCATATAGCCATGCATTAGATATTCATGTTCAACGTGTAAACTCAATCTATGGGTGTCCCAGCTTAATCTGTATCATTGGGGGATGAATGTTACCAAAGAGGAGATATTGTAATACCCTATATTTTTCAAGATTAACTTAACCCTCAGTTCATGAGTTATCTAATATAATTTTTTTTGAAATAGTCAATATTTTTCAGTTTAGACCTGCCATTGCGTAGGAAATTGAATTACCTCTCCAATGACATAAAATTCCCCTAAATTAAAAAACGGGTAAGATATTATGGATATTTTTAGTTTCAGTCATTAAACACCGTCATTCAGGCCAGTAGCACATCACGGAGTATGTTTAAATGACAATTGTCAGTTTTCAGTGTTGCTCTGTGATACTAGCGCATCGCGCCAAGTCTCATTTTCTTGTTTGTTATTTTCCATTGTATCAACGAAATCCCACCACATCGTGATGATCCAGATTTCATAACGAAAGGGGCACTGCAATCCTACCGCACTGTGCCAAGCCCTTAGTTCCCAATTGTTATTTTCTAGAGACACGGCGCGATAGCACCGTGTTGCACCAGCAGTCCAGGTCGGGAAAATTTCTCAAAAATTAAAAGTGACATACAGGGATAAATTTGTCTTTTTTCATGATTTTTGCATGCCCATATAACGGATTTTATCCCTAAAAACGTTTTAAAGTTTATTCTTAATCAATTTTTCCCTAAATTAAAAGCATTCTCTCTCAAGAAAATAAACCCTAGCTCTAAGAATTCAAGATCAATCTCAAAAATTTCTTCAAAAAATCTTCAAGAACAAATATTCCAAGGTATGTTAGGTGTTCATCTATGGGTCCCTTTCATTCATAGAGTCTATGGGTCCATTTTTAAAACTTTAAGATCTGCAATTCAGGATTTACACGCTTGAAATTTGATTGTATTAGTGTTCTTGATATTAAATGAGTTCCAATTTATGATTAATTGTAGATTGCATGAAGTTTGAACAACATATACATTGAATTGTGAAATTCCCATGTCATAATCCAAGAATTGGCAAGTTAGGGCATTGTAAATGCCATGTTTATGTGTTAACCATGATTATGTGCATTAAGTTGTGCTATCTAGGTATTTGATAGAATGTCCAACTAAATGAATTAATGAAATCATGGCATGTTATTATATGTATAAGCCTATGTCCTACAAGTGTTTGAGAAAATGTCTCTATGCATGATTATGATTTTCAAAAGTATATTATGCTTTATTTTTCAAGATATTGAGTCATAGGGGCATTTAATATCCGATAATTTAGCTGTGTTCCTAGAGCTAGTATTAGTTACAGAATCTCAGTCATGTCATGATCAGTAGTACTGTCAGCCAGTTACAGAACATAATAGAACTCAGTCAGTTATAGAACTCAGGAAAATTTAGTAAACTCGGTATCAGTTCAGTACAATAAGTTTAGTGTCTTACAGTTGGGAGTAGGATTAGTACCGAATGAGCCCAAGGATTGGGACTCACCTTCCAGTAGAGGGTGTGCTCCTTAGAATTAATCCTTGTGTTCCAGAACTACGTAGCCAACGTAGGTTAAGACATCTAACCTTATAGTTAACGGCTGATGGGGTGCTTTAACCTGACTGATGCGGGTTCCACCATTCTCATTAGAGTACTTACCAGATGAGGGTAACTCTTCATCTTGTCTTTACCCGTGTCACGATACTGACACCCTTCCAACTGGGGTCACAGGTTGGACCCCAACTCAGTTATCTGATGTTATTTGGGGCATGTGGATTAGATGATTACCTATCACGATCTCAGTTTAAGTCTTCAGAATAACATTAAGTTTAGATCTACAAAATCAGGGATGTCAGATACAGTCAACCTGCATTAATAAGTCAGTTATTAGCAACTTCAGCTATCAATTACTCAGTATAAGAATTCCGGACATATCTTCAGAAAATCTTAGTCACAGTATTTATCTATAAGCACATTAGTGCACACTCAGTATATACAGTAGTATCAGTTTTCCATGTACTCTCATGTTCAGTTACTCTATATTATGCAACCAATTATTGTTCATTCATATGAACCCTTGCATTCAGACTTACCCTATGTAGCATACCAGTACATTCCACACACTGATGCATACTTTTTCTTTGCCCTACAATGTCCTATATTATAGGTTCGGATGCTCAGGCTCCCGACCATGCACAGATAGATTTAGATTTAGAAAACAACAATAGATTAGCAGTGAGTCCTCATCATTCGATGATATTCATTTATTTCATTATTCAATAGACTCAGTATTTCAGAAGATGGATTTAGTTAGGGGATTGTCCCGTCAATTCCATATTCAGACTGTTCAGTTTAGAGGCTTTTCAGTTTAAATGCTTTTCAGACTAGTTTTAAGATAGTATTCAATTTTACAGATTTTTATTTCAGTTTGATATTTTATCAGTATTTTAGATGTTTTGAACCTTATGGCATTTCAATCTATTATTACGTATTTATTTCTATATTATTATTCTGCGGTCACAGTAGATATCAGTCATGGGGTAGCTTCTGATCCTTCGGGGTCGTAAGCACTATGTAGCGTCCAAGGTATAGACTGGAGGCATTACACAAGGTAGCTATATAATCTACTCAAAATTAAGCTTTTTCAATGCCTATAGTGCCTTATGCTCCTGATTAACTGGTAAGTGACATTTCATTCAATACATAATATGATATGGAGAGGCACCTATGGGAGTTGTAAAGGTTGACCAATAAGCCCAAAGTGCATCATCTTGCTTTATTGACTAGTTAGTCTTGTTACCATTCACCATCTTTGCCAATATGGACTTGATCTCATAATTGGAGACCTCAACTTGGCAATTTATCTGTGGATGAAAAGGTGTTTCTATCTTATACTTCACACTCTATTTGTCATGCGGTGTGTTAGAAATATGATTATAGAAGTGGGACCCACCATTACTAACAATAGAACGTGGAGTACCAAATTGATAAAAAAAAATATTCTTTAAAAATGCAGTGATACCTCGACCCTCATTATTGGGAAGCACAATCATCTCTAACTACTTTGAAACATAGTCAACTGCCACTAGTATATACTCTTTTCCATTAGATCTTACAAGTGGACACAAGAAATCAATTCACTATACATTAAAAAACTCTAACTCTAGAATAATTGTCATGAAGAGTTCATATTACTTTGAAATATTACCTTGCCACTGACACTGATCACAGGTCCGAGCATAATCCTATGCATCCTTATAAATAATCAACCAATAGTACCCATACTATAGAATTTTCTGGGTTGGACAGGTAGCACCATAATGACCCCTAATTGGTGAATAATCACAAGCCTAAAATTTTTTTATCATCTCTACCTGAGGAATACACCTCCAAATAAATCCATCTGCACATACCTAAAAAAGATAAGGCTCATCCGAGAAAAACTTTCTCATCTCATGCATGAACTATTTGTATTTTTAAAGTGATAAATTTTTTGGGACAAGATCACTAGCAAAATAGTTGGTAAAAGTAACAAAATAGGGGATTAAGTCTTGTGATACTATCAAGACCCACTTATCTGGAAATAGTATCATCAATTTCAGGATCATTCCTTAATTTTGGCATTGCCTCCTCCTCGAGGTGGGATAGGTGATCTGCAACCTTTTTTTTGGTGCCTTTTTGGTATTTCACCTCAAAGTCAAATTCTTGTAATAAGAATACCCAATGAACCAAGTAGTATTAGCATATTTGTTGAACATGAGATACCTCAATGTTGCATGATTTGTATGAACAATGAATTTGGTCCCTATAGAGTAAGACCAGAATTTCTCAAAAGCAAAAACCACCATGAGTAACTCTTGGTTAGTAACTGTATATTTTTTTGTGCGAGGTTTAATTCTTTTCTATTATAGTAGAAGAGGTGAAAGATTTTCTTATGTCCTTGGCATAGGATAGCCCCTAAATCCACACCACTAGAATCATAAATCACCTCAAAAGGCAAGGACCAATCCAGAGACAAACTAATATGAGCTGATATCATCTACTCTTTAAGGAACTCAAAGGCCTCGAGACAAGTATCATCAAATATAAACTTCACCTCCTTCTCTAAAACCATGCATAATGGATTATAAATTTTAGAGAAGTCCTTGACGAATCACCTATAAAACCCAGCATAACCCAAAAAAATTTTGATACCTTTAACAAAAATTAGAGAAGGTAATTTTTCAATCACCTATAACTTCAAACCTATAAACCTCAGCACCCTCTTTAAAATCTTATGTCTGAGAACAATACCTTCTTTCATCATGAAATGGCACTTTTTACAATTCAAAACCAGGTTATGCTCCTCACATCTTTGAAGTTCATTGGCCAAATAGGTTAAGCAACCATCAAATAAGTCTCCAACTATCAAAAAGTCATCCATGATGACCTCTAAAGTTCCATCCACCATATTATAAAATACCAATATCAAATAATGCTTTAATGTGGTAGAAAAATTGCAAAGTCTAAACAACATCTTTTAAACCTCTAAAGTACCATATAGGCATGTAAAAGTTATAATGATCCTTATAGTTATTTTCTATAGTCACACTTATTTCCACTATTTTAGATTCTCCATAGTTTTTCTAAGTCATTTATTACTTTCAGGGACTGACGGTCCAGTTATCGAGAAATTTACTTGATTTTTGGAACCAATTCCCTTTTTAGAAGCCTTTATTGGTTCCAAATGGCCACCAAGGAAAAATATCATTGAAATAATCTCGGATGTAAATTCTGAATGTGCCAAAAGATTTGGAATATCAATTTTTGGATAGGTAGATATTTGGTTTGGGTCCTAATTCACCCGAGCTCATTTCAACCTATCGATCGAAAGGTTGAAAATTTCAAAGTTTGGGTGTTGGAACCACATTTGGTCAAAACGACCTCTGATTGAAAATTTGACTTTTCTAATGCATCCAAAACATTGAACTTAGTTTGTTTACATATTTCATTTTTGAAAATTTGATTCTGAATGTATCTCGAGGCATTGGACGAAACATGGAATATTTTTCTAGTTTGAGATGTTAGTTGGTGCAGCAAGGGGCTGTGATTATGGAAGGGGACTCTTTATTGTAATGTCGCGATCGCGTCTAGTGTGGGAGCATGATCGTGTGACCTGAGAGCTGGGAAGGGTCTTTAAAAGGCCATTTTTGGCTAAGAATTGGCCATTTCTCCATTATGTTGAGACCCATAAACACTAATAGAGTGTGGAGTCCTTCAATTGAGTCTTGGGTATTGATTGGAAGATTTAATAACTTGCATAATCATGAGTAATATTTAATCTAAGGTATGAATCCTTTAATTTTACTGTTGAATTCTTGATTGTTTGACTCAACACCCCTAATAGCTTGACACCTGATTTTAGCCCAAATTTGGCTTTGTTTGTACCTATTTCTTAAGGGTTATGATTCTTTGTTCATGTGTGAACATTGGTTTAACCTCAAAAATATATTTTTCATACGTGGGACCAATTTGGGTTTTTGGTGTCATTTTTTGGCCCAAAGCACAACGTTTAAATATAGGTATCGTTAGATTAGTATTGATGGGTAGATTAATATTTTGATAGAGTGTTTCAATTTTAGGGATTGTGAAGTGATGATGAGAATTTAGTGCTTGATGTGATGTTTTGCAGTTTGGCTTCGACTAGGGCTTCTGTCTACTTTTCTTCATAGATAATGTGTTATATATAAATTGCGTGTGAATACGAGTGCTAAGACTAATTTTTGATAGAATGACTTAGACTTGATTATTGATGATTTGGAATTAGATAGGGGTTTTGGATTCGTAAGATGGTATGTTTATATAAACTTTTAGAATCCTATTGCCCTATCCCTAGTTTGGGTTAATTTGTAGTATGGACTTGGTGAAATGCTATGTTTTGGATGTAGATGTATCATCTGAAGTGTGATTAGTATGTTTGATCCTTGTTGGACTAGTATAGTGACCTTAGAACCATAAGTTAGGAAGAATTGACATAACTGCCTATGTTTTTAGACCAAGTTCCTATCATAGAATTGGTTGTGGCTTACTTAACATCTATAAGTTGGACTAGATACCTTAGCCTAGTTTAAGGCATGGTTTACCTAAATATGGAAGTATATGATTAGAAGTGGGATGGTCTGCTCCACTTAAGCCAAGACTTATGTTAGACTTGTGGACTTGGTTGCGGATGGAAGGCATAGTTGAGACTAGTAAACCTTACCATAAGGTTACTTCATGGCTTATTTAATAATGATGTACTTTTCCTCGGACAATGATTTTTGGGCATATAGAGATGCTACTTCCTTTTAGATATAAAGTTTTACCTATAGAGATGTCATTTTATCTTAGACTTGATATTTGACTCATAGAGATGATATTTTCAATTACACAGAATGTTGGGACCTATAGAGATGATAATTCTCTTAGATATGATTATTGGGCCTATAGAGATGCTATTCTTCTTAGATATGATTATTGGGCCTATAGAGATGTTATTCTTCTTAGATATGATTGTTGGGCATATACAGATGCTATCCCCTCTTAGTTGTGATGTCGGGCCTATAGAGGAGCTATCTTTTTTTTCTTATGATTATTGGACCTATAGAGATAATTTTCCTCTTAAATATGAAAATAGACCACGGAAGGTGACATTCCTAGTAAGTCAGGATGTATGACCTATTGATATGAGATATCATATAGATGAATACATGCTTATTTATATTATACCTCCTATATGAGAGATTATTATATACTTATTGATATTATGCCTCCTAGATGTGAGATGCCTCCTATATGAGAGATAAGTATATATCTATTGATATTATGCCTCCTAGATGTGAGATGCCTCCTATATAAGAGATGATTATATATCTATAATGTTATGACTCCTAGATATGAGATGCCTTCTATATTTGATGTGAATAGATATATGCTATGGCTTACAAATATGATTATTGATACGAGTTTTGAATATGTATAGGGCTGAAGGCCGTGATTATGATATGGTAGTTATTTTGGACATGTTATTTAGCCGAGGGCCATATTATGATATTGGTCGGATACCCGAGACATGTTTATCCTTGTGAAGATTGTGATTACTGTTTATGAATATACATATATATGTTTGTCCACATATCTCTCTGGAGTAGGATGAAGAAAGATGTGGTATGACGCTTATTGTTCCATTGACTGAATATTGGGGATGGCATGCATAGATTTGGTATATTCATTATTATTATATTAGTAATTGATGTGATTCTAGATAAAATATAATCTTATTTTTCTTCTTCATAATTAAGTGTTAAGCTATGTGGTAGCTAGTTGGCTATTAGGTAACTATATGTAATGCCCCAAGAAACTATCCCAAGACGTCACACGGTGCTTAAGGCCACACACAGCCTTAAGCTAACCCTCTGAGCTGGTCTTCAATCCTATATTCACAATGACAATAATAGAGCGGTAAAAAGGAAGAATAATCATGCCATGAACATACTGAGATACAAAGTAATACTGTCCTGTTCAATCAAAATACTAATGTTCCGTACATACTAGTACTCTAGTCTGACAAAGTCTCTACTACATAAGACTGAAGAGCCATTGGGACAGATCCTCAACTCGCTTATACTGAAAGAAAAAAAATAAACAACCATCAATTAGCAAGACAAAAATCATGAACTTACGTCCTCGAACAATGAGGACTCACCAACTACAGGAATGTAGATGACGGTTCTCGTAGATCACTGTCGCGGCTAAGACTGAGCACCTAAACCTATATCACGAGGAAATATATAATACGAAAGAGTATAGGAGTCAGTACTTGGGAATGTATTGAGTATGTGGGGGTGGATTCATCGTTTTAAATAATATAAAAAATGTATAAGAAAATCATGCATGCTAACAATAAAAACTCTCCTCGCTTGAATTATCTAAAACATCATTTCTAGAAGTCATCAATAATAACATATGCTTCATAAATCTGATAAATCATTCAAATCAACTCAAACTCTTTGACTCATGACTTAGAGTGGCTCGGTAACTCATGGTACTTAGATCATTATGGACGTAGGAGTTTCTTATAACCGACATAACTGCACCATGTGAGCCGCATGGAATCCAATGTTTTTCCCTCCTAAGGAGAGAACCCCATATTGGTAGGGGTGCCGTACACTTGATAGGGAGTACAACCTCAATCTCATCATCACAGTCTCATAATCGGCCTTTGGCCCACAACTATCAACTATCAGCTCAGAACGTGTTAGGAAATCCACCTTAATACATATCAACTCATGGGTCTATCATAGAGACCAAACCATTAATATATCTCATCTGTAAATCATAAACAATTGTGGATTCATAACTCGAATCTAAATCAAAACAATCTTTCTCAATATCAAGTACCTTTGCTTTCAAATTATTTAAAATGCCAAAGCTTCAAGGAAATATCATCAAACTAATTCTTGACTTTCGATTCAAATATCGGTATATATATATTAAATAGTAAAATTTCTGATAGAAAAAAAACACAAATCTTAACACTTATCATAAATCACTTAGAAATTCATAAAGATGAAATGGCAATATACATCTCATGGAATAAATACTCAATTTAAGGAGCATGATGGTGAAATAACCATAAATATCAAGCTTATTCAATTCAAGTCTCATAAATTATAGATAAAGAAATTTGGGTGTAAACCCATTAGGAAAATCATGTAAATCAATAATAGAAAGTAAATCTTTAGGCATAAGAGCGAAATGAGTGTTCTTGTTGAAGCCCCACATACGTTGGATTTTGATTTGAAGATGTGGAAACTTGTTTGGAACTCTTCTCATACCTTTAGGCGAAGATTCTTGATGCCTTTGAATTGGGAAATTTAGTTCTTGAACAACTTGGTGAAATTCATGGAAGATTCTCTGAATTTCTTGGAAGAGGATTTGGATTTTGGATCTTATAGAAACCCTAGTTTCTAGGAGATTCTTGGAAGATTGGAAGAGAAAGGATAAGGAAATGAGTGGCTCTTCTCCACTTAGATATATATATAAGACCACATGGGGAGGAAAAGACCAAAATGCCATTTTTTGAAAATACTAAAATTTACTGATCGGGGCCTGTGATGTTTGATCTGACGGTCCATCAGAGGGACTGACGATCCACCAAGTCGTCCGTCACTCGAACACCGAACTGGAATGTTCTCCCTTGATGTGACGGTTGACCTTACGGTCCATCAAAAAAGTGACGGTCCACCAAGTCATCCGTCAAGTTGATGGACTATCAACTTTCTGACGTGCACACTTTGGCCGTCACAAGAAGGTCCAAAAAGGGGAGCTACTGGCTTTGCTTGACGGGACAATTGACGGTCCACCAAGGACCTGATGGTCCACCAGGTCAACCGTCAAACCTGGGCGATCCTATACCATTGAGTAAGATGACCATAACTCACTCATTCGATATTGGATTTTGATAAAATTGGTATCGATGGTGAGCTTATTAAATGATCTACATGACAAAAAGTGAAAATTAGAGAAATACAACATGTTTTGAAAATCAATCACTTCAGAAGTCATACGTATCTATTCAAAAAGATAGATTTAGGCTTAAGGAATAATCATGGTATTACAATATCTCCCCCTTGAAAATATTCATCCTCGAATGTTGCTAGCTAGGCCAAGAACAAGTTAAAATGAGGACGCACAGAAACATAAAATAGAAACCTTCCGACAGATCAAAAATAGTAGAGTCTCCAATGTGCTTCTTGAGCATAGAAACATGAAATACAGGATGGACAGTTCACAACTCCGTAGGCAACTCAATCTCATAAGCCGCTTTCCCAACACGATCTAAAATTCTATAAGGGCCAATGTATCTAGGACTAAGATTCCCTTTCTTTCTAAATCTTTTCACCCCTTTCATGGGTGAAATATTAAACTATACCCAATCACCAACTTTAAATTCAAAAGCTCTTTTTCTCACATCTGCATACAACTTCTGATGGCTCTGGGATATCTTCAACCTCTCCCAAGTTAACTTAACTTTATCCATACCCTTTAACACAATATCAGGTCCAATCACAGTGGCTTTGCCAACTTCAAACCAACCTATGGGAGATCTACATCTCTTCCCATACAAAGCTTCAAACGGAGCCATTCCAATACTAGCATGAAAAATATTGTTTTAAGCAAATTCAATCAATGGTAAATATTCATCCCAACTTCCTTTGAAATTAAGAACACAAGAGCTCAATATATCATCTAAAGTCTGAATAGTCCTCTCAGCCTGACCATCTATCTACGGATAAAAAGCGGAGCTAAGATAAACTTGGGTGCCAAGACCCTTCTGGAAGGATCTCCAAAATTGAGAAGTAAACTGATTACCTCTATCGAAGATGATAGATAATGGAAATCCATGCAACCTGACCAACTCTCGGATATACAGCTTAGCATAGTCCTCAGCGGTGAAAGATATATGTACTAGTTGAAAATGCAATGACTTAGTAAACCTTTCTACAACGACCCAAATAGAATCACAATGACGATGAGAGAGAGGTAAACCGGTCACCAAATCCATGTTCACCACTTCCCACTTCCGAGTAGGAATGTTAAATTCTTGTATCACACTATCTTGTTTCTGATTCTCTATCTTTACCTGCTGCCAAGTTGCACACTTTTCTACAAACTTCGCTTCATCCTTTTTCATACCATTCCACCAATAAATCTCCCGCAAATCGTGGTACATCTTGGTAGTACCGAAATGAATAGAATACCACGCGTTATGCACCTCAGCTATAATTCTCTACCTCAGGCACGCACAACCTATTATGAAATCTCAATACACTATCTCCCCCTTGGGAGAAAACCTTCACCTTTTGGTCTTTAACTTATTGTTTCAGTTTAACCAAATGAGAATCTGTATCCTGCTTCTCCTTCACTTTAGAAACTAGGGAAGATTCGAAACTACTTTGGACCCAAGCATTACCCTCAGCTGATTAAAGAAATCTAACACCTAACCTATCCAAATGATGCATTTCACGGGCTAAGTCCCTCTTATCTTCATTGACATATGTGACACTACCCATGGACGACCAGCTAAGAGCATCTGCCAATACATTTGCCTTGCCCGAGTGATATAACCACTCATATCGTAATCCTTTAGTAATTTTACCCATTGCCTCTGCTGACGATTCAACTCTCTCTGAGTGAACACATACTGTAAACTCTCATGATCCGTAAAGACATCAGCATGAACACCATACAAATAGTGCCTCCAAATTTTCGAAGCAAAAACCACTGCAGCTAAATCGAGGTCATGGGTCGGATAATTCTTCTCATGAGGTTTCAACTGTCGGGAGGTATAGGCTATAACTTTACCCTTTTGCATCAACACACAACCCAAACCAATTCTAGAAGCATCACAACATACCATAAAATCATCCACACCAATAGATAGGGTCATCACAGGGGCTGAAGTGAGTCGAGTCTTCAACTCCTGAAAACTCTTCTTGCAAGAATTTGACCACTGGAATTTAACCTTCTTTAGGGTAATCGGGTCAAAGGAACAACAATGGAAGAGAAACCTTCAACAAAATGATGGTAGTAGCTAGCTAGACCCAAGAAACTCTTAATATCAGACGGGGAAATAGGTCTAGTCCAATTCTTCACAGTTTTTAACTTTTGAGGATCAACTCGAATACCTTTAGAAGAAACAATATGACCTAGGAAAGCAAATAATCGAAGACAAAATTCACACTTGTTAAATTTGGCAAATAGTTATGATCTCTAAGGGTTTGCAGGACTATTCGAATATGATCTGCATGGTCATTCTCACTTTGGGAGTATACAAGAATATCATCTATGAAAACAATAGCGAACATATCCAGGTACTGTCTGAAAACTCGATTAATGAGGTCCATAAAAGCTACCGAGTAATTCATTATCCCGAAGGATATTATCTAGAATTCAAAATGACCATAACGAGTGCAAAAAGCCATCTTTGAAATATCATACTCTCTGACTTTAAGTTAGTGATAATCGGATCTGAAATATATTTTCAAGAAGTAGCTGGCACCTTGCAGCAGATCAAATAGGTCATCAATTCTAGGAAGAGGGTACTTGTTCTTGACTGTGACCTTGTTAAGCTGACGATAGTCAATGCACATGCTCAATGAACCATCTTTCTTTCGCACGAATAGAATGGGTGCACCCCAGGGAGACACACTAGGCCTTATAAAACCCTTATCATGAAGATATTTGAGTTGCTTTTTAAATTCCTTAAGTTCTGCAGGGGCCATACAATACAAAGGAATAGAAATAGGATATGTATCAGGAAGAAGATCAATTCTGAATTCTATCTCTCTATCGGGCGGTACCCTTGGGAGATCTTCCAGAAAAACATTAGGAAACTCATTGACAACACTAAGAGATTGAATAGTTGGAATCTCAGACTTAGTGTCCCTAACTCAAACTAAATGATAGATACAGCCCTTGGACATCAATTTCCTAGACTTTAGATAGGATATGAAATGACTTTTAGGAGATATAGAATTTTCGAACCACTCAAAGGCTGGCTCATTGGGAAAGTGATACTTGACTACCCGGGTACAATAGTCTATAGACGCATAAAAAGAGTGTAGCCAATCCATACATAGAATAATATAAAAATCAACCATGTCTAGCTCAATGAAATCTGCAAACATGACTCTGTTAAGAACAATGATAGGACACTTCTTATATATTTGCTTAGAAACAACAAATTAACCCACTAGTGTAGAGACTAGAAAAGGCTCAGAAATCTTTTCAGCACAGATTTAAAAATTCACAGCCACCAACGGAATCACATAAGAAATACTTGACCCTGGGTCCATCAACACATACATATCAAAATGAAATACACGGAGTGTACCAGTAACAACATTTGGTGAATCTTCCTACTCCTAGCGGGGTGGTATAGTATAAAAGTAATTCAAGCACTGACCACCTACAGTACTAGACGAGACACCCTAAAGAGGAGTAGGATGAACTATAGGGGCCAGAGCATTAATAGTCTGATTATAGGGACGAACATCACGACTCCCCTATCTAGCATATAGGTAACCCTGAATTTGTTACCCAACTTACCACAAACAATGCAACCCCTCCGATCGATTAAACACACCCTAAGATTGTGTCTACCGCACTTCAGACATGGAGGAGGACAAGGTCTATTATTTACACTGTCCTGTGACCTTGACATAGTAGGCCTATTACCCTGCTTCGGCCTCATTCTGAATACAGGAGTGCTGGCTGATGAAAGCACTGGCATAAGAGAATGGCTCTGGAACTGAGGGCGGATCCCTCAAGAAAATCTAGCATGACTATACCCCTACTGCTCTGATCTAACTCTCTTATTCCCCCTCACTCTCTCTCTATCCTTCACTTTGTCTACTTCAATTTGTTGAGCATGAATCATTAGTCTTAAAAGGTCCATGTCCCTATTAAGCAGAGCGGATCTACACTCTTTCATAGAAAACCAGATACACCAGCCAAGGACTTACGCATACTAGTTCTAAAATCAGCCATCATATCGGGAGCATACTTAGATAACTGATTAAACTTATGGAAATACTCCTTAAATGTCATGGGGCCCTGTCTCAAGTTCATAAATTCTTCTAATTTTTCTTCCCCCAGCTCCAGGGGAAAGAATCTATCTAAGAAGGCATTTTGGAATAATTGAAAAGTCACAGGAGCATTATTCGCCCCTCTACTTTTCCTCCATATCTCTACCCAATCATAAGAAATATCTTTCATTTGATAGGCATCCAATTCAACACTCTCCTTCTCAGTCACGTGCATAATCTGAGTGATTTTTCTCATTTTATCTAAGTACATTTTCGGGTCTTCACCTACTTTCAACCCAACTAACTCAGGTGGATTCATTTGCATAAATTCATAAACTTGGGCTGTAGCAGAATTATTCCCTTGCGGAGGTAGAACAGTAGCCTAGGTGTTGGCTTGAGCATTGACAGTGACTGCCTGGGCTAGCACTTGCAAAGTTGCCCAAAATTCAACATGGGACACCGTCTCACCTAAAGAATCAACGGGTTGAGGTCATTCATTTTTTCTGCGAGCTCTACAAGGAGGCATTTTTGGTCATAAGAGAGCACGAATTAACCACAGAGAGAAACAGTCATAGGAACGATAGACTCTTGAAAGAAAGAAACAGCTTTTCCTAAAACGTCCTGTAGCCTCTTGCTCATAGATGTGGCACGCTACACACCAATGATCAAGACTCAACGTAAAGCAGCTTGTCAGACTCCCTAGGACTCTTTGAACCTTAAGCTCTGATACCAATCTTGTAATGCCCCAAAAACCTATCCCGAGATGTCACACGGTGCTTAAGGCCACACACAAACTTAAGCTAACCCTCTGAGCCTATCTTTGCTCCTATAATTCACCATGATAATAATTGAGCAGTAATAAGGAAGAATAAATATTCCATGAACATACGGATATACAAAGTAATATTGTCCTACACAATCAAAATACTAATGTTCTGTACATACTGGTAATCTAGTCTGACAAAGCCTCTACTATATAAGACTGAAGAGATATTGGGATAGATCCCCAACTGGCTCATACTGAATGGAAAAAAGAATAAATAACCATCAATTAGCAAGAAAAAAATCATGAACATAGGTCTTCAAATAATGAGGACTCACCAACTACAGGAATTTTGATGAAGGTACTCGTAGATCACTGTCGCGGCTGAGCTGAACACCTTAACCTATATCAATAGGAAATATAGAATACGAAAGAGTATAAAAGTCAGTACTTGGGAATGTACTGCGTATGTAGGGGTGGATGTATTATTTTAAATAGTATCATAAATGTACAAGAAAATCATGCATGCTAACAATAACAACTTTCTTCGCTTTAATTATCTAAAACATCATTTTTGGAAGTCATCAGTAAAAACATATGCTTCATAAATCGCATAAATCTTTTAACTAATCTCAAACTCTTTGAATCATGACTTAGAATGGCTAGGTAAATCATGGTACTTAGATCATTATAGACGTGGGAGTTTCTTATAACCGACATAACTACACCATCTGAGCCGTATGGAGTTTAACGTTTTGCCCTCCTAAGAAGAGAACCCTACATTGGCAGGGGTGTCGTTCTCTTGCCAGGGAGTATAACCTCAATCTCATCATCAAAATCTCATACTCTGCCTTTGGCCCACAACTATCAACATCAATCCTATGGTACCACGTAGTTCTGGGGAAATACCAAATTTTCCACTCAATGCTAAATACTCCTCCCAGACTCAGCTCAGAACGCGTTAGGAAATCCACATTAATCCATATCAACTCATGGGTCTATCATATAGAAAAGAAACATAAATATATCTCATCTGTAAATCATGAACAACTATGGATTCCTAACTCGACTAAAAATCATAACAATATTTCTCAACCTCAAGTACCTTTGCTTATCAAATCATTTCAAATGCCAAAGCTTCAATGAAACATCAGCAAACTTATTCTTTACTTTCGATACAAGTATTGGTGTATATATATATATATATATATCTAATAGCCAAATTTCTCATAGAAAAAAACACAAATCTTGACACTTATCATAAATAACTTAGAAATTCATCAATATATAATGACAATATACATCTCATGGAATAAATACTCAATTTAAGAAGAATGATGGTGAAATAACCATAAATATCAAGCTTATTCAACTCAAGTTTCATAAATCATACCTAAAGAAATTTGGGTGTAATCCCACTTGTAAAATCATGTAAATCAATAATAGAAAGTAAATCTTTAGGCATAAGAGTGAAAGAAATGTTCTTGTTGAAGCCCCACATATGTTGGATTTTGATTTGAAAATGTGGAAAATTTTTTGGAACCCTTCTCACACTTTTAGGCCAAGATTCTTGATGCCTTTAACTTGGGAAACTTAGTTCTTGAACAACTTGGAGAAATTCATGGAAGATTCTCTGAATTTTTTGGAAGAGGATTTGGATTTTTGATCTTGTAGAAACCCTAGATTCTAGGAGATTCTTGGAAGATTCGAAGAGAAAGGAGAAGGAAATGAGTGGCTCTTCTCCACTTTGATATATATATAAGATCACATGGGGAGGAAATGACAAAAAAGCCCTTTTTTAAAAATCCTGAAATTTGTTGATCGGGGCTTGTGATGGTCGACCTGACGGTCCTTTAGAGGGACTGACGGTCCACCAATTCGTCTGTCACTCAAACACCAAACTGGAACATTCTGCCTCGATATGATGGTTGACCTGATGGTCTATTAGAAAAGTGATGATCCACCAAGTCGTCCGTCACTTGAGGGCCAAAAAAGTGATATTCTGTCTCTAATTGATGGTAGAAGTGACGGTCCATCAAAGAATGGACAGACCACCAGATCATCCGTCACTTAGGGGGTCAGGAATGGGCCATCCTATTTCGAAGGTCTAGTTGAAGGACCGTCAACCTTCTGACGGTCCACCACTTTGGCCGTTACACGAAGGCCCAAAAAGGGAAGCTGCTTCCTTTGCTTGACGGGATACTTAACGGTCTACCAAGGACTTGATGGTCCACCAGGTTGACCGTCTAACCTTGGCGATCTGATACCTTTGAGTAAAACAGCCATAACTTACTCATTCGATGTCGAATTTTGATGAAATTGGTATCGATGAAAATCTTATTCAATTCTCTACATGATAAAAAGTGGAAATTAGAGAAATACAACATGGTTTAAACATCAATCACTTTAGAAGTCATACATATCCATTCAAAAAGACATATTTAGGCTTAAGGAATGATTGGTGTATTACACTATAGCACTTGATGACTTATCTTGTTATGTAGATTAGTTATTAAACAAAAAGTGTGTATCAATGAGGCTAGATAATAAGCAATAACTTAATGATAATAATGAATAGCTGGTAAAAGAGGATTAGTTGTTAAATGATGGTTAATTAATGAATGGTGTTAGTTAAAGTAAGATGGTTAAATGATAAATAGTAATGTATTGGCTAAAAATAATTTACGGCTATAGGTTGATCAGTTGATAATGATGATTAGTGAATAAATAATGATTATGGTATAGTTATGAATCTTTACTAGATGTTTAGTATTTGCTGCTTAATTAATAATGATTAGTTGGTATCCCATGAAAAAGGATTATGTGAAGGATAATATTCAGTCTAATGATAATTAAAGGTCATATGATGTATAGCAAATTAGTGGTTTAATAATCAAAATTGGTCGTTAGATATTAGTAAATAGTTGGGAAGTATTAACAAGATAGATACTCCTATCATGCTATGGTTAGGATTGTGAGTACATTAATATGCTAGTAGATTCACGTTTCTTTTTTGATTTCTTGAGCCTATGCACCTATTATATGTGTATAAATATATATGTAATTATGTTTATGACTATATTGATACCCGAGAAGGCCGGAGGTTATTGTGATGCTGATATTTATACTAAACAAGGTTGGAGGACACTGTGATGATAGTATTGATACTCGATAAGGTCAGAGGATATTGTGATAGTGTATTGATACCCAACAAGGCTAGAGGTTGATTACACTGATGATAATCATCTTGATGATAGTTATGATAGAGAAGGTTATGATAAAGATATTGTGATATTGATTATGTACTTTGTATTTATTCCTGCATGCACATCGTTTATCACTAGTATGCACCTATCTCTATTAGCCAGTATGGGATAGTTGCATAGATATGGGTAAAGAGTATGCCATGTGTTGTTGTATATTGATTGAAACTTTCGAGTATGGGGTGGTGGGGGTATGCATTGGATTTGATGGTAGTGGTTGTCTACAATAGCCGGTTATTCATGTTGTTATTGATATTGTAGTTATCATTGTTATGATCATTATTATGGCTATCTTATGACAAATTAGTCATTGATTCGGTATCCAGATCTGACGTATGTCTATGGACTCTTCCATCTTATGATAGCATTATTGTGCACAATTATTTCATGTCTAGCAATGTGGATTAGAAAACATGATTATTATAGTATTAAGTCCTGGTAGTATTATAATGAAGTCTAAAAATGAGGGTATGATAATCTAGGTTATGCATTGAGATGACCTCGTGTTTATATATATATATATATGAAGTCATGGCACTATCGTATATCTCTTCCTTTATTTGTACTTATTGTATATTGTTTCTTTGACTTGTATATTTCTATATATATATATATATAAATATACATATATATATAGCAATATATCTTCCTTAGATCTTCATTCGTATATTGTCCTTGGATATACTATATATTATTGATATCTATTGAGTGTGGCTGGAATTAGATAGTTCACCCTGATACATCACTTGTCTAATTATGTTAAAATCTTAGGCTTGAATAAGGTAGTTGTCCCTTTTTAATCTCATTGGCTTGTTATACAATTTTCAGAGTCTCTTGGGTGTTGATTCCATTCTTTTTATATTTTATATATATTTGCTTTATATTTGGAGATCGGTTGACAGTTGCCTATAGAGTACCATTCAATTGGCACTCATACTACACTTCCTCAGTCAATAGATCATAGTAAGGATTATCACCATTAATATGTTCATCATGTAGAGCAGCCAGGGTTCAGAGTCTTAGAGTGAGATCTTCACATTCAAAGTATTACTTATCTCTCTCTTTTGTATTAGACAAATCTTTGTGTTTAGAGATAAGTTGTATCAGTTTAGTTTATTTTTGTTTCACTTTTTTACTCTTGTTATATTAGAAGCTCTTGTACTGATACCACTAGGGTTTGGGATTCTATTATGTATTGATCTTTATCTCATTTGTTCTGTATTCTTTTCCTTATTTTATTGAGAAGTCTGTTACTAGCCATTTTGGACTACGGCTTGGATTGCCTACTAGTGGGTTATGGTAGGCGCCATCATGATCGGAAAAATCGGGTTATGAAAATAGTATTCTTCTCTTGGTCTTCAAGAGCAGTATAAATTTTCTCATACACCAAATAACCATCAAGGAAATAGTACCAACCCTACCACCAAGTTTGTTAGCATTTTATCCATAAACGACATAGAAAATTGGTCCTTTTTGTTTCCAAGTGTTCATCTTTCGGTAATCAATGCACACTCTCCATCCTGTAACCTATATCATGGGTACTAATTCATTCTTCTTGTTTGGGACCATAGTGATCCGATGCTTCTTAGGTACAAATTGAATCAGGATAACCCACTTGGTGTCTGCAATAGGGTAAACCATGCCTGCATCTAACCAATTTATAATCTTTTGTTCACCACCTCTTTCATTGGTGGATTCAAATGATTCTACTTCATGATTTTGGGAAAACAATTAGTTCAAGCTGAATTTTATGAGAAAGTACTAGGCAAAATACCAACAATATCTGCAATAATCCATCTGATGGCCCTTTTAAATCTTTGTAACATAGAAATCAATCCCTTAACCCATGTATCAATCAAATGATCTTTAATAATGATCGAAAAGGTAATTTTGGCCTCAAAAATGCATAATTAAAGTTAGAATGGAGGGCCTTCAATTCAAAGACCGGTTACTCTAAAATAAATAGTATAGCTGGTGGAGTCGCCCTATTCTTTGAGTCAAGATCTACCTTTTTCAGTGCATAAGAATAAGAACCTCTGTAATAGAGTGCGCTCACCATATCATCATATTCATAAATGACATCAGTGTTAAAGTTCATGATTACTGCCGATAGTTCCTCAACACCAAGTCTCTTCTCAATGGGCATACTTGTTGTATCATCCTCAATAAAGTCTATCAGAAACACAACATTCATTTCTATTGGCTGCCACAATTCTTGACCTATAATAAATGTAACATCTTCTTCATTGAGCCTGAATTTTATATGTTTTATATCAATGTCAACCAATGCTCAACCCATTGACAGGAAGGGTTTTCCTAAGATAATAGGAACATCAATATCCACCGCACAGTTAAGGATCATAAAGTTAGCTAGGAATATGAAGGAAGCTGCCTTTACGAAAACATCACATGATATACTAATCGGTTTATTCATAGTATAATCAGCCATAAATAATCTAAACGACGTTGGATTAGATTTCCCCAACCCTAATGACTTGTACACCACTAGAGGCATCAGATTTATGCAAGCTTTAAAAAATGTTTGCAAAAAATTTAGAGACCCAATAGTACAATGAATAGTGAAAGGTCTGGGGAATACCGGGAACCAATAACACAACAATTGTGCATATTATAAATAAGATCAAACTCACCATTCACTTCTTAGTAACCAGGTATTTCATAAAGATTACCTAGACAAGTAATGTGCTATGGTTTCATAGAACTTTCAACTTTTAAAACTATAAAAATATGTAGTTACTTACAATATTTTGTTAGATATAATGTGTTTCTGTGGTGTGTTTTGTAGGAAACCAGTTTATGGGAGCTAAACAAAAAAAAAAGATGAAAACTGCATTCTGGACTCCCTATGATGGAACCTACACAGTGTAGGTGCCACCTACATGGCATAGGTAGTAGAGTAGGTAACAAAATTTTATGATTAGAGAGCTGCAGATGATGAAGTTTATGGGCACCTACGAGAGGACCACCTACGAGCTGTAGATAGTACTTATGCCCCGTAGGTACAAGAACAAGTAGCCACAAGTGAGATCCTATGGAAGTTTTGAAGATTGTCACCTATGTGGGTACACCTACATCCTGTAAGCGCCATCTTCGACTCGTAAGTGGCACAATAGGTGGCCACCAAGTCAAGTTTTCCTCTTTTGTTTGGGAAATAATTCCTAGGGTTTCAATTAAATCTATAAATACTCTTTTGACATGTTTAGTTAAGTTTCTATGCTTTGACGCTGTCATACTACTTAAAAACATATTTTGACTCCAAGATTGACTTTTGAACTTGGTATTCTCATGTTGTTTGTTTTTTATTCATTTATTTATTTAAGACTTTAGGTTTTCTTTGTCTATTAATGTGAGATAAATTCTCTGTCTTCTTTGTTGAATTCAATGGATTTTTTTCCAACTATGAGTGGCTAATTCCTTTAACTGTGTTTGTGGGAACCCTAATTGAAAACCAAATATGGAAGTACAACATTGTTCCAACCAAATATTCTTCTATGTATTATGGTTTTCTTTGCTTTAATTGATTTCTTAATGGTTGCAAATGTTAAAAACTCACTTGTATTCACTAGTTACTTCATAAGAGAGAAAGAGATTAGGAAAAGAAAATCATGACAATATTTATAGATTTAAAACCCCATCTAATCTTCTTTCCATCTCATCTAATTAACTTGACACGCAAAAGGTAATAGTTAATCCAGGATCAAGGATAAGGGTTAGTAAGGTGATACTTTGAGACTCAAAAGTTAACGACTGAAATTAACTTAAGGCATTCACAAGATGGTTACTAATACATAAGTTATAAAATTCTACATTCAAGATATTTGTTTAGTTCAACGAAGTATAATAAACCTACAGAGTTAGAAGCCAGGGGGAACACAAGCCCAATATTCATATCAGATCATTTACAACCAAAAGCATTTAGGTTTTGTTACTTTTTACTGATTAAAGCAAATTCCCCCATTCACTTTTCTACACTGCTAGGTTGTTTCAATAATTTTGAGATACAATTCTAGTTTGATCCTTGTGGACATTATCCCAACCTAGTTGGGTTACTATATTTTGACATGAACCACTTTATACTTCTTGGAGGTATAGTTTGGGTGACATCAAAATTTTGGCACCGCTATCGAGGAATATGAGTATGAGTTATTGATTGAAGTTTTTAAAGTTTTTAGGTATTAATTTTCTATACTTCTTGGGGTTTAAAATGGTGTATGCATAGCACTAGCAATCAAGTAAACCCCTTACTCCTACTTGATCCTAAACCAAAAAGAATCCTACAAATAAATCGTAAGATGTCATAGAATGATAGTGAAACTCATCATAAACTATCTCAAAATGATCCACATGACTTGCCTCCCCCACCTTCACAAGAAATTATAAAGCAAACCACGAAAGATTTAGTAGTAGAGGAATAGTAGAAGAGAGATAATGAGGTTGCCCAACAGGCAACTCAAGCAGTGAAGTGAACGAGACAAAATCGGTAGCTAATAATTGAGTAGAACTCGACAAAGGTAGAAGGGGTAGATCTCCAGTATTCCTAGCCTATCAGTACTTTCCTCCATATAATAATCTAAAATAGGATTTTGGATACATTGAGCCTACCAAGACAGGAGTTATTATTCCTTGTGCATTGCCACTAAGGGTAATTATAAAAAGTAGGGTGGTGTATATGTTCCATCGATAGCTATGAGAATAAATCAAGGATGGAGGTAATGTTGTGCAAGCTAGTAATGGGTTAGAAAAGTCATGAAAATTGCCTTAAAGAGATTAGGGAAGACATTGCAGGGTTGAACCAGAAGGTAGAATAGCATGTTTCTACGATCAAGTAATTAGAGAAATAATTAGGCCAAATTTATGATACCTTGAATTAGCTGCAGCAGGGACCCTTTCAAGTAACACAGTTCAAAATCCTAAGAACAATGATTACTGTTTAGCCCTCACCACTCGTAGTGGTAAAACAACCATTGATCCTTCTATGATGGCAGCTGATGAGTCAAGGGATAATAATATTGATGTTGAGGAGACACCTGAAGTAGAGATAGAGAAATTGGTGACTAATGCTGAGTCATCATAACCATCGATAGGTCTTGATAAAGAGTTTAAAAGGATAAAGATAAATAAAAGGTTGATGAACCGGTAGTCAAGACGATTCCATCACCTTCCCTACCTTTTCCTTAGAGGTTGAAGCAAATTAAAGAAGAAGGGAATATTAAAAAGTTAATTTCTATAATGAAAGAGTTGAGTTTGAATATCTCTCTTCTTTAAGCTCTCAAGAAGATGCCTAGGTAAGAAAATTTTTTAAAAGGATTTGATAATAAAGAAAAGATCTGTTAGTTTTTTGGATGTTGGTGGGTTGCATCATTGTAGCGCAATTATTTCTAAATCTTTGGAACAAAAGAAAAGTGATCCTAGATCCTTCATAGTTCCTTGCAATATTGGGATATCTAGGATGGCAAGAGCACTGTGTGACTTAGTTGCTAGCATTATCTTGATGTCGCAGATAACATTCAAATAGTTGGGCATAAGGCCCTCAAGCCAACATCAATATAGTTATTGATAGAAGATTGTATGGTGAAGAAGCTTCTGGGCATATCATTTGATGTTTCGGTCAATGTAAAGAACTTTATCTTTTTAGTTGATCTTATTGTTTTGGATTATGAAATTGACTTTAAGATGCCAATAATATTGGGATTACCATTTTTACCCACGGGTAAAGAATTAGTTGATATGAAGAAAGGAGAGTTTAAGTTTAAGATGAACTATGAGGTGGTCACATATAATGTTTGCAGAACTATAAAGCAGCCAACGAATATGAAGGCGGTCTCGGTTATAAATTGTGTTGATGACCATGGGGGCCACTAGTATGGTTACCTTGATGAAGTTTGAGTTATTAAGGTATCCGTATCGTGATTTGACATTAAATCAAGAATTGTACAGGAGGCAACCCATTGGATTATTGGTGAAGTTTAAGCAACCAACATAGCTAGATCATGCCATGGCTTTAAATCAAGCACTACTTTGGAGGTAACCCAGTGTATCTTGTTATTTTTGTATCTATTTCAGTTCTGGACGATTTAAGTAACCTGATTAAGCCTTCATTTTCATACTTTATATAATAGTCACACACTTAGGACAATGAGTAGTATTTTGGTTAGGGGGAGGGTATATAACAGCTATCATGGATTTTTCATACTGTGATTCTTTTCCTATTAGTCGTGGTATGATTGTGCAATACCCTGTGTCTAGAAGCCACAATCAAATATAAGACTGAATCCCTTGAATCGTACATAATTCATATAAGTCATATATAGTGAGTCGTACCCATGTCAGTGTGAGGTGATATAAGTTCTGTTCAAGTTACAAGTTGACCCCAGAAGTCATCAAGCATGGTACAATTCATATGAAAAGAAGTTATTAGTTCATAATTGTTGGCTCCCTAAGATTTTGACTAAGTTACGAGTGGGGGGATACAGGTCATATGAAAATGTTACTAGTCATAGGTTTAGGCTCATATGTTTACTAGTATATACCCTTTTTGATTCTACCAAGCTTATGAGTCATGAGGACTAGTCATACCCTCACATTATGAGTCGTATGGTTGACTCATCATGATAGGAAGTCAGATAATGCAATGTTCAGTTAAAGGGCTTATTGGTCTTTTCCCCCCTAATAACTCAAACCCACGACCCATAACCTCCAAAGAAGCATTATTTCCCCTAATCCTTAGTCAATTGACAATACTTCCCTCCTCCCATATTTAAGAACATCAAGATTAGGGTTCTTCTTACTAGTTCATATTTCAAGTCACAAAGTTCAGGCCTTTTCACAAATAAGGAAATTCCAGGTATAGGGGGTTTATGAAAGTTTACTAATATATGTAGTTATTAGTTTACTTATGAATTCACTCTCACATTCTCTGTACATTTTAGAGGTATTGACCAACATTTATATCTATCTGCTACAATGTCTTGTAATGTAGTTTCTAGTGCTCATTTCTAGCAGAACGATTGACTACAGGCATCATCACCTACATCCTAACTTTTGGTGAGTCCTCATAGTCCATGGACCCATATTATAGACTTTCATTCAGTAATGCAACTATTTTAGTTATTCTATGTTAGCTAGGGTTTGTCCCAGTTGCTCTCTAGTAAGTAGTAGAGGCTTTTTATATTATATATTTTCATGTTCAAAGAATTTTTTTAAGGTTTTGAAGTTAAATACTTATGTTAAGATGTGGATTTGTTTACCTTTAATTTCTATAAATGTTAGTTCACTTCTCATGTGAGTTTCAAGATAGATAGATATAATGGGTAGCTTAAGGATATAAGTAATCTTAAACACCGTATGATGTCTAAGGGTATTTCCAGGGTGTTACAAACATTGTATCAGAGCCTATAGTTTTATAGTGTCCTAGGGAGTCGGACAAGCTTCATTACATAGAGTATATATAATGAATGTGAAGTACATCACATTTATGAGCAAGAGGTTATGGAACGAATTAGGAATTATCTTTTCTTTCATAATCTATTGTTCTTAAAGTTTTCTCTATCTACCTTAACTCATACTTTTACATAACAGAATATGCCTTCACGCTGAACCGATGCATACAGAAATGATGATCAACCACCCCTACACGCACACCCTCTGAATGAGAATGTATCTCATGCTAAATTTTGGGCTACCTTCGAAAATTTAGCCCAAGATGGTAAACCAACTAGCAACATCCACCTTCAGCAAAATGATAAATTAGTTGTAGCTAAGATTTGAGACTTCATAAGTATGAATCTACCCGTGATCTATGGATTAAAGGTGGAAGACGATCCTAAACTCTTTATTGATAAGGTGAGAAAGCTTACTTAGATTATGCATGTTACTAAAGAGGAGACTGTAGAGTTGGTGTCCTATAGGCTAACAAATATTGCTTATATTTGGGTTGTTATGTGGAAAGAATATTGGGGTGAGAATTCAGGTCCTGTGAGTTGGTAGGTATTTTAGAATGCTTTTCTACACAAGTTCTTTTTGTGTGAGATAAGGAAGGCTAAGGTAGAGGAGACCATGAAGCCGATACATGACTCTATAACGGTGAAAACATACTACCATAAGTTCACTCAGTTATCTAAGTAAGCTCTAAAGTTGTTATCTAACACTAGAGCTCATATGAGTAAGTTTGTTACTAGGTGTCTAATTTGGTGATCAAGGAGTGTAAGCCTACCATGATGATTTGGGATATGGATATTTCTTGGTGGATGATTCATTCTTAAAATATTGAGGTAAGGAAGCTGAAGGAAAGAAAGAAGAGAAACAAAAGGTCTAGGACTTGACAGTTCGAGTATTTTTATCCAAGGTCTAGTAGGGAAAACCGTTTGCAATTTTAGGGTCACTCCTTGATGCTTGTTCTATCTTCCTCCAGAGCCTCTGCCCCAGGACACACAACAAGAGAAGTTTGGTAGGACTTTAAATTCTAGATCTCAAAATAGTGTAGTTGGGAGGCCCACTTACCTGACATGTGAAAAGTGTAGAAGGACCCATCCTCATAAGTGTTTGATGGCCAACGAGGGTTGCTATGGTTATGGAAAATTAGACCATAGGATCAAGGAGTGTCCATATGCTAAGAAGAAAATAGGGGTATTCATCCCTAAACTTATCTACTAATCCATTAGGTCAGGCAGGCCAGACGTTCCTCTATAGTATTTATCATCTAGTATCGGTGGAGGTCAGCACTAGAATTGATTCTATACATTACCATCATATCAAGAGCATGAGAGTTCATTCAATGTTGCCAGTATTATGCTCCGTGCCTTCTACCTTAATGTGTATGTGTTGTTAAATTTAGGGTTGAACCACTTTTTTGTCATTTCATTGGTTGCTGTAAATTTTTGGGTAAGTCCTAAAAATATCTCTAGTGGGTAAGTCAGTTGTAGCTGGAAGAGTATATAGGGAGTTTTCTATTACTGTCCTCTATAAGATCAAACTAAAAGACGTAATAAAGTTTGATATAGTAGATTTCAATGTTATTCTAGCAATGGATTTACTCCATTCATGATATTCATCAATTGGTTGTCCGGCCCATGTGGTGAAATTTTAGTTTCTTAATGAAGCAATTTTCAAATAAAAGGATAGTTCTGTGTTTCCCAATAGACATTTCATCTCTTATCTCAAGACCAGAAAGTGAATATCAAAAGGGTGTAAGTTTCATTTAGTTTAAGTCAAAGATACTAAGTCTTAAGCCCCAATAATTCAATCAATATGTGAAGTCAATGAGTTCCCAAAGGGTTTTCCCAAAGATTTACCAAGGGTACTTCAAGATAGAAAAATTGAATTCGGTATTGATCTTCTTCCTGATACTTAGCACATCTCTATTCCTACATATCATATGGCATCAGCCAAACTTCAAGTGTTAAAATAGAAACTTAAGGACTTCTTAGATAAAGGTTTTAGCAGACCCAGTGTCATTTCATGGGGCGCTCCAGTACTTTTTATGCGCAAGAAACTTTGAACTCTCAGTATGTATGACAATTTGTTCGATCAACATCAAAGTTCCTGGTGGTTCTCCAAGGTCGATCTTAGGTTGGGATACCACCAGCTAAAAGTAAGAGATCAAGACATTTTGAAAATTGCTTTTCAAATGAAATACGACCATTTAGAGTTTGTGTTTATGTTGTTTGCAATAACATATGCTCCTACATCCATTATGGATTTGATGAATAGATTTGGTATTTGCATTCAGGGCTCTATAGAATATCTCAAGCAAATTTCTCCCCGAAATCCTATGATTGGGCACCACCAATAAGTTCTTCTTAAACCTAAACCATGCCGTGTATAGTGGATCAGAATGCAATTGCCAGAAATTATAGATCCCATCCTTCAACTGCAACATTCTAGAAGACGGGAAGAATCAATCCAAGAACTATTTTTGGAAATGATTCCAATTAGTGATGGACCTACAAGGTAGTTCCACTAGGTATAATATCGCTTCCTAAGTAAGAGAGAATAGGTACAACTTGAGTCTCAAATCTTCCTGACTAACCCCAATTAAATTATACAAAGTGCATATCCCAATGAAATTCATTGTGTACATGTTTGCATCATCAGTCGGCAAACCAGCAAATAAGCCCTTCAGATTAAGTCGTTGTATCATAACACTCATAATATCAAACTTCACTCTTAGGTTGATTCAGTAGGAATGATAGATCTTATATCGATATGCTCAACGTACCCTAAATCTTCCTCCAGATCATCATATGATGGAAAGTACTGAATGGCTAGGTATAATTGAACTCTATCTCTTCTACCTTTGTTGAGTTCTAGTTGACACTCTATTTCCTACCTTTATTTTTCCTCTTGAGCTGCATGACAGGCTACTACATCCCTTCTCATATTTTCTTCAGCTAGTAACCAAGTGGTGGTTTGCCCTACTATCGGACGAACACCAAGTAAAGGAGGTAGATATAAGAAAAATGGATCATCTTGATACTCCTCTTAACAAGCTTCATGACCATGTTTTGACATCCTATAATTCTGTTAAAGGGTTCAAGCTCTAAATCAGGTGGGATCAAGGAATTTCCTTAACTCTATGTACTAGGCATACACCAATGTATATCCCTAGAGTAGACGAAAAGTAATACCAACAACCCCAACAAACTTTTTCAATCAATTCGTAATTGTATTCCCCAGAAATGACACCAAAATTTTATGTCTCCCAAAACTAAACATCTAAGAAGTATAATGCAATCGTTGTTAAATATAAAACCCAATAGAGGTTGGGGTCTAACCCACAGGGAATAATCCAAATATCTCACACAAATATCCTAAAGTAGTCTAAAAAATAAAGCAAAGTATATGGAGGGATTTTGTAAGAACAATAACATAGTAACAAATCTTGGTCGCTTTGGTTGAAATCTATATGATATGAATACTAGGACTGTAGTCCCCCTAACTTTCTAAATCCATAAAATTATTGTTCTCCACTGAAGTATCCCAATACTTTACATGTAGAATCTGATATGATAGGTATCACCAACTATCTTGTGAATGCATTTTATTAATTTTACTCTTTATATTATGAGTCTCAGAGTGTTTCCTTAAAAACATTGTCCTATATCCCATATTAACTGTTACCTTTGGAGTGTCAAGTTAATTAGATGAGGACTGGTAGCTTCAAATTACTGTTATGATCTACTTTTCCTAATCTCTACCTCTCTTGTGAAGTAAGTGTTGAATACCTGCAGGTTCATAACTTCTACAATCATTAAGAAAACAATCACACTGAAGAAGATCATAATTCATGTAAAAATATTGATTGAGAATGATTTTGCATTTCCTCTACTTCATTATTCCGTAAGGGTTCCCATAACCCTTTTTAGGTGGCTTAGCTACTTATTTTTGGAAGAACATTCTTTGAATTTGATTATGAAAGCATAAGAATACACTTTTAATAATAAAAAACAAAAGGGTATTTATAGATTACATCTAAATACTAAAAATCCTAACAAAAATGAATACAGAAAACTTGGTCGGTCACCACTGACGAACCAACTTACAGGCTGTAAGTCATACTTGCGAACCCCTAGGTGGCTTATAAGTGACAAAAAGTCCAGCATGCTGCAGAAATCTACCTACGATGGCACTTACGAGGGGTACAAGTAGTAGTTACATGCCATAAGTAATCCCTTCATAAGATTAGAAAAAACATCAAACTTTAGTTTCTCAGGTCATATTCTTTAGAAACTTACGTTGCCATATATGGTGGTCGAATACGGGCCTATAAGTAGGGTCTTCTGCATACTTCAACTTATTTTTATTCTTTCCATCTCAACAACCTAGTTTCCTAAGAAAATAACCACAAAAACACATTATATCTAATGCAACATACCTAAGTACTTAACTATTTTCCATTTTTAAGCATTAAAAGTTCATAAAACTAGAACACATCTATTGTTAAATGTCAAACAATGAGTATGGATAAGTTAGGAACTCATAGCGTCATAGTGGTTGGTTGAAGGGAGAGGATTAAAGAGATAAGGGAAGTTATAGTAGTTTAATAGTAAATAATATTGAAACTACAGAAAAAAAGGTAGTAATGATGTTTTGTAATGTGAATGTGAGATGTAAATTTTGTTTTAAATATTTTGTGTTATATTTGTTTAATTTAATTTGGGTTGATAGATGAGGCTTACTATTACATGTGGTTTGTTCTGATACCACTCTTGTTATACCCTCTTTGGAGTAGTCTTTTGTAGGAATTAATGTTGGTTACATGATCATCGTAGATAGTGATCCTTCAGTATCTCCCGATACTCTTATTCACATTGAAAGTTGTCTAGACTTATTTCCCACATAGAATCTCTTGTGCCTATTTAGACTCGGTCATTGGATAGTTTATATTTTTCACATTTAATTATTGTATACTAGTTGTAATAAATTTTGTTTAATTAACACCTACATATACTTTGACTTAACTTCTTAATGTGTGGCAAGGGATTATCCTATCTAGATGGATTAGAATAGGTGCCCTTACGATCTGGTAATTTGGATCTTGACATAGTTAACATTAAAATAAAGATCACATTCAATATTTGTGGTTGTGTAGAAATGATATAAAAGAACAAGTCTAATATGATCTTAGGTAACCTGGATTGACATATTTATAAATTTGAAACCCATTGTATTCTGGTTGTTTTCATAGGGTAGTTTTGTGGGTTTCCTATTTTTCAGGACTCTATAGGTCATGAGCATGTGTATACTAGTAGAATTACATTTCATGCCACCAGTTTTGTTTCCTTTTTATAGACCAAATTTCATTTCTTGTCTTACTTTGGTAATATTTCATTCTTATCTCACTAATTGAGTTTACGTGATCCTTACTCATGATAATTCAACTTATGTAGTATCTGCTAATGATAAACCTTATGCTTTCACCAATAATATCTGTAATAATTTTAATAGTGTTTCTTTGATTTTGATATATTTGATTATTTTTTCTGTTCTCATAGTTTCTTTATAGTAATTAAGGTCTGCGGGTAAGGATGATACATTTTTTGTAGTAGTTGATTGAGTACATGATAATTCAACTTATGTAGTATCTGCTAATGATAAACCTTATGCTTTCACCAATAATATCTGTAATAATTTTAATAGTGTTTCTTTGATTTTGATATATTTAATTATTTTTTCTGTTCTCATAGTTTCTTTATAGTAATTAAGGTCTGCGGGTGAGAATGATACATTTTTTGTAGTAGTTGATTGAGTATTATGTGAGTTTTACATTTTGGAAGGTCTCAGAGTTGGTATAGTGAGCTTTGACCAATAATTGGTGGTAATGAGGTCGTATGAGAATGTCGTCAAATATGTTGGCTTCAAAATAGGGTTTTTGGGATAATAGGAACTTTGCTTTTTCTCTAAAGGTGGCATTCTAATGGATTTTTGGTAGTTTGTTGGAAATTCGAAAGTTAAAGGTATAAGGTTGATGTTAGTCAACATTTGCTTAGGATGACACATTTTCAGTGATTTTATAATTTCATTGAGTCTGATATGTTTTTTTATTCCAATAGCATAGTTTGTTTTAGATGTCACCAGTGTTACTGGTGTGGCTAAAGTATCTCCGTTGCTTTAGTGAGGATTTGGTTGCATTTGTGAAGGACGAAGGGTGTTGGTTATTGTTAGCTTACAGAGGGGATCACGTTTGAGAAGAGGAAATCATGTCCAGATCAGGGAAATATTTATCGCATTATTGATGGGTGATTTGTATTTGTGATGAATTATGGATCGGGTCACTACACTTGCACAGAATGAAATCGCTGGACAAACATAAATTTATATTTTCAATCAAAAACCCCAATTTTAAAGCATAGGAAATCAATTTTGGGAGATTTAAAAGGTGTTTTTCAAGGATTATTCTTTCGATAGTATTCTTATACTATTTTTATATATTTATTCATTTACGATTTCATAACTGATATGTGAGCAAATGCTAACACATTTGATGCTTTTAACTAAGAATAATCGCAAATTCTTAAGCAACATTTTTCGTTTTTGATTGTTTTCTATTTGATATTGCAGTAAAAGTCAAGATGCAAGAGAACCAGCTATACTGGAAGTAAAAGATTTGATTTCTGAGCAAGTAGAGAGGGAAGTATAGTTGACGACTTATCTGATAAGTCGTCACCCTTGTGATAAGCTATCAGACATGCCGTCAGGCTTAGACAAAAGAATGAGCTTCAGCTGGAATTCATGACGACATCTGTAATAGGCCGGCAGAAGTATGATAGGTCGTCCAGCTCGTCGTTAGGCTTAGGCAGGGAATAAGATTTGAAGTGAAGAAGCAACGGCAATTCTGATAAGTCATCACATGTATGTTAAGTTGTGACGTCTCATCGTCAACCTAAGGCAGAGATTGTCAGAAGTGAAGAGGAACTGACGACATTCTTGATAAGTCGTCAGACCCCTAATAAGCTGTCACACACATCATCGCCTGTCTGAGAAAATAAAGTGATCTATGATTTTGTTTCCATTATTAAGATGAAGTATTAAAAGCATATGTTAGGGTTTTCTAATCATAATGAAGGGGGGAACCGACATTTTGAGAATCACTTCTCTCTAGTTTTCTGACTTGAATCTAGTTTTCTGACTTGAACTTTGCAATTATTTTTGGAGAGATTATTACAATTGTTTTGGGACTTTCTACTGTTAATCAAATGTGAGAAACACTTGTTGCTATTCATCTTTTTGTAAGTTCAAATATCAAACTATGAATTCAACTTGTTGTCTTGATCATTTTATTATGAGTAGCTAAATTCCCTTAACCGAAGTTATGGGATCTATGGGTTTGGGTTTGTAACGTAACTAAGTGTTCAAGATTCTAACGGTGGTAGAAACCTCTTGTTAATTCCATTATTTTATACTCTGACTATTGGTTGCAAATAATAGGTCTGGCTTACTAGTTATTTGCTTGAGATAAGAAATCAACCCTAGTAAGAAGTGAATTATCAACATGGACTTCGTAGCATCAAACTTCCATTTAATAATTAATGTTGTAACAAGATTAATTAACTTGAGATAACATCTTGTTATGAAATATAAATTCCCTAATTCAAGAGAATTAGGCGTTTAAATGTCTAAATAGGTTGAGAAACATTTAGACATAACTTTGACAAGGATAGTCTGATGTTCCTACCTACCACAAGAATCTTGAACCGTTACTAGCGTTTGTCAAATCCCAACACCCATAGTGAACATAACTCTGGGTTTCCTTGTCATATTGATTTCAAACACTGAATTGAGAAGTAATTATTTGTTGCCTTTCCAAAAACCCCCATTCATATAAAACTGATAACTATCAGTTGATTAACCCGCAGATAACTCAAATTCACACCATATTCCCTGTGGATTCGACTGCAACCTAGTTGGGTTATATATTGACAACGATCGTTTACATTCTCGTAAGAGAGGTGTAGTTTGAGCTTTATCAAAAATGGCGCCATTGTCGGGGAATATGGTAGTAAATTGATGTTTTGTGCTCTAATTGATTGTTGGTCAAGTTTCCTAGTTTTACGTTTATTTGTTGTTTTTGTTTGCTATAGGAATTTTGTGGTGCATGCCAAGAACCAGAATTTCCGATGAATGATTATTAAAATTTAATCTGGAGCCGCAACTAATTGGCAAAATGGCAGACCAGCAGGAGGCTGAAAGGTTAGCAGCCTTAGCTAGAGCTCAGGTGAATATGCAGAATGACGATCAACAAGCATAGCATCCAAATCCTGAGGATGACGACTTGGGAGATGATGAGTTGCCAAACCCTTGTAACGCAAGGTATGCAGAGAAAATAATTGCACCAGTACAATGTAACGCTAATAGGAATTGTCTGTTCTGAGAAAGGAAAGATCACCAGCCGGTCAAATATGACCTCAAGGATGATGATGTTGGAATGGATGGGGCAGATGCAATGGGTGCAATTATTCCTTTACCGTTAGCACCTGGGGAAAAATTCAACATTATGAGTACTATGATTCAACTCCTTAATTATAAGGGGTTGTTTGGTGGCCTTCCTAGGATGATCTAAACTTGCATCTACTAAACTTTTTCATAATTTGTAAATCTTTTGATAACTCGAGAGTGGGTTAGAATGATATTTATTCGAGACTGCTTACGTTATCTCTGTCTGGGGAGGAAACGTTGTGGCTTAATGAGCTGACACTCAATTCTATAACCAACTGGAGGTAGTTGAAAAAAGCTTTCCACTTTCTAGAAGAGTACAGTTGAGGGATGAGATCAGCAACTTTAGACAGCTCCCAACTGAAGCCTTGCATGAAACTTGGGAGAGATTAAAAAAAAAAAGCTAACGCAGTGTCCGAACCATAACAAGATAGACATACACTTGATTGAGACTTTTTACATGGCTCTTAACACTGTGACAAAACTGATTGTAGATAATGTTGTTGGTGGTTGGTTCATTTATTGATCTTACATTTCCAGAGGCTTTAGAAATGCTTGAGAGAATGACCAAATATAGTTGGGCTTGGCATACCAGGGACTCTATGGTAGTAAGCCCGACTGTTTTTGTTGGTATGACTACAAAACAACGCAGAAGAGACGAGCAGCGTGATCAAGACATTGCTCACCTAAAAACACAGCTGGACTTGCTAACTAAGCATTTACTATCAGGTAAAATAGAGAAAGTAAAGGTTGTGGGATCGCAGACCAAAGTAGAGTCTGACTTAGAAGTAGAAGCGAACAATGTAAATAATTAGGGTGTTTCTGAGGAAATAGCCAAGGAAATCTAGGTTGGACTTATTATGACATAGCTGGATATAAGAACCGGGAGCAAGGTAATTAGAGGAATAATAATGATAGAAGCGGGTTATATGTCCCTCCTTGAAATCATGAAACTGCTAGAATAAGTTCTAAAAAAATGTCCCTGGAGGATATGATGTCTAAATTGTTAAAGGGAGTGAAGGCTACTGTGTTAGGGGTGACTACCATGAAGACCGATCTATCCTCTATGATTCAGTTGGCAAACTCACACTCCACTTCGATCAAACAGCTAGAACAGTAAATAAGCCAACTTTCTACAATACTAAACAAGAGGAAGAGTGGAACGTTACCTAGTGATACAGTTTAGAATTTGTGAAATAATGACTCATGTATGGTAATTACCACTAGGAATGGTAAAATATACCTGGCCCTTCTGTGGGAAAATTTTTTATTGAAGATATGACTGAAGGAAATGATTAACTCAAAGAAGAATGTCTAGTGGAGGTTGGGAAACTCGATGGTTCTAATGATTCTCCGGAACAAGGAAAAAAGAAGGAAAAGAATGCAGTGCTGAAAACTCTCCCAAGACCACCACCTCCCTTTCTTCAAGGATTGAAGAACAAGGTTGACAACATGAAATTTCGTAAATTTATCGCAATGTTAAAGTAGTTATCAATAAATGTTCCTTTGGTGGAGGAACTCGAGCAAATGACGGGGTATGCTAAATTCATGAAGGACCTTGTGATGAAGAATAAACCAGTGAGCTACAAACCAGAGGATAATCTCCATCATTGTAGTACTATTTATATGAGGTCCTTGGTAAATAAGAAGGCGAACCCTGGAGCATTCACTATTCCTTGTACAATTGGATCTGTGGAATTCGCTAAGGTCTTATGTGATCTAGGAGCGAGCATTAATCTGATACCGCTGGTTGTATTTAAAAGGATGGGTTTGGGAAATCCCATACTCACCATCATACAACTGGTGATGGTGGATAGGTCTGTAAAGCAGCCAGTAGGAATAATACATGATGTATTGGTAAATATGGCCAACTTTATACTTCTTGTTGATTTTGTAGTCCTAGACTGTGAGTTTAATTTTAAAGTACCCGTCATTTCTAGTAGACCATTCCTTGATACTGGGAGAGTAGTAGTAGACATAGAGCTAAATGATCTAAAGTTCAAGTCGAAGGACAAAGAAGCAAGACTCAAAATCCATTCATCCATGACACAACAAAAGAAGATGAGTGTCTTCTCAATCTTGGATGTGTTTTATGAAGATGGGAAAGAGGTAGCAGCATGGTGTCATGAAAAAGTCTTTGTAGTCAAGATAACCTAGTCGTGCCGCAACGTTGTATTAGGTGCTACATGGGAGGCAACCCATGATCCCCGTGCTTGATCTACTCTAGGTATACCATAACCCTTAGTTCAATTTTTCTTTGATTTTAAGTTAAAGGTGAAGGGTGAGTTGTTGTTCTAACATTTTCTAGTTGACTAGGAGAAATACAAATACCTGAGGTAGTTAACGTGGTATTTTTATTTTGTGAACACCTCTCAAATAGTCTGATTGCTTAACTGTGTGATTTGTATCTAATTTTGACCATTGTACATCTTGTAATGGTATTAGTTCTAGTAACTTGATAATCATTGCTAAACAATTGCATGAACTAGATAAGTAGTAACTTATGATACACTTGTGTGCCATATGCCTGTGAGATCTTACTTATTTTCCTTTGTAAGTTAAATCTATAACTTACCCGGTTAGTCATACCTAGTCGAAGGATAGGGGTTAGGAATGGATCCTAAGCCATTTTGATAGTAGCCACTTTTAGCCTTAATAACCTTTCCTGTATGCATAATATCCCTTGCTCCCTATTTTAAGCCTGATTAGCCTATTTCTTTTTTTTATGATACCTATCAATATCTCCTTTATATCATAATGAACCTGTTTTGGCCCTGGTCCTCCTTGAACACTGTGAACCTTGACTTAGGCAAATAGCCTATGTTGAGGGTAGCTATCATAAGGGTGCATGATGTAAAATGAGTATGAAGAAAGATAGAATAAAAGAAAAGAATAAAATGCTGGGTGCGTTGGAAAAGAGCAAGTAAAGAAAAGTTGTGAAAAAAAGAAGTGATTGTAGAAAAAACTGCACCCATACTGAATATGTGTGTTCAAGAAAAGTGAATAATAGAAAAAATTTGTGAGACCCCAGAAGCTAGTGTAGTGTCAAGGAGGCTTATTCACATTAAATATCATAGAGTATCATAGTAGCGCCTAGCCTACATTACAAGCCAAAAAGAAAACCTATAGTGATCCTAGTTAACCTATTTAAAAACCTTGGTAATGAAAATAAGGGCAAGCCTATAGTATTTGGTATACATTGATTGGAACTTCATTCTGAGAGTGAGGGTATTTTGATTGTCCCCATGGTTACATATGTGATGTCTGATATAAGTGCAGTGGGACTTCTTTATATTGAGGGCACACTGGTTACGTTGCTTGTTGCTAACTTATTTGGATAATGTAATCTTAGTACATGCATGGTTGTGGTTACTAAATTGATATCATATCTTGATTCCTGTGTGTTGTATTGTTGTTCTTCAATAATATGCACAGTTGTTGTTTCTAAATTATTTGACCTTGGAGATGGTGAAGATGTTTTGAGATAATATGGATGGTTGACTGCCGAATGTACTCTGTATCCTCTTGGTTGTGTTTTAGTTACTTGAGGACAAACAGTTGTGTTAGGTTAATGGTGTTGATGTGTAAGAAGATGATAACATTTTTGAGGCTTTTAACTAAGAATAATTGTAAAGTCTTAAGAAACTTTTATCGTTTTTGATTGTTTTATGTTTGATATTGCAGTAAAGTCAAGATGCAAGAGAACCAGCAATAATGGAAGTAAAAAAGTTGATTTTGACCAAGTAGAGAGGGAAGTATAGCTGACGACTTTCTGTTAAGTCATCAGCCTTCTAATAAGCTATCAGAGTTGCTGTGAGGCTTAGACAAGAGAGTAGGCTTCAGCTAGAATTTATGACGACATCTGTGATAGGCCGTCAGAAGTGTGATAAGTCGTCAGGCTCATTGTTAGGCTTAGGCATGGAATGGTATTTGAAGTGAAGAAGCAACGATAATTTTGATAAGTCGTCACATGTATGATAAGCCATCGAGTTTTATCGTTAACCTAAGATAGAGATTATCAAAAGTGAAGAGGAGGTGATGACATTCTTGATAAGTCGTCAGACTGCTAATAAGCTGTCACACATGTCGTTGGTTGTCCGAGAAAATACTGTGATCTATGATTTTGTTTCCATAATAAGGCTCAAGTATTTAAAGCATATGTTAGGGTTTTCTAATCATAATGAAGGGGGAACTGATGTTTTTAGAATCTCTTCTCTCTAGTTTTCGGACTTGAACTTTACAAATATTTATGTAAAGATTATTACAATTGTTTTGGGATTTTCTACTTTGAATCAAATTTAAGAAACACTTCTTGCTCTTCATCTTGCTGTAAGTTCATATATCAAACTATCAATTCAACTCTTTGTCTTGATTATTTTATTATGAGTAGGTAAATTCCCTTAACTCGAGTTGTGGGATCCATGGGTTTGGGTTTGTAACGTAACTAAGTGTTCAAGATTGTAACGGTGGTAGAAACTTTTTGTTAATTCCATTATTTTATACTCTGACTATTGGTTGCAAATAACAGGCCTTGCTTATTGATGATTTGCTTGAGATAATAAATCAACCCTAGTAAGAAGTGAATTCTCAACAGGGACTTGGAAGTGTCAAACTTCCATTTAATAATTAAATGTTATAACAAGATTAATTAACTTGAGATAACATCTTGTTATGAATTATAAATACCCTAAGTTCAAGTGAATTAGGTGGTTAAATATTTAAATAGGTTGAAAAACATTTAGACATAACTTGGATAAGGATAGTCTGTTGTTCCTACCTACCACAAGAAGCATAAACCGTTACTAGCGTCTGTCAAATCCCAACACCCATCGTGAACATAACTCTAGTGTTTCTTATTATATTGATTTCAAACACTGAATTGAGAAGTAATTATTTGTTACCTTTCAAAAAAGACTCATTCACAGGAAACTGATAACTATCAGTTGATTAACCCACAGATAACTCAAATTCACACCATATTTCCTATGGGATTCAACCCCAACCTATTTGGGTTATATATTGACAACTATCACTTACATTCTCGTAAGAGAGGTGTAGTTTGAGTGTTTTGAATATCCAAATCTTATTTTTTTCAATTGGAAAATTTAAAGATTTTATGATAAACATAATAAATCATATTTTGATAATTTGAAGGTCTATTTTAACTCCATTTTGGATGAACTTTCGTATATGAGCTTAAGTTATGGTAATGTGACTTTCAAACAAAAGATTTATTTTTACCCCATGGGCTTAGAGTTGACTTTTTGGCGTCCCTAAATTTAAGTATCGCAATATAGGTGACTATGACTTTATTTTCCTATGTTGAATCTGAATTTTATCAAATCAAGCTCGTTTAGAGGCTCTTCAAAATGGTAAACTTTTTATTTGACTTCTTGTATTTCCATTAAAGCAAGTTGAGATTTTCTTTGACTCTCTTTTTGAAGTGTTTATATGTAGTTTCTTGTATGAAAAGTAAATGGGAGATGGATACCTCGTATAGATAAGATGATGAGGATCTTTGTGGGTACTGGGTTTAGTGTTATAATGAATAGTTGTCTTGATTATATTATTTTTCCTTGATATAGGTTTCTAGTATAAAAAGTAGAATTGTGATTTTAGTGGACATGTTAGTTGATGATAATAATTGTACTTCCCTGAATAAGCATGATTTGGGTAAATTGGAAGAGATTGATAATATTTGGCTTGTAGCCGATGTTTTCGAGTTAAGTATGGTTGTTTGTACATGGGTTGAGATATTGTGTTCCTCTTACCATTATGAATCATATATATTCACTCATATTCATATCATGGCATAGTTAAAGAGTATTTTGGATAAAAATAATTTGAAAATAACTTACATACGCAATGTGAAAGTGTTTTTGATGAATTTTATCGTTTTTGACTTGAAATGACTTCCATGTCCAATGAAAAATTGTTCTAGATAAATCATTCATATTTTTATTTACATGTCTGGTGGAAAAATATTTTATCTTACCTATGGAGACTGGTAACTGATGGATTCATAATTTTCATGCCCAATAGGGAATTGTTCTATGTTTGTATATGTATTATGTCCGAAGCCTACACCCTAAACATTACATAGTGTATACAGCCACAAGTGCCCCCGAGCTAACCCATGGACTGAAACAATTTTAGTAGCACTCAAAATAACTGAATAAATGAGGTGGAAGCTATCCAAATTTAGATTTGAATAACTCTTTAATACTGTAAAGTATGGATGAAACATAAATACTAATAATGGAAATCGAAGTCTACAAGGAATTACTAAAAAAATAAAGTTGAAATATCTGGCTCGTTGTCTGATAATCTTTACTAACTGATGAGCTACAGGGATAGACCCCTAGCAGCTCTTAATATCTAAAACAAAAATATGATAAATAATAAATAAATTCCTTTCCCTCAGATGATGAAGACTCACTACTGAAATTAACTGAGGTGTCACTAAAGCACACTAATCGTGGGGTTAGTGTTGAGTGTCTAACCTTATATCATAAGATGATACAACCTAAATAAAAGTTATGCGATCAATACTTTGAATGTACTAAGCATGCGAGATATGCAACTAGAAAACAACTAAACATGTTGAAAACTGCAGATATAGTTTAGCAAAATGCAATACTGAATACAACTGAACTGTAGTATAATGACCCTATTATAGATACAAATGAATTGGTATGAAATATAAATTTGAAAAATCATAATTTAAGAATAAATACAACTTGAAGTTAGGGTCGTGTATAAATACTAAGTCTGAATTTATGGGAGCACTTGTTAATCGACATAAACCACATGAGCTAAACATGGTGTCCGATATATGCATCCTAGGGAGTAGGCCCAATATACCTTGCCTGGGTATAAAGGTTTGGCTGGAATGAATACTAATTGATGCCTAATTGGGAGGGATATGTAATCCAATGGTGATACTTTGTTATAGAAATTGGATGCGCTGAACCCCAATACAACTCGATGCTAAGTATAACTCCATATTGATTTATACTAATATCTTATAAAATTATTATGATGGAACTAAACCAAAACATTCTTATCTAAATGTATCTTAAAGGTTTGAGTAACTAAAATTATCCTGTAACTCTATAAACTGAAAACCCATTATATGGTTCATGCTAAAATTAACAAATACTGAGATTGTGTCTTTACAGCGTGCCAAGCTTTTTGAAAATAAGGCTAATTCAGGAAAAAATACTAAAATACCAAATTAAATATTTAATCATGAATCATTAAGTCTTGGAAGATACCCAAATCAAAAATACGTCATTGTTATATAGATATCATGAGAGAACTGAATACAAAGGGAAATCAAGAATTGAACAAAACCATAAATTGAGTTGTAGAAAAATTGAAAAGTTTAGAGTTTATTCGAGACTCAATGGGTGAAAGGATACCAATTGATGAAGTCCCACATACCTATAAGGTGATTTATTTCTAAGAACATGAACTTGAAGCCTTTTGGGGAAGAACCATAGTTTCTCCTATTTAAAAGAAAAGAGTCGCTATTGCATTTTTCTAAGCTTTTAGGAGAGAAAGTGGGTGAGAAAGAATTTAAGTATGTTTAGACCCTTCATAATAAGCCTTAAATGACATATTAAAGGGAGTTAGAAAGGTGGAAAACATGTAAATATCACCATTAATCATAATTGATTTTTTGTATTGAATCACCTGTTTGAAAATACAAACACAGAACACAAATTATTTATACTTGAAATATGTGAAATAATATTTTTAGAAGACACAACATCATACATAAAGAGATTTTGTTCCTTAATTACTTATGTTCCAATAAATTCATAATATTACTTTATCACATTCAGTTGTTTCAACTATCCTCCTCAAGGCACCAATTAGGTAAATTAGAAAATCATACATCTTTGGTAGTGACCGCAACTTCTCATTACTCTGAAGCACTTTGATAGTTTCGAGCACTAAGTCTTCCTAAGTAAAAATCAATATTCCATCAAAATATGCAAAATCCATTTTGAGCATAAGATACTCTTCATATAGTTGATTGATCCGATCAAACATAGGGTCCACTACATCAGTCATCATAACTAACACAATGAGTCATCAAATCTCATAGCAACTCATTGTTGGACTCGTTGTGACTGGGAAAAAATTCTAAGCTTGGGTGCAACTGAAATACCACAACTCGTGGTGACTGGTGATGAGTCATGGTATGTGCTCGTTAGTTTTGGATCATAAATTCCAAATCTCAGTTTTTCATTAAAATAGGTGGCTTAAAGAGTCATCCTTGGTGGCATTGACTTGTCATGACCTAATTTACAAGTCATAATGACACATACTTTATCCCTCCAGTAGGTAAACCAAATCATAGCCTAGAGTTACACGTTAATTTGGTGAAAAATAGCCTAAAATACAAAAATATATATAATGAGTTAAAGCAGAAGCAGTCATAATAATCTAATAGATAGATAAAAGGGGTTAACAACCATCCCAAACCTAGTAATATCGGTATAAAAACTACTATAAATGAACCATAAGTGTTGAATATTGAAATACACACTATCTAAAAAATGAAACAATAGACATGGATAAGTAAAAGTATAAAGGGTAACTATGACTCTAAGAGCTCACCCAGTCTCAAAAATCAATGTTGCATAAGCATTACATCAATGATGATAACTAGTACTCAGATCTACACCAATCAAATACATGTGCGTAGTATGAGCACAAAACCATGGGTACTCAATAGTAATCATCAACTGACTAAGATAAATAATGATATAAATATGATAAGATACGAGAAAATGTAAACTAAGTCATTATAATAGGGAAAACCTAGAAATAATATCCTGCACTTCTAATATGTAATAAATAAGAAATAGTAATGTAAAGATAGCACAACTATAACTACAACATTGGCCCTCATAAGCCAATAAGTGTGTAAAAGTAAATAACCCAACACAGTCCCCATAAGCTTGGAGGGTACAATCAAAAGGAAATAAATAACTGAAGATCTATCAATCTACTGCACATCAGCTATAACTATCAAACCATCCATACTAAATCATTTCACCCCAACTCTCAATATTGGACTCAAACCTGAACTCATATCATTATCATCATAACATCCTCAATAGTATCATCAAAACATCATTTATTAGATTTGAGACAAATCTCATAGTAGCTATATCATCATTTTCTAGACTTGAACCAAAACTCATATTATTTATATCATAATCAATTTTTGGACTTGAATCGAAACTCATATTGTCAATATAATCATCATTTACTGGACTTGAACCAAAAATCATATTCATAAATCATATCTATGAATCATACCAATAAGCCATATTAATAAGCTACCTTAATGTACTATATATCAAATAATCATATCAATAAACCATCCCTATTCTCATAAATACATACATCGGGTCGAGAATTATATCCATGGTTCATACTAATAACCACTTCCATAAACCATGATGATACTATTTATTAGGCCATGTTAATAACCATATCTATAATCCATGCTAAAACCATATCTATAAGACATATCAATATTCACATCTATAAGGCATATAAATAATCATATCTATAAGCCATATTAATAATCAGATCTATAAGCCATATCAATATTCATATCTATAAGTCATATCAATAATCATATCTATAAACCTTATCAATACTCATATGTATGAGTCATATCAATAATAATATTTGTAATCCATATCAGTATTCATAACTATAAGCCATATGCATAATCATATCTATAAGCCATATCAATATTCATATATTTAAGCCATATTAATAATCATCACCACCTTACAAATACCAACTAGCATACTCATTAAGTATTTAGTTTTCTCAAAATCCCCAAATAATAACTATTAGGAGTTCAACTTGCATAAATAAGTCTACAAATCTAACTAAGGGCTTGACCTAAAGTAGTCCGAAGGGGCCTACTTCTTATTTCAAAAATCTATTTTTATGCCAATTCTACCTTGAACTGGGCCAAGGTATCTAATTTATTTCTACATATAAAATAAGCCTTAGTTATCCTAAGATAGCAATTCTCTCAATAACCTGATCAACTAAGTCAATTATGCCTAAATTATGATTTTAAGAAAGCCTAAACAATCAAACTAACTCAAATATTTTTAATCATACATATAACTCTAAATCCTACCCCGTTTCTAGCATAATATCATAATCATACTATGAAATAGCTCAATATATGAAGAGGATAAACCTAGTCTACCTGGATGCCAAAGAAAACCCAAAGAATCTGCTAAATCACTAATTTCCATTTATGAGAAGCTTTCATAAGATTCTACGCTATCAAAATAACTATCTACTCGTCAAAATAAGAAATATGATACCTATATTACACTATTATCCTTTAGGTTCAGAATTACATAAAAAATCCATATAGGGCGCATTTACGAATCAAACTTTCAAAATCAACACAATGTCGCTCCATGATCAAGGAACATTTATCCTTAAAAAGAGTGAATTTTGAGCTCTAATGGTGCTATAGTCAAGTAACCAAGATTCTATGGATTTTAGCAAAAAATGGAGAAATTAACCATGAAAATAATGGAAGCTTACAACAATTCTGAAGAAGAAATGCATAAATTAATTTTACCCAAGATCTAAAATCTCCCACAAATAATTATCTCAAGTTTCAACACTATTTAGGGTTTTAATCAATTAAGAATGGGTGAAAATTGGAAGAAATCAGGGTAAAGGGGTAATTATATGCATCCGATACCGCTAAAGCACTTAGGTGCTGACTATGATTTCTTCTGCCTCTATAGAACTTGACAAGCTAAGAAAACCCTAACTGAGGAGATTCCAAGAAACTCTCTTTGTATGATTGAATCATGGCTAATAGCTCTAGTGGAGCTAATCCACTAGATGGAATTATGAAAAACAAGCAAGAAGAAGGAGATAAGCAACAAAGTGTGGCACAAAATATGTTGATGTATTGAAAGAAAAGTTGTACGTGCATGATAATAATAAAGTTCCACCTAAACCAGTCATAATGGTGCATAGGGAGCCAACAGTGACATGGAAATCATTTGAAGTTCAATCTTTAATTATATAAGAGAATCTATAATATGTTGTCATTGGTAAATTATCTTATTGTAGGCCGGAGATTAATTCTTTATGAAAAATAATCCCTAATCAGTGTGTTGTCAAAGGAGATTGTATAATAGGGGTATTGGATTCAAGGCATGTTTTAATAAGATTGAATCAAATAGAGGATTATATGAATTTGTTATTAAATGTAGTTATTCATATCAAGGCGAATGATGTATACTCAAAAATGAGAACTCTCAAATGGGACCCTTGGTTTGAACCAGATATTGAAACAAAAATTGATATCCAGAAATTGGTTGAGAATAATATGGTAGATAATATTGAAAAGATTACAAAACAAGGGGACATATCACCAAATCAAGCTCAATCTTTGAATTAAAAGCATGGAAAAAGACAGAAGAAGAATACAAAGACAAGAGCAAGCAAAATACTAATAAGGGGTCAAATGTTTAAACCATTATCGAATAAATTCTTTAACTTAGAATATCATATCAGTTAACAGATAGAATGTATTTACAAGGCTGATTAGAATGCATAGAAGGTTATATTTTGGGTTTATAGGTCTAATGGAACCTTTTCAGGAGAGTCATTTAGTAGAGAATTATAAAAGGAGATTGGGTATACAACATGCAGTGGTGAATTGCTCAGGTAAAATATAGGCTTTTATGGCTTATTCTATTAATTTTTCTTTAATAAGGGATGAAGAATGACTGATTTTCTTAAGCTAGTCTATTAATTTGTTAGGGTAGAGGTTTATGTTACTTTAGTGTATGCAAAATGCAGTCAGGTAGAAAGACTATTGTTCTGGGATTCTTCGTGGGAGACTACTAATAATATACAACATCGATGATTAGTAGAGGGGATTTCAATATGATTAGAAGTGAGGAGGAAATGCTTGGTGGACTGTAGGTACCAGTAGATGAGACTGATGAGTTTAATCACTGTATTAGCATGTGTAATCTGGATGATTGTGATTTCAAAGAAAGCAAGTTTACATAGTGGAATGGTAGTGTGGATGAAGACTGTATCTTTAAAAGGTTAGACATAGTTTTGGTTAATGATAAAATACAAGAGTTATTCCCAGTGTTGGAACTAGAAAACTTAGTAAGAAGTGGATCTAACCATCCTCCAATATTGTTTAAGCTTAGCACATCATGTGAACAACTGATCAAACCATTCAGATTTATGAACTTTTGATTGAAGGAAAAGTCTTCTTTAGATGTTATCAAGGGAAGCTGGAATACAGAATGTGAAGAAAATCCCTTTATCAAATTTTACCAAAAGATAATGAAAATTAAGGGTGCACTGATTGAATGGAGTAAGCAAGATTTTGGTAATATTTTCCAATAGATTGCAAATCTGGAAGAAGTAATTAAGGTAAAAGAGCAGCAGTTTGAAATGTATCCGTCTAGTAATAATAGAGCAAGTTTGTCATAGGCTTAAGCATAGCTAGCAACTCAACTGAAAAGGGAAAGAGAAGTATTGAAAATAGAAGACGGGTTTTGAATGGTTTAAAGATGGAGAAAAGAAAACTAAGTATTTTCATACTGTAGTCAAGGGGAGAAAGGCCAGATTAAAGATAAATAGAATTTAGAATGCAGAGGAAATTTTGTTGGACAAACAGGATGAAATAGTTAAAGAAGCAGAAGTCTTCTTTCAAAATTAATTTGTAAAGAAATGGGATGCAGAAGATTTTACAATAGTAGATGAGCTACCTAGGTTAGTCACTAAGGATCAGAATGAAGATTTGAAGATGATCCCCGTATTAAAGGACGTTCAACAAGTAGTTATAGGATTAAATAGAAATAGTGCTGGATGTCCTGATAGGATGACTAAAGCTTTTTTCTAGAATGCATGGAGTATTATTGAAGATGACCTACACCAGATGGTTAGAGATTTCTTCTGTGGTCAGGGTCTTCCTAGATTTATCAATCAGACTTATTTGGTTTTACTTCCAAAAAAGTTAGTGGTAAATACTTTCTTAAATCTAAGACCAGTTTCCCTTAGTAATTTTGGGAATAAATTTTTCTATAAAATTATTCATGAAAGAATTAAGTGAATTCATCTTCACATTGTATCTAAAGAGCAAGCTAGTTTTATGCAAGAAAGGACCATAGCTGCAAATATCTTAGTAGTGCAAGAGATTGTAGCTGAGATTAGAAAGACGAGCAAAATTCCTAATATGATTATGAAGCTTTATATTATAAAGGCTTATGACAGGGTAGAATGGTTATTTATGGCCAAAGTCCTGAGGAAGTTAAGTTTTTGTGAGCTATTGATAGATATGGGATTCAGGATTTTAGTAAATAATTGGTATTCCATTTTGTTAAATACACAACCAAACGTTTTCTTTAAATCCACCAGAGGTCTTAAACATGGTGATCCATTGTCACCAACTTTGTTTATTATTGCACCTAAGGTTATCTAGGGGATTGAAGAAACTACTGCCTAATAATAAGTTCAAGCCTTTTGGGTTACCAAGGGGAAGTACTAAGCTAAATCATCTAGCACTTGTAGATGATATTATTATTCTTTGTAAGGCAGAACTAAGCACTTTGTAGATGGTGAATTCTACTCTACATAGCTATGAAAGAGTATCAAGGCAGAAAATCAATAAGGAAAAAAGTGTCATCTATGTGCATCATAGTGTTTCAAATGGAGTAGTGGTGATGGCAGAAGTTGCTACAGGTATTTTGAGAAAAGAATTTCCTTTTAATTACTTGAGATGTCCTATATTCTATATGAGGAAAAAAAAGTGTACTATCAGCATATCATTAATAGGATAAGTTCCAAGTTACAATCCAAGAAAGGAGAGTTGTTGTCTTATGGGGGTAGCGAAGTTCTTAACAAGCATATGTTACAAAGTATACCAATTCATTGTATGTCAGTAATGAATCCACCTAAGAATGTTATAAACACTATTCAGAGGGTAATTGCTAAATTTTTTTGGAGTATTACTGTAGGTGGAAGTGGTAGACATTGGGTATCTTTTTTACTCCATTTATCTTCCAGAAGCTGAAGGAAGATTGGGTTTAAGTAAATTGCAGGATGTATCAACAACCATTTTTTGTAAGCTGTGGTGGAATTTTAGAACCCAAAAGACTATATGGAGTACTTATATAGGGAACAAGCATTGCAGAAAGTATATTCCAAAGGAAGTTGAATGAAAAATAGGTGGGGGTTCTCAAGTATGGAAGAAAATATTACAAGTAAGGGAGTTAATAGATCATCTCATTATTTTGCAAGTCAGAAGAGGGGATGTTCATTTATGGTATGATAACTAGACTGGATTATGGAATCTGTATACTATCATTTAGGAGAGTTATGAATGGGATGAAAGATATCAGTGGGTGAAGAACATGATGACTAATAATAGGTGGAATGAAGAACAATTAAGGAGCATTTTTGTAGAGGATATAGTAGAACATGTTATGAATAAAGTTAAAATAGGGGGTTTGAATGACAAAGATAATTCAATTTTGAGCTTGGATGCTAGAGGTAATTTCACAGTAAAATCTTCATGGAGCTATGTAAGGCAGAGGGGGAAATCCAATGAATTTTCTAAACAATTATGGATAAAAAGGATGTCTTTCAAAATTTTGTTCTTTATGTTGAGGATATGGTAAAGAAGGATTGATGTAGATGATACCGTAAGAAGATGGGGAGTGCATGGTCATTCCAAGTGTTGGTGTTGTCAAAACCCAGCATAAGAGACCATTGCACATGTGCTACTGAGATTATATTCTGCTAATAGGACTTGGCCCTATTTTTCTTCTTTTATAGGAATAAATATACAAGGAATGAGCTTAAGAGAGACAATATATGATTGGTAGCCTACCCAAGTAAAACCAAGAGAAAAGGCATATTTTAGAGCCATACCAGCAATTATTATGTTGGAATTATGGAGAAAAAGAAATAGCAGAAAACATTAAGGGAAGGAAGTCAGTATGCATAAGCTGATTTTCAATGTTACAAGATAGCTAAGGATGATTCTTAAATTGAGGAAACAATTGATGAATTTTTCTTCAGAGTGGCTAGTCATATTACATTACAACTAAAATTGTATGTTAGGAATTACCAGAACATGGTTAGTGTAAATATAACACAGATGATGCATCTATGGGGAATCCAGGGAACAACTCATGGGCCTTTAGCTTTAGGGATAAAATGAAGACTTAATGCATACAGGGAGAGAAATTATGGAAGATACAGATAACATGATAGCAAAAGTAGAATCTATTAAACAAGCAACACAACATTGTAGTCAGTTAAAACAAGAAAAGGTTATCATACAGACTGATTCATTGGCAATGCAGAAGTTCTTAACTCAAGAATAGGAAGTACCATGGATGCTAACAAATACGGTGAACATGGTAAGAATGCAAATACAGTACAAGTTGGTACAATTTATTCACATATACAGAGAAGGTAATCAGGTGGCTGATTACTTATCTAACTTAGCATTTGAAAAGAAATAGTTCATTTTTATAGCTTTCAACCAGTTACAAAGTGCAGTTAGAAAGTTACTGAACACTGACAAGCAACAATCTCCATACTTGAGACTAAAAGTAGTAACATGCTAACAGGACTGGAAAGGCTACAACAAATATTTTCACTAGCATCTTATATACAAACAGAGCTGAACAAAAAAGTGAAAATTCTATGCTTATTTACACCAACGAACAAAAAGGGAATCTCAGTAGATCAGGGGTCACAAAGTTAGATCGAATACAAGCAGCTAAATTTCTTGTTCCTCTTCAAGAATCAACGGGTCTAAGATTCCAATTATCTCTATCCCAGCTAATGCTACATATGGAGAAACAATAGTGAGACAAGATCCGTTACAATTTAGAGTACAAAATGCTCATGCCAGGAGTCTTACAAGAAGAAAGAAACAAGCTTTAGAAGATGAGACCCTTTTTTTAAGCACCAAAAACCATGAAAAGAGTACTAAAGATTTCACCTAAAGAAAACACAAGGTCAGAAGATGAAGTTTATAAGAAGAACTGAAGAAGCTTACTTACTCAAGCAAGTTGGAAGCATCCAAAATAAGTAGCAAAGGAAGGGTATTGATCACCCAGAGCTGAAGAAGAACAAATCCAAGGTTGAGGAAGCTAAGCATAGAGAAGGAGGTGGTGGAGTGGAAAGATCAGCTGAGTTGATGAATTTAGACCCTACTCCTTTTTAAAGGAGTAGAGAGGGGCAGGTCAAGCAATTGGGCAGGGCCTTTTTCCTTTTTTAGCTGGGTCATTGGAATTTTGGACCAGATATTTTTTAAGTCTCCAATTTCATATTCATGTATTAAAACTTTTTTATGATGATCAATAAAATACAAAATTAAACTAGAAAAAACACTTGGGTGCTACTAAAGTAGTAACTCTTGACTGACTAGGGACACTAAAGCACCCAAAGGGTAATTTTAGTGTTCACACAAAATTTCATGCACCAGCTGGAAACTTGTAATTTTTTGAGTCTCTGTCAACCCCTTGAGATTTATCTGAAATCCTGTATATGCAAAGGAACTATGCTACCATATCAAATTCAACATTATATACTCAATGGCAGAGTGAAAATTTCCATCTGAGGCTATTTCAATGAAAAATAAGTCCAACGCCTATGTACCATTTTTCTTAACTTCCGTCCAATGGCCCAAAATAAGTTTGAATTCCTTGTGAAACAAACCAAGGGTTTACCTAGCCTAAAATTGATGTTCTGGAGTTGTAGGAACATCTAAAATTTTCTTAAGAGGTCATTCGACAAGTATTTTTGCTTGGTAGCTAATATTAACCAATGAAGACTCCATAATAGGGAATTGGCTCTAAAAATAAATGAATTTCTCAATAACCTAAATATTAATTACAACAAGTCATAATTGACTTTGGGCAACTATAAAAAAGCTCTAAATGGTGAAAATGTGTAAAAATATAGAAAATAACGTGGAGGGCCATTACAATATCCCTTACTAAAAGAACTTTTATTTGCATATATAAAGGATTAAAATGTAAATAAAGTTTCAAAAAAAAGGTGAGGATACTGGGTTTACATCTTGCTCTCGATCTGCCAAGTAGCCTTCTCTACCGGGAGGTACGTCCACTAAACCCTAACTAATAGAATTTCTCTAGTGCACAACCACTTGACATTACGAGCTCCTACACAAAGATCAACCCCTCATCCAACTAAATTGAGTCTCATCTAATCACATGAGAAAGGTTAGGAGTGTATCATTGTAACATAGAAATATAGAAAACTGGATGAAAATTAATAAAATCTGAGGATAAAACTAATTCATAAGCCACCTAACCATCTATAAAGATAATCTCAAAGGGTCCAACAAATCTGGGGCTGAGCTTGCCTTTCCTACCAACCTCATCACACCTTTCATAGATAATATACAGAAGAATACCTGGTTACTAACTCCAAATCTTATGGCATAGAGTCTATATTCTTCATACGTCTTCTGCCTACTCTAAGCTACCCTCAACTTATTCGGAATCACCTTGACTCTATTTAATAACTCATAAAGATAGTAGGTACCATTGACTTAAAATTGAAAGTCTCAAACTATCTAATCAAAAAAAGATATAATCTATTATATAAAACTTCAAAAGGTGTCCTCTCAATACTCTAATGATAATTATTATTATTAGCAAACTCTATCAAAGTTAAGTGTTTCTCCCACTAACCTCTAAAATCAATAACTGAAATATTTTGGGGGTTGACCCTTAGAAAATTTCTTAAAATTTCCATTTTTGAGACCCAATATAACTCATGGGTATGAGCCATATGTTGGGGTATGAGTGGTATGGTCCTATTGTATACTGACCAGTGTTAGTTTGTAGGATGGTTTTGGTCATTGAATTGGGTACGACTTAGGTGTATGAGTCTTAGGGATTGGTACGAGTCATACCAGGGACTCATATAGTGGGTAGTATTTGATCCTCTTGGTATTTCATCCTGCTAGGAATACAGGTTATTGATATGGATTGTATATTATGGTTACGACTTTGTTGGATGAGTTGTATACTAGAAAGTGTTTGATCCAAGGGTTGAAGCTTTGATACGAGTGGTGGGTACCGATCTTATTAGGAGGGTATGAATCATATGGGTAAGTCGTATCTTTATGATGGGTTCTTAAGTAATTTAAGTAGATGTATTTTGGAGATACCCTAAATAGGACCCATGACTTTAATACACTTAGGAGGTTATTTACCATACTATTCTATTAATTAAAACTGAGAAGCTATTCCAAAGCACTCCATAATTCTCTTATGATCTTTTCGATGATAGAGCTAGGGTTTCAACTAAATAATTGTTTAGGGATTGACCTGATGATTTCTTTCCATTAATTCTTCCCTCACTATAATTTCGACTAAAGGCATGATTTATATGATTGATTTCATGGTTTTCTATTTTATGATTAGGGTTTTCAACTTTTATTTAGGGGTTTTGATAATAAATGCTTGGTTAAGGTTTTCTATGGTTTTAATTATAATTTTATATGCATTAATGGTGGTTTTGGACAATTGGATTGCATGGTAGTGGTTTGATGGTTTTGGATTTGGATTTTGTTATATTATGCCCCGAATGTGTTTGATAAAATTTTTGTAAAGTTATATTCATCGCATTGACTTCTTTTAATGTAAAGCTTGCATGTTTTTGGCTAATGTAATAAAGAATTAAATAGTTCAAATGGTTTAAATGGTTTTAAAAAGCTAAAGGATAAATGGTTATGCTTGTGGGGAACATGAAAGTCTCCCAAGTGGTTTAATATGGTATATGGAAGGGCACTTAAAAGTCCCTTTAACCTGAATAGTTTGTCTATGGATAATACTTGCAAGTAATGGGTGTTATGACAATACCACTTACATTGGACCTTCTTAATAAAATGGTAAATGTATTGGTTGGTTATTTAGAAATAGTTTTAAGTAAGCATTAATGACAGGGTGTGTAGCAATGTCGTGGAAGCTGGCAGTCCCGAGGGGACTAAAACTGGAAATAAATATTTGTTGATATTAGGATTGGTCCTAGTGGGGCATGTCCATAATGTCACACTATTAGGGGATGTACTAGTTATGGTATGGGATACTTCCCTATTTGTGTGGCTACACACACTGAGGCCCTTTCAGTAAGGGGAGTGGAACCCATATAGCCCATGGGTGGTTTAGGAAGGCTAAGATACATAGCCCAAGTAAAGGTTTTAAATGCATGATAAATCTGAATCCCCTTTCCCAACACTTATATATGTATGGTTGTATGCATTATGTATGGTTTTACTTTGTTTTATAAGTGGCATTATTTTATCCTTGTCTTGAGATTCATGCTAGCGGTTATTCAATAACCCGTATGTTGGTGTCTGTATATCCATGCTATGCAGGAACCAACCATTAGACACCTTTTACATAGTGATTGACTAGAGGAAAACATTTGTACTGAAGTTGTGAGCTTCCATCCTTTCGAAATTCATAATTTCATGTTATGGCTATTGTTGGATGTTTTGACTTTATTTTGGATATTAGTTTTGGCCATGTTTGGATATAGGCTCTGTGGTACTTCTAGGGGTTGGTATAGGTGGGATTACTATTGGTATTTACCTTGACATCAATATTGGTATTGGGCCTTACACCCTTGGACGATATAGTTAGTTGTTCCATTATATTATATTTTGGGATTTATTATCTTATTATTTTTTGGTATTTTCTTTGGTTATGGCCTAGTTTAAGGCCTTTGGTTTTGCTTGGTATGTTTGGATGGTTTATTGGGTACGGATGGACTCAGTTGGAGCAATCATGGTTATGACCCTATCCTAAAGTATTTATGGGAGAATTTACGCTATCTTGTTATATGGTCAAAATTTAGCCAATCTAAGGTTGTATATAGGTGGGTAGGTTAGGTAACAGGGGATGTGCACCTGTCCTGGTTGGACTTGGGAAGCCTATTATGACAAGGATCAAGGGTTGAGTTATGTCAAGTTGGTATCAGAGCCTAGGTTCATGGTCACTTTTGAGTCCACAAAGTCGCAGCTATTAGAGTCTCTTTTAGGGGTGTAAAGCACGCCACAAAAGAGACAGGGTAGAAGACATTTAGTAATGTTTCACTTTCTTAGTATTCACCCTTTAAACATGAGTTCTCAATACTATAATCTTCTCTAATCCTTGCCTGTTCATTATTCAGATCATATATCCTAGATCTGGAAGATAAGGATATTCCTACATCAAATCTAGGAATAATGTTGAAGGGGTACGTCCTATGTCGGGAGTACATCTTTGATCTCATGGTCCTATTCTAGATGGTGCTAGAGTTCTTCTTATTCCATCTAGTTCTCTTCAGGTACCTCAGGGCAACGTGATAAACAAAAAATTTTATCAATCTATACATGTTATTGCCCATTTGGTTACTGCTTAGGCTGAGCAGGGTACGACTGGTTTTTTGTATGCTGAGGCCACAAGGGTTGGTCAATTGATCAAGATGGGTCCTCCTACTTTGACTATAGTAAAGTTGGAGGATGATCCACCTAGCTTCTTGGATGAGATGGAAAAGATCTTTAGGGTGAGGCAGGCTACTAATGTAGAGGGGGTTAACCTTGAAGCTTATCAGCCAAGGATATTTCTTATCAGTGGTATATGGGGTGGGATAGGGATAGAGATGATATGGAAGAGGAAGGGTTGTGGAAGGCCTTTTCTAATTCCTTCATTGGTCAGTTCATTCCTCGAGACTTAAGGGAAGCTATGATGAAGGAGTTTGTGAACCTCAGGAAGGGAAGGATGTCAATAAAGGAATATGCTTGAAATTTCCATCAGCTATCAAGGTATTCTTATGGTTTAGTGGCTGATACGAGGTTAAGAATAAGGAAGTTCACTTCCTGGTTGAGTAGAGATTTGATTCTAGAGAGCAATACTTCCTTCCTAATTAAAGATATGGACATCTCAATATTGACTATTTATATGCAGCAGGTTGAGGATGAGAAGAAGAGGCAGGAAATGTTTTAGGATATGCAAAGAAAGAGGAGCAGGTTTTCCAATCAAAAAGGTACTCAGTCTCAGGGTAGTAGAGATAGCGGAAAATGGAAGAAAAAGAAGTGGGAAATTTATATCTCTTTTTCTGCTAGTGACCCTTATGAGTTGGGAGACATGCATCTTCCAGGTGGTGACAATTCTCGATTACAGGTTGCCCAATCTTAGGCAAGTAGAGGTCAGTTAGTTTCTTCGTTTCCTTCTTATCTATTCGATTGTTGTCCTAATCGGGGTTTATGTAATGAAGGAATAGACGAATGCTTCAAGTATGGACAGATAGGACATCGACTCAAGGATTTTCCATTCAATAAGGTTGCTATGAGGGCAAATAAAATTCCTGTGGCTTCATCTTCTACTCCTACACCTGGTGGTGTGGCATCTGCTTTTGTTATTGATCCTAGTTCTAGTGTTGGTCGAAATAGGTTTTATGCTTTGGTATCCCGACTGGAATTCAATATTTATACATTACAGCTTTTCCCTTGTGATGTATATTATTTTCTTGATTGAAGGTCCACTCTTTCTTATGTGATTCCTTATGTGGTTGTATTTTTTGGTTCTAATCAAGAAGTTATTTCAAATCCTTTTTCTATTTCTACCTTGATAGGTGACTTGATTATTGTTAAGAGAGCCTAATATGGGGTGTGGTATGTGTTAGTGGAAAGCAGAACTTGGTGGATCTGTTTAAGTTGAATATGGTAGATTTTGATGTAATTTTACGTATGGATTGGTTGTATTCTTGTTATGTGACTTTGGATTATCGGACCTGTAAGGTTATCTTTAAGTTCCTTGGTGAACTGATTATAAAATAGGAAGGTAGTTCTTTAGCTTCTCGAGGAAGGTTTATTTCTTATCTTAGAGACCATAGGTTAATCTCCAAGTGCTGTCTTTATCACTTGGTTTGGGTTAAAGATTCTAACTCGGAAGGTCCTTCTTTGTCTTTGGTCCCTTGGTTAATGAGTTTCCAGAGGTCTTTCTAGATGATCTTCCTATTGTTACTCCAGATACAAAAATAGAGTTTGGTATTGATTGGCTTCCGAACACTTGTCCAATTTCTATTTCTCCATATAGAATGGCTCCCGCTGAGCTAAGGGAACTCAAGGAACAACTTAAGGATTTTTTGGATAAAGGGTTTATTTGTCCTAGTATTTTTCCATGAGGTGCACTGGTGTTGTTTGTGAGTAGGAAGAATGGTTCCCTTAGGATATGCATTGACTACAAGATGTTGAAGAAGGTAACGATCAAGAACAAGTATCCTCATCCTCAGATAGATAACTTGTTTGACCAGTTGCATGGTGCCAAGTTCTTCTCTAAGATATATTTTTAACTTGGGTTCCATCAACTTAAGATTAGGAAGGTGGATAGCTATACGATGTGTTTTCATACTCGATATGGGCATTTTGAGTTTTTAGTGATGTCATTTGGATTGACTAATACTCCGACAATATTTATCGACTTGATTAACAGGGTGTTCAAGCAGTATTTGGATCTCTTCGTCATTGTGTTTATTGATGACATTCTAGTTTATTCGAAGAGTGAGCTGGATTATCCTAACCACCTTCGCCTGGCATTACAGACCTTAAAGGAATAATATTTGTATGCCAAGTTCTCTAAGTTTGAGTTTTGGCTGAACGCTATGACTTTTTTGGGTCGTATAATTTCTAGCAAAGGGGTAATGGTTGACTCTCAAATATTGTTGTGGTGAAGAGGTGGCCTAGTCCCCCGACTCCGTTCGATATCTAAAACTTCTTGGGTTTAGCTATGTAATAGGCAGTTTATGAAAAGTTTTTCTTTGATAGCTACTCCTTTGACGAAATTAACTAAGATTACGCTTAAGTTTCTTAGTCAGATGCTTGTGAAGGCAGTTTTGAGAAGTTGATGAATAAGTTGACTTTGGCTCTAGTTCTGATATTACAAGAGGGAAATGATTGGTTCGTGGTTTATGGTGATTCATCTCGGGTAGGTCATGGTTGTGTGTTGATATAGCATGGAAAGGTAATTGCCTTTGCTTCTAGGCAATTGAAGGTACATAAGAGAAATTAACCTACTCATTATTTGGAGTTACTGGCGGTTGTGTTTCCTTTAAAAATATGGAAGCATTATTTGTATGGTGTTCATGTGGATATATTTTCTGATCATAATAGTCTTTAATATGTGTTTACTTAGAAAGAGCGTAATCTTAAATAGAGGAAACGACTTGAGCTTCTCAAGGATTATGATAAGATTTTTCACTACTACCCAGGTAAGGCTAATGTGGTTTCTGATACTGTTAGCATGTTATCTAAGGAGAGTTTGGCTCATGTAGACGAGAGATGGTAAGAATTGGTGAAGGATATTCACCGCTTGTTTCATCTTAGAGTTTGCTTTTTTGAATCTAAGGATGGTGGTGTGGTGGTAGAAAAAGTTGTTTGATCATCTCTTGGTGTGGAGATTATGGAGAAGCAAGTGCCAGATCCTGTCTTGATGACAATCAAGAGTAATCATAGTGGGAAAAAGGTAGTGGTATTTCAGATCAGCAGCGATGGTACTTAATTATACCAAGGGAGGTTGTATATTCTTGATGTCGGCGGGTTGTGATAAAGGGTTTTGGATGAGGTAAATAAGTTACGCTATGTTGTTCATCCTGGCTCGACAAAGATGTATCATGATCTAAAGGAGATCTACTAGTGGAATGGCAAATATAGAGATGTGGTTGATTTTGTGGCAAAGTGTATGGTATGGCAACAAGTTAAGGTTGAGAACATAAGGCTAAGAGGGTTGTATCAAGGAATTGATTTGACCTAATAGAAGTGGGAAGTGATCTATATGACTTAGTTTCCGGTATTCCTTGGTCTCAAAATTAGTATGATTCAATTTCGGTCATCATGGATAGGATGCTAAGTTGTCTCACCTTTTGCAGTTGAACTACCTTTTCGGTGGAGGATTATCCGAAGCAGTATCTTTAGGAGATTGTGAATCTGCATAGCGTTCCTATTTTGATTATTTCTAATCATGGTAAGAAGTTTACGTCTCACTTCTAGCGGCCTTTCCAAAAAGGGTTGGGTTCTAAGGTCAGTCTGAGTACTACTTCTCATCTGCAGTCAGATGGGCAAGCGAAGTGAACTATTCAGAAACTGAGGATATGCTTCAAGCCTGTGTGATGGACTATGGTGGAAATTAGGTTGAGCATCTACCTTTGGTAGAGTTTTCTTAGAACAATAGCTATCATTCGAGTATTTTTAGGGCTCCTTTTGAGGTGGTGTATGGTAAGAGGTGTAGATCTCCTATTGGTTGGTTTGATCTTGGGAAGGCGGACATCTTTTGCTAGGATTTTGTTTATCAAGTGATGGAGAAGGTCAAGGTGATTTGGGATAGGCTTAAAGCTTCCCAAAGTCGCCAAAAGTCCTATGAGGATATTAGGTGTAAGGACTTGGAGTTTGAGGTTGGGGATAAGGTGTTCCTCTAGGTGTCTCTTATGAAGGAAGTGTTGTGGTTTGGCAAAAAGAGGAAACTCAGTCCTTGGTATGTTGGTCCTTATGAGATTTTGTGAAAGGCAGGAAATGTTGCTTATGAGTTGTAGTTCCCATCTATCTTAAGTTTGGTTCATCCGGTGTTTCATGTTTCTATGTTGAGGAAATGCATTGGTGGTCCTTATTCAATCGTTCCTTTAGAATGGTTTGGTATTTCAGATTCTCTATCTTATGAAGAGGTCTCGATTGAGATATTAGATAGGCAAGTTCATCGGTTGTGTACCAAGGATGTGACTTCGGTTAAGATTCTATGGCGGAACCATAAGGTGGAAGAAGCTACTTAGGAAGAAGAAGAGGACATGAAGTTCAAGTATCCGCACTTGTTTTATGCTATGGGATTCGTGTGGATGCTATGTGTTTTCAACACATCTTTATTTTCTAAGTTTTTTAAAGGAAAGATTAATATCTTAGCCTCTTTGTTTTAAAACTTTATTTAAAGGATGTTTGATAATGCAAATTTCATTGGGTGTGGTTACCCCTACCTTGTCCGTCATTCACGGATGAATATTAATAGTGGGGGAGGCTGAAATATCCCGGGTTTTGAACCTTAGAAAATTTCCTGTAATTTTCGTCCTTCGGACCAAATATGACTCATTGGTACGAGTCATATGTTGAGGTATGAGTGTTATGGTCCTATCGTATGCTGACCAGTGTTAATTGGTGGGATGGTTTTCGTCACTTGAATATGTTTGACTTAGGGGTATAATTCGTAGGACTTGGTACGAATCGTATCAGGGACTCATACAGTGGGCAGTGTTTCATCCTTATTGTATTTCATTCTACCAGGGATACAAGTTATGCATACAAATCATAAATTTTTGTTATGCTTCGTTGTTTGAGTCATATAATGGACTGTGTTTGATCTAAGGGTTGAGGCACGGATAGGAGTAGTGGGTATCGATCGTATTGGGAGGGTTCGACTTGTATGGGTCAGTCGTATTCCTATGATGGGTTTTTAAGAGATTTAAGTGGGGGTACTCTGAAAATTTCCCTACTTACCCTAATTTGGACCCATGACTTCTAATACACTAAGTAGGTTATTTACCCTATTATTCTATTCATTAACACTTAGAAGCTACTCCAAAACACTCCATAATTCTCTCAAGAGCTTTTGGGGAAAACATCAAGGGTTTCAACTAAAAGACTGCTTTAGGGCTTTTCTTGGTGATTTCTTTCCATCATTTCTTCGGTATAAGATATGATTCTCATTCCTCCTAGTAATTTTACCTAAAGTTATGGTTTATATGATTGATTTCATGGTTTTACTATTCAATGATTATGGTTTTCAACTATTATTTGGGGGTTTTGATATTAAATGCTTGGTTATGGATTCCTATGGTGTTGATTATGCTTTTATATGCATTAATGGTGGTTTTGGACAATTGGATTGCATGGTAATGGTTTAATGTTCTTTGGAATTGGTTTGTGTTATAAAATTCCCAAATGTGTTTGATAAAATGCTTATAAAGGTATATTCATTACATTGATTTCTTTTAATGGAACACTTACTTGTTTTTAGCTTATGTAATAAGGCTTTAAATGGTTTAAATGGTTTGAAAAGGCTAAATGGTTATACTTGTGGGGAATATGGAAGTCTCCCAAGTGGTTTAATATCATATATGGAAGAAGACTTGAAAGTCCCCTTAACCTAAATAGTGTGGCTATGGATATTACTTGTAAGTAACAGGTGGTATGACGATTCCACTAATATTGACCTTGGTTATTAAAATGGTAAATTGATTGGTTCCTCATTTGGAAACTATTTTAATTGGGCATTAAAGGCATTGTGTGTAGAAAATCCATGGAAGGTTGCGGTCCCGGGGGAATCAAAACTGGAAACTCATATTTGCTGATATGAGGATTGGTCTTGGTGGACCGTGTGCATTATGTCACACTATTGGGGGATATACTAGTAATCCCATGTGATAATTCCCTGGTCCAGCGGCTACATGAACTAGGGCTATTTCAGCAGGGAGAGATGAACCCATATAGCCCGTGGGTGGCATAGGACGGCCAAGCTACACAGCTTAGGTAAAGGTTTTAAATGCATGCTAAATATGGATCCCCTTTTCTGACACTTTTATGTGTAAGGTTGTATGAATTATGGATGGTTTTACTTTGTTTTATAAATAGCATTATTTTATCCTTATCCTGAGATTCATGTTAGCGGTCACTCGCTAACCCATATATTCGCAGTTGTATACCCATACTAGGTAAGAACCGGCCGTTCGACTCTTCCTACATAGTGATTGACTCGGGGACAACATTTGGACTTAAGTGGTGAGCTTCCATCCTATTGGAAGCCATCATTTCATGTTATGGATATTGTTAAACGTTTTGACTTTATTTTGGATATTAATTTTGTCCATGGTTGGGGGCATGTCCCAACCAGATTTGCTTACTCTTTTTTATAGAGGCTTTGTAGTACTTCTGGGGGTTGTATGGGCGGGATCGATAATGCTGTTTGCTTGTCATCGGTATTGGTGTTGGGGTTTACACCCTTGGGCGATATTGTTGGTTATTCCATCGTATTACATTTTATGATTGATTATCTTATTTTGTTTTGGTATTCTCTTTCTTTGTGGCCTGGTTTATGGCCTTTGGTTTTGCTTGGTATGGTTGGATTGTTGATTGGGTACGGGTGGACTCGGTTGGGTCGGTCATAGTTGGGACCCTATACCAGAGTCTTAATAAGAGTATTTATGCTATCTTGTTATATGCTCAAAATTCAGTCCATCTAACGCTAGATATAGGTTGTTGGGTTGGGTAACAGGGTGCAATCCCCGGTCCTGGTACGACTTCGGATGCCCATTACGACAAGGCCCAAGGGTCGGGTCGAGTCGGGTTATGTCAATAACACAGGCTCATAACATATCCTCAAGAACCTAAATTGTTCGCTCCGACTACCTGTCGGTCTAAGGATGGAAGGTTGTACTGAGATCCACATAAGTATCCAACTTCTCCTGATAAGTTCTCCATAAGATAAAAATGAACATCGAACCCCGGTCTGAAATGATAGATATAGGCACAGCATGGAAATAGACTATCTCACTAACATAGATATGAGCTAATCTCTCTACACTAAAGGACATCTAGTAGGAATGAAATATAATGACTTGGTCAATCGATTTACAATGACCGAAATACCAACGAAACCACAGGAAGCGCGAGGCAAACTACTAACAAAGTCCATGGTAATTTACTTCCACTTCTACTCGAGAATGGGCAATATCTGAATCAAGCCACCGGGTTTCTGATATTCGGCCTTCACCTGCTTAAAACATAGAAAATAAGCTACAAACTCCTCCATATCTCTATTAATACCACTCCACCAATAATGTTACCTTAAATCTCTATACATCTTTTTTATACCTGGGTGAATAGAATATCTTGAGCTATGAGCCTTACGCAATACCAATTGAATCAAGCTGTCAACCCTTAGAATATAAATACGGGAATCAAATCTCAAAACACCCTCAAAATCTATGATATCCATCTTGTACTCTCCACTAAACACCTGATCATAGATGTACAAATAGAGAAGACCTCTCCTCAACACTAGCAAGAATCTTTCTAGGGTCGGAAATATCAAGTCGCACCATCAAGTTGGCTAAGGAATGAATGTTCTGACCTTTGAGATACTGTAATACAATCAAAGATACCCATACTCACTACCTCTGACTCATGGAATCCGCTACTGTATTCTACTTTCCAGGATGATATAAGATAGAGTGTCATAATCCTTAAGCAACTCTATCCATCTACGCTGCCTAAAATTTTCCTCCCACAGGTTCATAAAATGTTGATAATTATGATGATCCATGCCTCTAAATCTCAAGGGTAAAATCTACCGCCTCTAAATTTAAATCATGATTGGGGTAGTTGCACTCTTTCACCTTCAACTGCCTCAGTTTATAAGCATTAAAACGACCCTACTGCATTAATACCTAACCCATACCAATACCAGAAGCATTATACTACACGGTGAATCCCTAACACTGAATAGGAAGAGCCAAAATAAAAGTTCTAGTGAGAAACCTCTTGAGCATTCAAAAGGTTGACTCACACTTCTAGAAATATCGGAAAAGAACCTCCTTTTGAGTCAATCTGGTTGTCAGCACTGCAACGGTACCAAAAATTTCAACGAACCACCTATAGTAACCTACTAAACCAATGAAGCTACAAATCTCAGACCAAGATGTAGGCCTGGCCTAATCATAAATATCCTTGATATTCACTAGGTCTACGATACTACCATCCTTAGAAACCACATTCCCAAGAAATGTCTCCAACTAAATATAAAACTCACAATTAGAAAACTTGGCAAAAACATATTATCTTAAAAAGTCAGGAGCATAATCCTCAAATACGGCATATACTCCTCTCTACTCCTTGAATACATACGGATGTCATTGATCAACACAGTTAAAAAGAGATCTAAATAAGACCTGAACACATATTTCTTCAATTCCATAACCACGACTGAGTCTCCTAATTAAGCCAAAAATCACACATAGAGAACTTGGTAAAAACATATGATCTCTCAAAGTCTGGAGCATAATCCTCAAATGTTGTATATGCTCCTCTCTAACCCCTCCAATACACATGGATATCGTTGATGAATACAATTAAAAATGAATCCAAATAAGACCTGAACACACTATTCATCAAATCCATAAACACGATTCAGGAATCTGTAAACCCAAAAAACATCATTTGGAGCTCATAATGACCATAATAGGTCCTAAAGGTTGTCTTTGGCTATCTTTGGGATATCCTCAACCTGAATCCTCAAATGATTGTAATTGAACCTCAAATTAATTTTAGAGAGAACCACTGCTCCCTAAATCTAGTCAAACAAATCATTAATTCGAGGCATAGGATATCGATTCTTCACTGTCACCTTGTTAAGTTGCCTATAATCAATACATATATGCATGTAACTATCATTTTTCTTGACAAATAACATAGGATCTCCCTAAGAAGACACACACAGTCTAAAGAAGATCCTGAAGCAGAGAATTTAACTCCATTATGTGGGTAGGAGTCACACAGTAAGGTGCCATAGAGATCGATCAAGTGAACGACTCAAGTTTAATAACAATCTCTACATCACACTATGAAGAAAGACCAGGTAGATCGGTAGGTAAAACGTTATGAAAATCATGAGCTATAGGAACAAAGTCGAGGGACTGACTCTCCCCTCTAACATCATAAATATAAGAGAGATAAGACTCACAACCCCTCGATATAAGCCTTCTAGCATAAATATAAAAAATAATCCCCATTGGCTCATAGCTAATTACGCTACAACAAAATTGATATATAGCTACGAAACTATTAGCTACAAGATAAAATTTGTCACTAATTGTTCTCCTTTTATGACGAAAATTACATTTCGTATCTAAATACATGAAGCACATACTTTTAGTGACGAAATGTAAATTTTCTTAGATTATCCTCTAAAATTTCCCACCAAAAAATATTTTCGCGCCATTTTATTGAGTATCATTAGTGACGAATTTTAAGTTTTCAGTGACACCCTTTTTTATCACTAATAATAGATCTAATATGTGACAAATTATTTTTTATCTTGAAAAGGTCATAATTTTCGACGAAAAAAAAATCTGCATAAAAAATAAGTTATTGCAATAGCAACAAGTTAGAGTTCGTAGTTAAATATTGTAAGTTTTAGCTACAAAATTTGATATTTAATTGTGACCTCAATTTTTGTCACTAATACTATAAACAATTGGTGAAGCTCATTTTATTGTCTCTAATTAATCTATGATTCAGTGACAATATAATTTTGTCACAAAATATGTCATCGTTAAGTAGTGATGATTTAGAAATTGTAGCTGAATAATTTAGTTAATTTTTTATACGAAAAATTTTTGTAGCTAAATATAAATTGATCTTTGGCTCTTTTTGTTTATGATTATAGAAAATTAATTGTATATTGATATTACTATAGAAAACAAGACTCAATCTAATTGTGCGAATGTTGAAGTGAACTTATTAAATGAATTTTTAGGAAGGTATAAGAAACATTTTAAGTAGACCAAAGTTGAATATGGTCAACTAATTAATTAAAGTTTGAAGCTAGCATATTATAAGTTTTAGCCACAAAATTTTATATTTAATTGTAACAATAGTTTTTGTAACTAATAATTCAAAAAAGTAGCAACGATGATATTATTGTCACTATTTAACATTCAATTAATCACAATGAAATTTTATCGCAAAAAAATAATTATGACTTAGATTTGGTATTTGAATAGTGTAATTATTGGATACGAAGAAATTCATAGGTATAACTATAATATCAGTACTCAAAAAACATTACTAAAATAAAAAAAAATTAGAAAAAAACAAATATATATTCTGACAAAGTGATATAGACTGAATCACATAATTAATATGAAAAGAAAACATTTTTAAACATCATTATGATCGTCTGAATTTAAAAAAGAAATACAAACAAAACCTCAAAAATCGTTAAAGTTAAGAAAGGTCTATATGATTTATCCAACATTCGTTAATTCACTAATCACTAGTCAACTGACTTCTATGCATAAAGAAGTCATTTTTGTTGGTCGTATAAGAAAAAGTTTGATTATTCATTTTTTTAAAAAAAAGATTGGACTGAACAATTTATTCACTAATCACTAGTCAAATGAGTTAATTGGTTAAAAAAATTGAACTAATTTCGAATAATCGTTAAAAATATGTTGGTAATTTAAAAAATTAAAAATCTGTTACTCAATCAGACGATCAAATAACCCACTGGATAAAAATGTTTTTATACATTAATTTGATTGATGGTACCTTTGATTGACCTATAAATAATGGTTCATAAGGCTTTGTGAGTTGTATAAGATTAAACATGCTCCACTGCTTGTGCAACACATTTGTTGGCCCCTAATCTGTGTAGATCAAGAACGAACACCACACTTCCGTAACTTCATGGAGGAACTCTACACTTCCGTACCTCTTGTATAGGCATCCGGAGAGTCGCCTGGCGTGCTAACTCAAAAGTAGAAACTTGGACACTATCATATCAACAAGAAGAAGTCAACAACGCTCGCTTAGAATTAGAGTCACTTTGATTTGGAAGCCAAAGAACCTTCAGTCTTAACAATGATACCTGAGAAAATTGGTTTATTTAGTTAAGAGACTCTTTGATTTAGCAGTCAAAGAACCTTTACTCCTAACAGTAATACAAGAGAAAATTGTCTTATTTAGTTTAGAAACACTTGGATTTGACAGCCAAAGAACCTTTAATAGTGATACCTCTGAAAATTGGCTTATTTAGTTAAGAATCGCCATCTTTGAGGCTTCAATACATTTCCATGACCAGTAAAATTTCAGTTTTCAAATACTTAGTTGATACAACATAGAGGGTAGATCAAGCCATCCACCAAAACTAAAACTACACGAATAAGAAATGAACATGGAAAGAGAATGAAATGTTAACCATATTGATAAAGTTCAAAAGTTCATCTTGTTATGTCAATATTATGTAGAAACATATTATTTATCCAATTAAGTTTGTTCACTTTAAAAACTAAACCTTCTTGCTCCACTTCAGCAAAAACTGAACCTTTAACAAAATTAATGAAGTTTTAAGACTTGATTTGACATATTCTAGAAATAAGATCAAGATCTTTCAGTACTTGCTACATGGAGTTTCCCTCGAAAGAATAGAACAAAAAGGTAAAAAGTTTACATGATATTGGTACCGCGAAATGCAGAGAGTTGTTTGACACACCATAATAGCCTATGGTCAACCAAATCAGCATCACGCCTTGCCTCACCATATGTTGTATCAGTACTCTTACCATTGTTGATAGCACCTAATCAGCCTCAACAACAGCTTTAACAACCTATGAAACATCACTTACACCAGTTGAGCTAACATTATTAGTGCTCTCACCATTGTTGATGGAGCCTAAATCAGCCTGAACAATAGTTTCAGTAACTTCTAAAATAGCACCAGCAGAATCAATATTATCAATACGCTCACCATTGTTAGCAGCACTTAAACCAGCCTCCATAATAGTTTTAGTTATGTCTGGACCATCACTAGCACCAGTAGAATTGACATTATTGGTTCTCTCACAATTGTTGAAAACACCTAAACCAACATCAATAGCAGTTTCAACAACTTCTAAACCATCATCAGCAGGTTTAACAAGATCCACGACGCGCAGATCAGGATAATTTTGATGGTTCAGGTAATGCAGCCATACACCCATTGTCCCTTCCTTGTGCTCCATTATTGCAATATGACTATAGATATGCTTCATTTTGAATTCTTCCGCCATCTCTAAATAAGCTGTCAGAGAAACTTCTTCCTGAGTATCCTTCCACTTACTGTTATACGAGGTGAAAAAGCATTCGTCCAAATATAATCCAACCTCAGGAGCCATGGGAAACTTGATGTTGACATCCCTGATTTGATCAAATTGTATCAAATTAAACCTTACCTACTCAAAAATAAAAGTAGAATAACTAACAAATAGTAAAACACTAACACATACCTTTGGAAGGCAGTTATAATTAATGATTCAGGAGCATAATTTCTCATGATAGATTCAGCAAGACCAATCATTTTATGGATTGTATGAAGCATAAAGTTCTGACCAGTAACCTCACACTTCATAAATTCAATGCCTTGAACATTAACTATTATATTTGCATTAAATGAAAGGATATATCTCTTTGCAACAGGGTCACCATCTTTTTTCCTCCTCGTGAAATTATGAAAATTATGAGTTCCTTCATAATACTTCAAAATTTGATTAAATCTCTCTTTCTCTTTCTCTCCATAGATAAACACACTCTCTTGCACCCGTTCTTCAACTACTTTAGGACTCTCATCATTCCTTTTTTTGACCTTCTTACTTAAAAAATCTCCATTTTCAATTACCATATTACCTTCACTTGTTGGTGCATCAACAAATATTACTGACTTAATTTTTGGATCATAAAAGTGTTTCCCCATTGCTGCGATGACTTTATGACCCCGCTCTAAACAATATAAACACTTAACAAGCTCATTTCCAGATCTTAAACTCGTTAAACCACTCTGTCTATCACGATGTGCACATGGATCAAGAGTAAAAACATGAACTAAATACACATACCTATGCTTATCACAAAACTTCTTATCTTTAAATGCATTTGTTATCCGTTTGAAATAGAAGATCCATATTTGTGGAGATAGAATAGAATTCAATCGATCAACAAAAACCAAGAGGGTCAATGTAAAACTGACCCAAAGAAACCAGACCTACATCACTAACACCTTTATCAATACGAGCAGAACGAGCCTAATCTGATCAGCTTATTCAGATAATGATCCATTTGATAATTGAAAACTAACCGATATTGAAATAGTAATCACAACAAAATCTTTATAATATTCATACCTAGCAACCATCGTCCTAACTCCATCTCTTTGGAACAATTCCTTTAGTAAAACTTCACCCATAGTTCCATCCAACTGGTGCACTCTTTGAGCACCTCCCTAGTGGAAATAAGGCAATAACTTGAAGTGAGTAGTAAGATCCATAACACCTATAAGATCTCTTGGCCTTAAAAATGTATTTGGACCAATCAACTACAGTAAACTAGATATAAGCGGGTCGTAAATATTTGATAAGTAATGAATATGATCTTCGTGTCTAGTCCTTCGTATTTGTGTCTATGGAAGTAAACTAAGATTACCAAAATACCAAACTAAAGACAAATATGGTAAGATATACAGTTAAATCAGTAAAGGTTCTCAAAGAAATGGAAAATTACTGATAGTCTCCTAATCAAGACGTGTCAAACTTCTATGTGTTGTTGTTAACCAAAATATTCTACTCACTATGAGTTACGCATAGATCTCTTAAATCTGAATCAGTTAACAAAAATATGCTATTCACTACACGTCAAATTTCTTACTGGTAGTCTCTAAGGTCAACAATTGTAGCAAATTCCTAGTGCATCTTTCGAAACATCTCACACTCTTCTTGCATTATCGACTGGAAATGGTGCTTTATCAAAACAGTGGATACGTTGGACACCAGAAATTCATGAATCCTTTGTGGAAACGGTCAACAAACTTGGTGGAAATGAAAGAGCTACTCCCAAGGGTGTTCTAAAGTTGTTGAAGTGTGAAGGTTTGACCATCTATCATATAAAAAATCACTTGTAGAAATATCAAATGGCTAGATATAAACTAGGAGCATCAAAGAGATCTGAGAAGAAAGAGTTAGCCATTAGCAATTTTTTATCTCTAGACTTTAAAATGGGTATTGATATCACTGAAGCATTGCGGTTACAGATGAAAATGCAGAAATAGCTACATGAACAGCTTGAGATCCAAAGAAATTTGTAGATAGGAATATTATCCACCAGAGCATCAGATATTATTTTAGGCTTTAATCTAATATCATCCATCGGAGCATCCTATTTCAGATTGAAAAGAGAACAAAATCAATACCATCTTAGAAAATTCCTCAAGTTTCAATAGAAATATTGAAATGCAAAAGAAATCTTGGATTCAGCATTTTCCTCTATTTTGAGGGAGTCCTTGCAACCACTCTTCCATTCTGGATAGTTAATTCACTGGACAAACTGCACCACGAGAAGCATAGTAAACAACAAAACATAAAGTACACAAAACAAAAAGTAAGCTAATAAAGATTAAAAGTTTGGCATCTACCTGTTAGACGATATAAGGAGCTTTCTATTTCGATATTCTGGATCCGTGTTGTTCATTAAATTATGTTTATTTCCGCCCATAATTTAAAGAGTTTGCTACACTCATGTTTCCTATGCCTATTATGCTTGTAAAAAGAATGAAGATCGTTAGAAAATCAAATCAGCACCTTCCAGTCAGCTATGCGGAGCCAACTGAATCCCTATGTTAAAGCTGCAAAGCAGCAAAAAGGCCTTGCCATGTTTCTCCAGGTCCTCCAGCCACTTGAAAGGTCAGCACCAGAATCATGATGGTCAGTTCTATCTTTCTTTTATCTTTATCATTTTCTGTATTTCAATCTTTATGATGGTGTTTGTGCTTCTTATGCTCTTTGTCTTTATCCTTGTTCTTCTTGTGCTTCTATTTCAGACTATGAAACACCAAAAAGACCTATAGATCAACAATTACTGAAATAGGCAAACAGGCAGTATAGAAAATGACAAGGTTGCATAAGATTATGTAACTAATATGACTAATGTCACTTGCCAACAAGTTTTAGAGGACCTCGAAGGCCCTTAGAACATGGCTCATATTAACTATGCTTAATTATTTATGAAATGCACCCCTTTCACCAAAAAATAAAGAATGACATGGTTTGAGAAAAAATCCAGATTCAAGCCTCCATCTTTAGAGATTAGAAAGGAATAAAAGGGTGACTGAAAGAGCTGAATCAGATATACATATATAACTTAAGCTTCCGACAATAGATTCTTACAGAAGGTAGAACAATTGGAGTTTTTCATACAGTTGAAAAGCTTCTCTATGAGCATCCAAGTCAACTGGTTGAATGCGTAAATTTGTCTCTTTTAAAGACGATGCATGTTGTATAAGCTGATCTAACTTCATCCCTTTCCCTTTCCTAATCTCTGTGTCTTCCTTCACATTATGAAGGTAGTGTGTATCAAAAATTGACAATGGAAGTGGCTTCTAGTAGAAGAACTCGTGATGAGGCAATAACTTAAAGTGAGAAATAAGATCCACAATACCTGTAAATTCTCTTGGCCCTAATAATGTAATTGGACCAATCAACCATAGTAAGCCAATGATGTCTTAATTAGAATGAATATATTTCAAGGAGAATAAGATTAGAGCATCAACAACAACATACCCATTCCAGCAAGGATTAAAAAAAATTTCTAAGTAATTGTAAGCATTACCAGTTGCGAGGATTTTCTTCAAATCCTCATCAGTAGGGATTGTGTTGCCACCCAAAATGGACAACAAGTAAGCAGTGATAAACTTAGAAGATGATCATTTTCTAACTAATAAAGAGGTAGCGCAAATTCTAGGATTTCCCAATGCCACGAAGGTACCTGTAGGAAGTATTTGGAGATAAACTAACTTTCAGGGTTCCCCTCTTGAAATGCCAGCAATTTCAGGATTTCCGACTAGCAATATCATTATGCCCCATAAAATTGAGCTACTCAAAGCTCCAGCTCATATAAAGGTTCCAATTCCAACACCAAAAGCCCAATGAAACAGCATATGTATAATGAAAAATGCCATGGCATCTTTTAAAATATCAAAATAGCTAGAAATATAACAAAGTTTGACATCTGAAATATGTAGTACTATAATTTCGACAGTTTGCCATGAAAAATATAAGTTCAAATAAAATCTGTAGGTAAACAAAAAACCTCCTAAATTACTTTCAAGGGGAACAATTGAAAAAATGTATACTTCATAAGCTGAATTCACTGAATTATTCTAATCGAAAAGACTGAACCCCATGTCCCTAAGAAGAAATTCGAGAAAAACATATAGCACCGCCACAAAAAGGTACTGAAGCCAACTTTTCTCGGGCATCAACAATCAGCTTAGTGACATCTTTTCCCTTAACGTCAGAGAGTAGTAGTTGAATCCTATCATCTTCACCCTTAGCTCCAACTGCAGCAAGCATTCAAATTTTAATTCTAAATGATCTACTATAACTAGTAGACGTCTATGACAAATAAGAATAAAAACCCAAAATAGTTTACAATGGAAATTCACTTTAATAACATATCACCGGTTATAAGACATTATGAAAGAAAACAGACGTTTCTCTCACTCTCACACTTTGAACTAATTTTACAACATCTGTGAGGGAGCAGAAAATTAAACAAATCAAACATAATGGAAAAAGTTATTTAATTTGTAATGTGAAAGATCATAATTGATGATAAGAAACTACAAGCTAGTCAACCAAACACATATACATTAAAAGTAAACAGCAAACAAGTAAGCGACAATAACCTTACTCATGATGAGGTTACATCATAAGTAGACCGAAGTTGAATCAATCTCCACTTTTTCATGATACCATAAAAATCAATCTCCACTTTTTCATGAAGGCCTCTTACAGCTATACCGCAATTTTGACTTTTACCTAATTCATTGCTTTATTGAATATTGTACCTAATACCATTTACAATACAATCAGTATGTTTTGTTCCACACACATTAGGACCCATATTCAAAGGATATGCATTCATGATAGAGCTTGACTTCTCCTTATGAAATAACGGTATAATCTATGATGAAAAGTTATTGTTTTCAATTAGTAAAGAATAAAAAGATTAAATTTAAACACACAACATGATTATTGTCTTAAAATCACTTACTTTTCTTCTGAACCACGAAGGAAATTATTCTCTATGTTTCTCTTCTATAGCTACAACACATTGCTTCAATAGCTCTTCTTTATGCTCTCTACATGTAACAAAGTAAGTTATTTAGAAATATTTTAAATAAAAAATATCAACGTATGTAAATATATTTAAAAGAACTACTTTCTCAAGAAAAGGTTCTGCTTCTTTACAATTATTCAACACATACCACTGAGCCAAGTCAAAATCTTTCTTTGGTATGGCATCATAATCTCCAACTTTATATGGTCTAACACTTTTTGAAAATATTTCTAAAATAGGCCCATCATTATTGCTAGATCCATCATCATTTCTATCTTTACGATTAAATCTAGTCTCAATGTCATCAAGATACATAGAGGAAAATATCAAACATTCATCAATAATATAGCCTTCAACAATAGAACCTTTAGGTCGTGCCAAGTTTTGGACATAACTCTTAATATTGCACAAAAACCTGTCAATTTTGTACATCCAACGATATTGTACTGGTCACTCATACATTACTTCTCATGGTAAATACACAGCCAAATATACCATACCATAAAAAAAGTAGGTGGAAAGATCATCTCAAGCTTACATAATATAACAACTATATCCCTTTCTAGTTATTCTAAGTCATCTCATCTCAATGTCTTACAGAATAATCATCGGAAAAAATCACTTAACTCGATCAATGCTACAGAGATATTTTTATTTTTAAATCCACGAATAGGAATAGGAAATACTCGATGTAACAAAACATGATAGTCATGACTTTTGAGTCTAGTTAACTTACCATCATCCCTATTTACACACCCTGAGATATTTGATGCATAGCCATCAGGAAATTTAACAGACTTTAACAATGCCCAAAACTTTTGTTTCTCTTCTTTTGACATATTATTACAAACACCAGGCATTGTATAATTAGAACCATCATGTTGCAACCATAGTTCTTTTCTTATGTTTATATCTTTTAGATCTTATCTTGCTTTATAAGTATCATTATGTTCCCCTAAATATTCAATAATATTCCCAAAATTGCCCCACAAATGTTCTTTTCTATGTGCATGACATCTAAATTATGTCACAACTTCAACCCATTCTAGTAAGGCAACTCAAATAGAATACATCTCCTCACCCAATTCAACTCTTTAAGAATACATTTTTTCCTTTTATTATTTGAGTTTTTTCCTGGTCTATAAGTACTAAGTAAATCCAATTGTTGCAAGAATTCATCACCTGAGAGCTCTTTTGACTTCATTATTTTTTCTATCGTCCCCTCAAATTTCTTGCTTCTTCTCCAAGAGTAACTGGATTCAAGATACCGACGGTAACTCGTGTAAGAAATTTTACCTCTTACTCTTTGTTAAGATGCATCCTTGTTGCAAGTAGGACATGCCATGTATCCCTTAGTTCATCATCCAGATAATTTACCTAATTCATTAAATATATATATATATATATATATATATATATATATATGTTTAGCAATAGTTTATAGGCTGAACATAAAAATAACATATGCAGAAAATCAAGATTTACTACAACAATGAATGAAAATTTAATTTTGTCAAGTATTTTCAATCAACTAAAAGAACACCTCTTTTTATGTTAAATACAATTAATAATTTCAAAACTTTTCTCCCTAGGAAAATAGACAACTAGGAAAGTAGAGAATTGTAAACCATATCATAAGCTGGAAAGTCATTTATGGTCCATAAAATAGCAGCATGTATTTTGAAGCATTCCCCAGATGATGCATCGAATGTCTCTACACCATCACTCCATAACTCTTTCAATTCATCAACCAAACGATGCAAATAAACATTAATATCCTTTCCTGATGCTTGGAGACCAAGAATAAATAATGACATCATCATAAATGGGTCCTTAAAACTTTTCCATGGAGGAAGATTATAAGGAACAAGAATAACAGACCACATACTATATGATGTGCTCATGTTACCATATGGATTTCATCCATCAGTTGCAAGACCGAGTCTAATAATACGAGGTTCTTTTGCAAACCACTGATGATTCTTGTCAAACTCTTTCCATGCTTCAGAATCAGTAGGATACCTTAATACATTCGCCTCATTAAGACATTTCGCTTTATGCCACCTTATGTTTACACTTGTTTTACTAGACTTAAATAATCTTTAAAGTCTCAATTTTGATGGAAAATACCGCAAAACTTTATGAGGAATCCTTTTATCCCTTCTATTGTCAATTTTCCATCTCGAAATACCACAGTGTGGATACTCTTGTCTAGCTTTATGTTCAGCCCAGTACAATACACAATTTTTTTGCAAGCATGGATAGAAATATATCCTAATCCCAAACTCGGGAGCATATTTTTAGCATCATAATATGACTTAGGAAGTGTCTCATCGGTAGGCAATGCGTCTTTTAGCAACTCTAGAAACATATCAAATGATTTATTACTCCATTGATTATATACTTTTAAGTGTAGCAACTTCTCAACAAATGAAAGCATCAAAAATTTCTTACATCCTGGGCATAATTCACGTTCAGTTTCTTTCAGCAAATGTCAAATGTTGCAACTTTTTTCTCACTCATTTAACTACACACATTATTACTAGTCTCCTCCGAATAATTGGCAAATAATCCTTTGTGACCTCTTCTAACATAGTACAAATCCCATCATCCTTATCAAGGACTTTGTTTTCATCTTCACTAAAAATTGCTTCATTGTTATCTCTCATTTGTGATTGTTCCCCATGGTGTCTCCAATATATGTAACTTTTCATAATTTCTTTGAGCAAAAAGTGGCCATGTACTACTTTTTGTGTTTGAAAAAAAACATTTAAGCAATCTGTATATGGGCATAAAATTTTAATAATTCGATCAAAGTGAGATCGAACAAACCGCATAAAAGATTAGACACCCTCAATATATCTTTTAGTAAACTTTTGTTCATGTATCCAACTTTTATCCATGATTACCGGCACAGGAAACAAATATAATAGGAGTTTTAGCCTTTACAGTAACTCATTGTTTTTAATTTTCCTCTAAAAGCTTAGATACAGTACCTACCCTGTCCCATAATTCCACATATTAAATTTTTAGTGACAAAATAGTAGATTTAACTACAAAATTATTAATCTTTATTATAATAATAAATTTTTCACTAATTCATACATTTAAGGATGAAATTTTTTATTGTATAAAAAAAGTTATCAATAGTGATGAAAATATATTTGTTCAACCAGAAAATATATATAACTCTAGAGAAAATTAATGTCGTCGGTGATTGTACTAAATAATTAGAGACTATGAAATTTTGTCGGTATTGATAACTTTTAGTGACAAAAGCATATCATCAACTACAAAAAAAATATATTTTCATGACAAACATATTCATCATAAATGTTACACATTTGGGAAGAGTTTATTTTTTTGTAGCTAATATAATTTGTTTAGCGATGAAACACTAAATCGTCTTTGTCAACTTTTAGCGACCCACTTTTCGAGACGATTGATTGACAATTTTTTTTGTTATGCTAAATATTTTGCAACAAAATATGACTTATAAGTGACAAAATAATTTGTTTCAAATAATCAAATTTGTTGTAGTGAACCCCTCATTGTCATACAACCTGAGGGTATACTAGGCATGCCTAAGTTAATATAACGCCCCGAATCTGGTACTCGAAATGCTACATGGTGCTTATGACCCCAAAATACCACAAGCTAACCCATGACTAATATCTGTACCCGAACACTACTTAATATATTCTATAAAAGTATAAATAAAGGATGAAAGACCATAATGTTCAAAATTGATAAAACATAACATTTGAAAGTATGGTATATCAATGACAAAACAAACTGAAACAAAACTGTCTGAACATATTGTAGTCTGAAAAGTCTCTAAAACTGAACTTTCTGAATAAGGAGTTGATGGGACATGTCCCCAACTAACGCCAACTACTGAAATAAACTATGTAATGAAAAAATAAAGTAATGATCACGTCCTCAAAGGATAAGGACTCAGTTCTAACTCTGACTTCTAAAACTAGAATGCTACCGATTCTTTGGAGCTCATGCTTCTGAACCTATAGTATAGAATAAAACACCATAGTGCAAATGCATCAATATGATTGAATGTACTGGTATGCATGTAAGGTAGGCTAAATGCAAAGGGCTCAAATGCATAAACAATGCTAACTGACTGTATAACATGAATGTGAGAATACATGTATAAATAAGTGCTTGAAAATGAATCAGTGATGGTACTGACTACTGGGTCTAATTACTGATAACATAAGTTACTGATAACTAATATAACTGATACTGAGCGACTGTATCTAACAGGATAGTTTTTGATGGAACTAGTTGAGTTTTATTGTACTGAGTTAATTGTATCTGATAATCCTAAAATCTAAAGAACTATCTGAGTTCTTTTACTGAGACTGAGACTGTGGGAAGTAGTCATCTAACTGACATGCCCCAAATAATGCATCATAGCTGAGTTGGGGTCTAATCTTTAACCCCAATTAAAAGGGTGTCAATACCGCTCCTCTAGTAAAGACAAGCTGTGGGTGACCCTCATCTAGCAGTGTCCCCAAATGAGAATAGTGGGACCCTCATCTGAAAGTGTTTATCCACCCCATCAACCCTCATCTATAAGTGTTGATGTCTCAACTAATGCTGGCTACATAGGTCTTGAATGCAAGGATTGCTTCTAAGGATCACACCTTCAACTATCAGTATGTATCCTCATCCTTGGGTTCACTTGGTGCTAAATCCTACTCCCATCTGAATAAACACTGAACATGATTAACTAAACTAAACTGGACTAATTTCATTAAGTTCTGTTGACTGATGGAATACTACTGAGATTACTTAATTACTGAGCTTACTGAGATTACTTGGATTACTGAGTTTACAGAGTTTTCCTGAGTGACATGACTGGCTGAATTCTACTAAACATGGCTTGACTGATGATATCGTAAAAATATGATACTGGCTCTAGTCACACAACAAAATTTTTGGGTTCAAGTACACCCAGGAATCGATAGAAGAAAACTGACAAGGCATGACATTCTTTAATGCATGACCAACGTCAACAATCCATAATACATTAAATTGGGGATTTCATGAAGTACATGGTTATCATAATCTTGTATATAGTAGGAATGCATATACACAATGTCAAAATTTGATACTCTAACATCATGATCATTCTAACAAACATCTAAATTGCACATCAATAGCATGGGAGTCATTTGAACGTAAGGGTAAAATATGAATCCATCACATACATCACAATTGAGCTATATTACATAATTTCTAGTATCTTATGCATTTTATCAAACACTTAGGTTGGATGACTTAAGGAGTGGAATAATCATCAAATAAATATATCATAGCCATCTAAAATTCATGGTTTTCAACTCACGTGCTAACATATTTTCATAAAAACAAATAAAGATTCCAACTTGGGAATCATACAACAATAACCACTTGAACATAATCAACCCATAGCATGATTATCATAATCTATAGTTTAAAACTTGATTCTTAGGCTTCATGGATGAAAGAAATCCATGAATGAACACTATTCATACCTTAATATGTGATTCTACAAAGATTTACAGTGGAATTTTCTTGAATTTGAATCTCCAATTGAGAACCCTAACTTGTTCTTTAGAGAATTTTTTGAGAAGTGACTATATTTTGATTGAAATAGGGCTAAATCCCATGTTATAGGCTCATATAGGGGTGGGATATACCCATTGTGCCCTTAAAATAACTCAAAAATGCGGTGATTATGTCACTTGGGCTATTATATATGCGGCACACAACTTATGGTGTAAGCTAGGTTATGCGGTACACAACTTATTGCCTAAGGTAGGTTGTGCGTCGCACAAATTATGGCATAAATTAGGTTGTGCGCCGTAGAACCTATGGAATAACCATTCCAATAGCCTTAGGCGATTTTTTAGGTGATGCACTCCACTTTGCAGTGCCATAACTTCTTGCTCGGATGTCAAAATTTGGCAAAATTGGTATCATTGGAAAGCTAATTCAATTCTCTAAAATTTGGTGGGTATAGATCTCCAAACCACATATACATCAAGTTATCCTCATTAAAAAATTACTCTTGCAAAATCAAACACTAAAACTTGATGGATTCAAAAGCTCTTAGGTTGCCTTACTCTAAATGATTCTTATGAACACACTCAACACATCGTAAGCTCTCTTCTTACTAGGATACTCATTGTAAGTCATTTACTCAAATATGAATCATAGGATAAGAGGTTCCATACATAGGAACAATGGTTTATTTTCTAGCTTAGAAATATATGGGGTATTACAGTATCTCCCCCTTAGAAATATTCGTCCTCGAATGGGACTGACTAGACTGAGAATACTAGTGGAATGGACTTACTTAAGGGGCGTGAACACCTGAAACATAACTATACAACTAGAACTACTGGTATACTAAAATATCATACTGAATATTCATGTCTAATGCATGGATATCTGACTGAGTTGTTCCTCATGAAAGCATGACTGAAATTATTGATAAGCTGAACTTCTTTACTGAACATTCATGTCTAATGCATAAATACATAACTGAACTGACTCTTGTATTCTTAACTGAACATGCAATGGAAATTAATACCAAGTTTATAATAGGGATCTGAACATGACCTGAATACCAAGCACATAACTAAAATCTGAACATAAAACTGAAAAGCTTAAGGAGAACTGTTAACTTGAGCTGAGTCTGAGTTAGCAGAGAAGAGGTAAGGATACTTGGTTCACATATCTACTTCTTCTTCCTAAGTAGCTCCCTCAATGGAGTAATAGAACTTTAACTATAGGGACTTCTTTATTCCTCAGTCTACGAGTCTAGTAGTCTAAGATTTTGACTTGAATCTCTTCATAAGAGAGGTTGTTCTGAACATCTATGCTCTGAATAGGGACTACAACTGTTGGGTCACCTATGCACTTCTAGAGAAAAGAGATATGGAAGACTGTATGAACGAAGGCTTGAACTGAAAGCAACTTGCGCTCATAAACTACCTTGCAAAAACTACTGAGAATTTTGAAGGGACTGATATATCGGGGACTGATCTTTTTATTCTTGATGAACCACTTCACTCCCTTCATGGGAGAGATCTTTAGATAGACATAATCACCAATCTCAAACTTGAGATCTTTTCTGCGCACATCTGTATAAAACTTCTGGCAGCTCCAAGTAGCCTTGAGTCTTTCTCTCATCAATTGGACTTTCTCTAAGGCATCGGATACTATGTCAGGCCCAATAACTAAGGCCTAACTAACTTCCAACCAATAGACTGAAGATCTGCATCTCTGACCATAGAGAGATTCGAATGGAGCTATCCGAATACTGGAATGATAGCTATTGTTGTATGCAAACTCAATCAAAGACAAGTGCTCATCCCAACTACCCTTGAAATCAATTTCACACACCCTTAGTATATCTTCTAAAGTATGAATGGTCCTTTTCGCTTGACCATCTATCTAAGGATGAAAGGCTATACTGAGATGAGCTTAGGTACCAAGACCTTTTTGGAATGGTTTCCAAAAATGAGAGGTGAACTGGGTACCTCTATCTGAGATAATAGATAGCGAAACATGGTGCAATCTGACCAACTCTCTGATGTAGAGTTTAGCATAATTCTCGGCAGAATAAGAGGTACTAACTCGAAGGAAATAAGCTCATTTGGTTATCCTATCTACAATGACCCAAACTGAATCATGTTGATGACGAGTATGAGGAAAACCTGTCACACTATCCATGTTCACATCTTCCCACTTGTAAGTAGGAATAGTAAACTCCTGTATTGACCCACTAGGTTTCTGATGCTCTATCTTAACCTACTGTTTGTAGAGCACTTAGCCATAAATTCTGTGACATCTTTCGTTATACCACTCCACCAATAGATCTCCCACAAGTCAAGGTACATATTTGTTGTCCTTGAATAAATAAAGTAGCGTGCACCATGCGCTTCTACAAGAATTCGTTGCCTCAAGTCAACTACACCTATCAAGCAAAAATGACCCTGACAATGAAAAACACCATCTCCCCCTTGGGAGAAAACCTCTACTTTATAGTCCTTGATTGACTCTTTCAACTTGACAAAGCTGGGATCTCTATCCTGTTTTTCTTTCACCTCGAAAAATAGAGATGATTCTAAACTACTCTAAACCTATATATCACCCTCTTGTGTATCGACTAAGAGAACACCTAGTTTGGAAAGATGACGGACTTCTTGAGCTAACTTCTTCTTACTATCCTCAGCATGAGCAACACTACTCATAGACAGTCTACTAAGAGCTTCCATCACAACGTTAGCCATCCCCGAATGGTAAAGAATACTTATTTTATAATCTTTCAAAAGCTCTAACCACCTCCTCTGACAAAGATTGAGATCTTTCTGGGGAAAGACATACTGGAGGCTCTTATGATCTCCGAACACATCTATATGAACTCTGTATAGATAATGCCTTCAAATCTTTAAGGCAAATACTACCACTCCTAACTCAAGATCATGAGTCGGATAATTCTCCTCATAGGGTTCAAGCTATCTGGAGGCGTAGGCTATGACCTATCCATTCTGCATCACAATACACTACAAACCCATCTAAACTATCTGGAAGAGCGAACATGGGAGCTGAGGTGAGTCAAGTCTTCAACTCCTAAAAACTCTTCTCATAAGGATCTCACCACTAGAACTTGACTTTCTTCTAAGTCAATTTGGACATAGGGTATCCAATAGAAGAAAATCCTCAACAAACCATGTGTAGTAGCTAGCCAAACCCAAAAAACTCTTGATATCTGAAGGAGAGACAGGTCTGGGCCAGGTTTTTACTTCTTCGGTCTTTTGAAGATCAACCTAATGCCATCACTAGAAATGATATGACCAAGGAATACTACTGACCTTAGACAAAACTCGCACTTACTGAATTTGGCGAACAGCCGATGATCTCTGAGATTCTAAAGCATGATTCTGAGATAGTCTACATGATCACGCTCACTGCAGGAATAGACCAAAAAATAATCTATGAAGACCATGGTGTATCAAGTTCATAAAATTTTTTGGGGGATTGGTAAGACCAAAGGACATGACTAGGAATTCAAAGTGACCATATCAAGTACGGAAGATTATTTTCAGAATGTGACATTCTCTGAATCTGAACTAATGATAACCTGATCTGAGGTTTATTTTTGAGAAATAACTGGAACCATAAAGTTGGTTAAATAGTTCATCAATTCGGAGAAGTGGATACTTGTTCTTGACAATGACTTTATTGAGTTGGCGGTAATTAATGCACATTCTGAGAGAACCGTCTTTCTTACACATGAATAAGACTGATGTACCCCCCGGGGATATGTTAGGTCTGATGAATCCCTTATCTAACCGATCCTTCAACTACTATTTCAATTCTTTGAGTTCTAGTGGTGCCATTTTATATAGTGGAAAAGATATAGGCTAAGTATTTGGAAGAAGATCAATGTTGAAGTCTATTTCCCTTTTGGGAGGAATTCTTGGAAGATCTTGGCGATAGATATCTTTCATTCACGACTGGGACTGATTCAATACTGGGAGTCTCAGAGCTAGAGTCCTTACCATGAACAAGATGAAAAATATATCCTTTAGATATCATCTTCCGTGTCGAAGGTAGGAAATAAGTTGACCTCTGAAAGCTGAAGTACTACCCCTCCATTCTAGGGCAGGTTCATTTGGAAACTAGAACTGGACACCTCTGTTTATGCAGTTGACTGTGTCATAGCAGGAATAAAGTCAATCAATACTGAGAATGACATCAAAATTAGTAATCTCTAATTCGACTAAGTCTGCTAAGGTGACTTTCTGAAATATCATAACCGAATAGTTCTTGTATACCCGCCAAACTATGATAGCTTCTCCCACTGAGGTAGAGACTGAAAAGGGCTCTACTAGAATTTTGGGATTGACTCCGAAATTAACTACTATTTAAGAAGTATCAAAAGAAAAGAAAGCTCCTGGATCTAGCAAAGTGTAAAAATGCAAGTGAAAGATTTGTAATGTACGAGTAACCATATCAAGAGAATTTTCCTAATCTTGTCGGGACTGGAGAGCACAAAGTTTTTTTGGACATTGCCCATTAGTAGCACTAGAAGTGGCACCCTACTGATATAGGCGACCAAACTAGGCTGAGGAACGATTCTACTGACCTTGATAACCTGACTATGGACAATCCCTAACTTTGTGGCCTAGCTTTACACATCCAAAATAGACATCGCTACCAGCTCTAGAAACACTCTTGTGGTTCTTACCACAAGTCTGACAAAGAGGATTAGTTCGGGCATTGCTGACATTGACCTGAGACTTTAAGCCTGGCGCCCTATCTCTATTGATGTCTCTGAATTTTTGTACTGGAGAACTAGTTGAAGAAGGAGATAGAACGGATGAATCAGGACAGAATTGAGAACGATTACCTCCTTCTAGTTTAGGCTGAGTAATGTTGAATCTACCTGTCCATGCTCTCTTATTTTTCTTCTCCCTCATCTTAATCTTTTTCTCTTCTATCTGTTGAGCATGGGTCATAAGCCTGGCTATGTTCATGCCACTATTCAATATCATGGAGCTTCACTCATTGACCATACTATCATTCACCCTGAAAACAAACTTACTCATCATGGTTGTATTGTCTGCCACTACGTGGTGAGCATATCTAGATAATTGAGTAAACTTAAGAGAATAGTCTTTCATCTTCATGTTGCCCTACCTGAGGTTTATAAATTCTAACACCTTAGCTTCTCTCAGCACTTGGAGAAAGAATCTATCTAAGAATGTGGTGAAAAACTACTCCCACTCTATGGATCCTGCATCAGCTGACCTCTCTAACTTCCACTACTTGAACCAAGTATGAGAAACATCCTACAACTAATATGCAGCTAGCTCCGCGCTCTCACTAGAAGTAACCCCCATGATGCTCGTAACCTTCTCAACTTGAGAAATAAATTCCTGAGGGTCCTCATCTGTATTAGACCCGTAAAAGGATAGAGTATTCATTTGCGAAAAGTCCTAAATCTTGGTTGCAGCTGAATTGGCCACTGGGTTGGCTGGAACAATAGCTGGTTGTTTATTATAAATAGCAACTGATTGGGCAAGAGTCGTGAATACAGTTGTGAACTCTGCATGAGAGACATGTTCGCCTAAAAGACCTTTAGGCTGAGGGGCTGACTGATTTCTAGTTCTCTTCTTAGGAGGCATGTTCTGTAAATGGAAGAGAAAAGGATTAGACTGAGAGATTAACTTAAGATTATACTCGTTGGGATGACATGAATACAGAATGAAGGGAAACTATTCCTAAAACATCTTATAAGCTCTTGCACATAAATGTGGTGCGCAACACACCCACGTACAAGACTCTACAAGATGCGGCTTTCAGACTTCCTAGGACACTATTGAAACTTAGGCTCTAATACCAAGTTTGTAATGCCCCTAATTTGGTATTCAAAATTCTACACAGTGCTCATTATCCAGAAGGACCACTAGCTGACCCATGACTGATATCTCTACCTAAACACTACATAATATACTGTCTAAATACGGAAATAAAGGCTGAAAGGCCATAAGGTTCAAAACTAATAAAACATAAAATCTGAATGTACGGTTTATCAATACCAAAACAAATGAAAATAAAACTGTCTGAATATACTGTAGTCTAAAAAGCCTTTAAAACTTAACTTTCTGAATAAGAAGTTTATGGGACATGTCCCCAACTAACTCCAACTACTGAAATAAACTATGTAATGATGAAATCAAGTAATGATCATGTCCTCGAAGGATGAGCACTCACAACTAACTCTTACTGCTAAAATTGGAATACTACTGATGCTCTGGAGTTCGTGCTTTTGTACCTATGGTATTGAACAAAAACCATAGCACAAATGCATCAATATTATTGAATGTACTTGTTTGCATATGAGGTAGGCTGAATGGAAAAGGTTCAAATGCATTAATAATGCTAACTGACTGTATAACATGAACGTGAGAATATATGCATAAATAAGTGCCTGTAACTAAATTAGTTATCGTACTGACTAATGAGTCTAATTGCTGATAACATAAGATACTGATAACTGATATACTGAATGACTATATCTGATAGTCTAGGTTCTGATGGAACTAGATGAGTTTTATACTATGCTTAGTTGATTGTATCTGACAGTCCTGAAATCTGAAGAACTATCTGAGTTCTTTTACTGAGACTGATATTGTAGGACGTAGTCCTCTAACCGACATGCCCCAAATAATACTTTACATCTGAGTTGGGATCCAATCTGTAACCCCAATTGGAAGAGTGTCAATACCACGCCACTAGTAAAGACAAGTTGTGGGTGACCCTCATCTGGCAGAGTCCCCAAAAGAGAATGGTGGGACCCTCATCTAACAGTGTTTACAATCTCATCAAACCTCATTTGTCAGTGTTGATGTCTCAACCTATGATGGCTATATAGTTTTGGAATGCAAGGATTGCTTCTAAAGATCACACCTTCAACTATCAGTGTGTGTCTTTATCCTTGGGTTCACTCGGTGGTAAATCCTAATCCCATCTGAATAGACATTAAACATGATTAACTAAACTGAACTGTACTAAGTTCATTGAGTTCTGTTGACTAACGAAATACTACCAAGATTACTTAACTACTGAGCTTACTGAGATTACTTGGATTACTGAGTTTACTGAGTTTTCCTGAGTCACATGACTTAGTAAATTTTACTGAACATGGCTTGACTGAGGATATTGTGAAAACATGACACTGGCTCTAGGCATACATCTAAATTGTCGGGTACAAGCACCCCCAGGGCTCGATAGAAGAAAACTTACAAGGCATGACATTCTTGAATATATGAACAACATCAACAATCCATAATATAATAATTTGGGGATTTCATGAAGTACATAGTTATCGTAATCTTGTACATGGTAGGAATGCATACACTCAATGTCAAAATTTCATACTCTAACATCATGAACATTCCAACAAACATCTACAATGCAGATCAATAGCATGGGAGTCATTTGAACATAAGGGTAAAATATGACTACATCACATACATCACAATTGAGCCATATTACATAATTTCTAATCTCTTATGAATTTTATCAAACACTTAGGTTGCATGACTTAAGGCATGGCATAATAATCAAATTAACATATCATAACCAACTAAAATTCATGGTTTTCAACTCACATACTAACATATTTTTAGAAAAACACATAAATATTCCAACTTGGGAATCATACAACAACAACCACATGAACATACTCAACCTATAACATGAATATCATAATCTATAGTTTAAAACTTCACTCTTGGGGTTCATGGATGAAAGAAATCCAAGAATGAATACTATGGATACCTTAGTAGGTGATTCTACGAAGATTTACAGTGGAATTTTCTTGAATTTAAAAACCCAATTAAGAACCCTAACTTGTTTTTGAGATGATTTTGAGAGAAATGACTATATTTTGGCTGAATTTGGGGTAAATCCTATGTTATAGGCTTATATAGGGGTATGAAATACCCATTCTTCCCTTAAAATAACTCAAAAATGGGGTGTTTACATCACTTGGGCCATAATATATGTGGCGCACAACTTATTTCCTAATTTAGGTTGTGTGTCACACAACTTATGGCATAAGTTAGGTTGTGCATCACACAACTTATGAAATAACCATTCCAGTAGCCTTAGGCAATTTGTTTGGCGATGCACTCCACTTTGCAAAGTCATAACTTCTTGCTCAGGTGTAGAATTTTTGTAAAATTGGTATCGTTGGAAAGCTAATTTGATTATCTACAATTTGATGGGTTTAAATCTACCAAAATACCACATATACACCAAGCTATGCTCATTCAAAGATGACTCTCGCAAAATCAAACACTAAAACTTGATGGATTCAAAAGTTCTTAGCTTGCCTAACTTTAAGTGACTTTTATGAACACGCTTAACACATGATAAGATCTCTTCTTACTAGGATACTCATTGTAAGTAATGTACTCAAATATGAATTACAGGATAGGAGGTTTCATTCGTAGGAACAATGTTTCATTTTCTAGCTTAGAAATATATGGGGTATTACAGTTAATGATCTTGTAAAAACAATCCAGGACTGTATGATAGTAGAATAACTTGTCCATGCCTAAAATCACATGCATATCCACCATGTCTAATATAATAAGATCAACATGAGTATCAACCCTTCGAAAAATCACAACACATGATCTGAAAACCCGTTCTACTACTAAAATTTTACCTATGAGAGTAGATACACATAATGGAAAAGAGAATGAATACCAAGAGAACTCTAACCATGAGGCATAACAAGAAACCCCATAAGAATAAGTGGATCTCTGATCAATAAATCAAAATCCAACTAATTGTATAGAAAGATCATGCCTATGATAAAATCATCAAAAGACTTAGCCTCCTGTCTAGCAGGTACTCCATACAACTGACTATGCTCGCCACCTGCCTGGGATTCTAATCGACCTCTTTTCCTACCTTTTTTAGAACCTTCACAAGCACCCTAGGGACTACACCTATGAACAATCGTACCACCTCTAGCTATGGGATGTACCTTCCTAATCAAAGGAACACTCTAAATTAAAGGAATAATCTCTCCATGACTGGGGTACTCTCTTGAGAAATTACAAAAGCTCCACAACTATAACATATCATAGGCACTGCTTTAAAATCATAATATCTAACTGACCCAAAATAACCACCACAACTGTAATGATTAGGAGATAAAATCCTCGAATACTGTCCATGACCCAAAGGAGTACGATCAATAAAACTAGATCGGCCTCCATCGAGAATCTATAATATGGCCTAAACTGGCCCACTAGAATGAGCTTGATGTTGATAAGGCTAAAGCAGAGAGTACCTACCCTAAGAACCACTACCTATACACCATGAGACAGTACGGCTTTCACTAAAAATATCCTAATATCGTGACCTTTTATCGGTGCCCCCTCAAGAATCACAATGCATCTCCTCCATAACCTAAGCATAGTTAGAAACCTTAGTAAAAGACATACCTCTAGCAACCAAACTCTGCATACACATGTAAATAGCAAGTCTTAATCCTCAAACAAAGAAAAGAGCCCTCTTATACTTAATAGTTAGAGGAGAAGTAGATTGCCTAGCGAACTCATAAAATTGAGTCTCATACAACACAAAAACCATAGAGCCTTGCTCCAACCCCAAGAACTAATCATTCAAATGGTTTCTCGGACTGCAAGGCATTTATTTTCCAAGAAGATCTCAAAGAACTAAGACCATATCAATGGGGGATATCCAATTGCCCTGGAATCAAGATGAAATCTCCACCAATGTCGAGCTGCCATGTCTAATTAAAAAGTAGTGTAGTCCATACAAGGAGTCTCAATCTAGCCTAAATTATGGAGCATACCTCACAAATAATTAAAAACTCATAATATCCTCGCCCGATGCACCGAAAAACCTAGGCAAGGCTAATCTCAAGAACCTTACAAATATCTGTTTCACCTTAACAAACATAGCTAGATTTAGAAACACCAGCTAACCAACTATCAGTAGGGCAATCACCAGTGCAAGAGGGACCTCGACTTTGGAAGCTGTAGCTATTGGAGTCACCCTCACCTTAGTACTATTTTAATTAATAGTTTGTACACCATTAAATGGTGCACCACTAACTAATAAAAAAGCTGAACCAAAGCATCCTTGTGAACTGAAGAAAAAATAAACCTCGTTGGAGCCTGGGCTAGTCCCCGTCACACTATTGGCTAGGGTGAAAAAACCTATGGTTAGAGAGCAAAAATAGGGTTTGGTGAAGCTCCTCTATCCTAGACCCTAGCTGGGGACACATACCTAGGTCGTCCATGACCTATAGGTCACCCATAAACATCAACAAAATTCCCAAGATGGGTCTCGAGACTACAATCTGGTGTAGCAGTAGCATATATCCTATCTATCTTTGAAAGAGTGAAATCATAGAAATTCTTTAGAAACTAATTTATATTCATAGCACAAAATAATTAAAAGAAATAAAGAACTCTTAAGAATGCCCTATTGACTCCCAAAAATAACAACAATTTCATCATTCAAATTCATGTGACTCTTCAAAATGCTTACTCTAGTGCCAATAATACTGGTGAAACCTACGCTCTGATACCAATTTATCATGACATGATTTACAAGTCATGATGGCACCTATTTTATCCCACCAGTAGGTAAGCCAAACTGTATCCTAGAGCTATATGCAAATGGCTAATAGTTGGAAAATGTCGTCAAAGTTAGAAATCAACATTTAAAGAGTTGAAGCAGCAATAAAGCAGTCATCATGGTCTAATAAATAGATGAAGGGTGCAACAACCATCCCAAGACTCAGTAATGTTAGTACATGAGCTACTATAAATGAACCATAAGTACTAAATAGTCAAATATAATCTATCTCAAAAATGAAAGTCTACACATTGATAAATAGAAGGCAAAACGGTAACTCTTACTCCAAGAGCTTACAAAATCTCCAAAATTAACCCTGCATGAGAATCATGTAAACTACGACAACTAGTACTCGAATCTACACCAAAAAAGTATAGAAGTGTAGTATGAGTACCAAAACTATGGGTACTCAGTACGCATCATTGACTGACTGAGCTAAATTATGATATAAGTATGATAGGATACAAGATAAAGTAAATTAAACTAAGGTAATAGGGAAAACTTGGAAATAAGCTCCAACATTATTGCACAAGAATAATAATTAAATCTAGAATAATAATGTAATGATCACACAACTATTAAAACAAGATTGACCCCCATAATCCAATAAGTGCAAAAAGTAAATAAATAAAAATAAAATATATAACCAAAGATTCATAACTCTACCGAATATCAGCTATAACCATGAAATCATCCATATTGTATAATATCATGTGCAACTCTAAATTATGGACTCAAACAGTAACTCATATCATTATCATCATAACATCCTCAATAATATCATCCCAGTATCATTTATCTGACTGAAATTGAAACTCATATTATTAACATCATCATTATTTGCTAGACTTGAACCAAAAATAATATTATCAGTATCATCTTAATTTGCCAGACTTGAATTGAAACTCATATTATCAATATTATTATTATTTGCTAGACTTTAACCAAAACTCATATTCATAAATTATATCAATGAATCCTACCAATAAGTCATATAAATGAGCTACCACAATAAACTATTTCAATCCACATTAATAAACCTTCCCTATTCTCATATTTATATATACACAAAGTTGAGAATCATATCCATTGGTCATACTAATAATAATGTCCATAAACCATACCAATACCATATTTTTTAGGTAATGCCAATAACCATATCTATAAGCCATGCAAATTATCATATCTATAATCCATATAAATACTCATATCTATAAGCCATATAAATAATCATATCTACAAGTCATATCAATAATTATATTTAAAAGTCATATCAATAATCATATCTATAAGCCATATCAATACTCATATCTATAAGCCATATTAATAATAATATCTATAATCTAGATCAACTGTCATATCTATAAGCCATATGAATAATCATATTTATAAGACATATTAATACTCATATATTTAACCCATATCACTAATCATCACCAACTCCCAAATACCTACTAGCATACTCATTAAGTAGATACTCTCCTCAAAATCCCAAAATAAGCATTAAGGGTGTAACATGCTTAAATAAGTCGACAAAGTTAATGTAAACTTGGCCTAAGGTGCGTTGAGGTGCCCACTTCTAATTCCCAATATCTACTTCCGGCAAATTCTACACCGACCTAGGCTAAGGTAACTATTTCCAGATGTTATATAAGCCTTAAATAGCCCTAAGATAGTAATTCTCCCTAAAACATGAGCAACTAAGTCAATTAAGCCAAAATTATGGTTTCAAAAAAACCTGAATAGTCCAACTAACTCAAATATTTTCAATCATACCTCCAACACCTAAATGACCATAATATTACTATCATAGTATGAAATAGCTTGATCTATAGAGAGGATAAACCTAGCCTACCTGGATGCCAAAGAAGAACCCAATGAATTTGCTAAAAAATAAATTCAAAAAGCTTTCAAAAGATGCCACACTATCAAAATCATATTCTACTCATTAAAGCGGAAACAATGATACCCATATTGTACTATTGTATTTTAGATCTCAAATTACGTAAAAATCCCATGTCTGGTCCATTTACAAAATTGGACTTAATAAACCAGTATAATCACCCTCTATGCTCAAGAAATTTACATCCTCATAAATGAGTAAAAACTGATGTTTAATGGTTCTACAATCAAGTCACCTAGATTCTAGAGATTTTTGTAAAATATAAAGAAATTAACCTTGTGGTAGTAACAGCGTCTGGCAGAAATGTAAGGTAAGGCTGCGTACGATACACTCTTATGGTGGGGTCTTTTCCTAGACTCCGCGCATAGAGTAGCTTTAGTGCATCGGACTGCCATTTTTATAGAGAAATTAACCATGAATATAATGGAATCTTACAAAACTTTTGAAGAAAAAATGCATAAATTAACTTTACCCAAGCTTCAAAATAGCCAAAAAATAACTCTCCCAAGTTTCCATACAATTTAGGATTTGTTTTCTTAAGAATTGGTAAAAAATAGTAAGAACTCAGGCCAAAAGTAATATTTATATGCACCAGGTGATACTAAAACGAGCATTAGATTGCTTTAGCGATCATGCATAAAGCACTTGGGTGCCTCTAAAGAGGTATTCTTTGACTGAACTAGGGCTGCTAAAGCACCCTCCGCTAAAGCGCCCTCCACTAAAGAACCGAAATGGTTGCTTTAGCAATCACAATAGATTCCATGCACCCGCAGTAGAATTGAAATTTTTAGTGTCTCTGCCCACTCCTTAGAATTCATCCAAAATTCCATATGCGCAAACAAACTATACAACCCTATAAAATTTAATTTTCTAGCCTTAATAGAATAATCAAAATTTCCATCTGTGATTATTTCAATGAAAAGTGGGTTCCACACCTATGTGTCATTTTTCTTAACTTTTGCTCAATAGCTCAAAAGGAGTTTGAACACCTCAAAACCTAAACCAAGGGCCTACATAGTCTAAAATCGATGTTTAGGAGCTATTGGAACTATCACAATTGGCATATAAGGTCATTGACTAAAGTTTTTACTCGATAGCGAATTTGAACCAATGAAGACTTAAAAATAGGAAATTGACTCTAAAAACAAAACAAGTTACCCAGTAACTGAATTGTTAGTTCCTGATTGACTTGGGATAGCTATTGAAAAGAAATAAATAGTGAAAATGAGTAAAAATATAGAAAACAACCTAAAGGGTCATTACATGATTTGTCCTATTGAGTTGTGGTCACTTGGAGAAAAATATCACTTTCAAAAATTTTACAAGATTTCTTAGGTCAAATACTAGAGGCAACTCTTTATGACTGGCAATGAATCATCGTCAGAAGTTATGACCACTAGGATGAATTTGTATCTTTGTAAAATTTCGGGAGAACACTTAAGACGGCTCATGGTTAGGGTCGTTCTATGGGTTTTTTAGTTAATTATTTCCTTTTTAATTCCTATAATAAATGTAAAATAAAGTATTATGAACTTTTAGGGTTTATAATATGGACCTAAAAAATCCACATGGGTCCCAAATAGCTATACATGCCAACAGATATATACTGTAACATACATTACATTATATGCATTCATCTTATACTTTGTGTGTACTAGTATTATAGTGAAAAATGAAAGGTTGTTTATGTTATTTTGATTTGAGGAGTTATGGGTTTTGTATATTATTTTCTTCATATTAATGTTGGGTTACTGATAGATTAGGTGTTGTGATTTTCTTTATTTGGCAAGTGTTCAAGGATATAGTCGATAGCAGTGTTTTAGCCAGTTCTGACCATCACTTTGAATTAGCATCAGTCAATAATGTTGATGAATAGATTTTGTTTGGAACCTATATTTACTTATTTCAACACTTTGCGTATAGGTGCCGAGCCGCTTGTACTTACACGATGAGAGTATGTAATCGAATTGTTTCAATAAGATTCAAAGGTAGCAGCTGATCAGCTCTAGTGCCTAAAAAATGTCCTTAGCTTCATTTATGTTAGCTTCTCTTGTATAATGATAGCACTAAATCATGCTATTTTTGTCTAGATCTAAGGGATCGATAGAATGTTAGTTTTATAACCCTTTCGAACTCAATCAATTTCAATTTGAAGCATCCATCTATGTTCTTGGGCATTTGAAATGAAATAAACATCAAAATATTTAACACTTGTGAACTGTACCTGAAAAAATTTATGAAAAAAATCTTATCGTATTAGTCCCATAATTATTTCATCGAAACTTGAACATTAAATAAATAAATAATACTTTGAGATTAAGATAATTCAATATGATATATGAGTAGTAATAGTTAGGTTAAATATTTAATAGAGTTATATCAGTATATCATGACTTGTATGTTACAATTCATAATTTTTTTAAAATTAAATTACCATAAAAAATTTGCTCTTTGAAAGTTGCACAAAAAGTATTCTTTCACCTCTTACGTGTTTGTACTTTTGAAATAATGATGATTTTACATAATTAGTGAAAATTCAACAGGACAACTAGGTTGAGTATAGTATAAGTTATATCAATGTATCATGACTCACGTGCCATAATTTGAAATATATATTTTGATCTTCTGCATTTTAAAATTTGAAATCATGATGAACTTATATGGTTTTGAAGCAATCCAACATGATAGTTAATTTGAACATAGAATGAACTCATGTCAATTCATAATGACGTGTATGCACCAATTCTCAAAAGTATTCTTGTTTCTTTTCTTTGTTTATAGATTTAAAATTATGATGGTCCAACATGATTTATGAGTAATTCCATAGGACAATTATATTGAATATAGCATGAAGTTGTAATGGGTTTTTATAAAAAAAATATATCACAATTCTGAAATACATATCTTCCTCTTCTTTCTTTGTAATTTTAAAATATGATAATAAATCTTGGTTCAGGAGTAATCAAATAAGACATGTAGATAACTATAGCACGAACTCATGAATTTTATGTCACAATTCTAAAATATACAATTTTCTACTTCTTTATTTGTAGCTTTAAAATCATGACGATGATTTTTTAAGTAATTCAAAAGGAAAGGCAAGGTAACATAGCTCAAATTCATATTAGTCTGTCATGAATTGCATGTCATTATTCTTAAATTTATTTTCTTCCCTTATTATTATAATTTTCAAATCATGATGACTTGGAATGCTTTGTGAGTAATCCAACATGACAAGTATATAAGTTGAATATTACTTGAAATTACACCAGACTATCTTTACTTACCGATCATAGTTTTAAAATGTATCAACTTTAACTTTTTAGGGATTTAAAATTATGACAATCTGACATAATCTTTTAATTTTAGGTGGAAGAAATTTGGAAAACATCATAATTATTTCATTTTTCATACTTGAAATTATTATTTGGGGAGGGGGTGATTTTGAAAGTAATTTGATTGTAATTCAGATCATTTGAGTGTTAGTTATTTATGATTAAATATTTGACCTAACAATGGCGTAATGATATGATTGAACTATCTCAGAAGTTTGATATTTGTTCTTAGAAAATGTTAAGGAAGATATGGTGAGCCTTTATGATTTGGTTTTATTTGACTAAGTTGGAGATTTAAGATTATTTTTGTTGGTTTTGAAAGAATTTTCCTCAATCTGAGATCATTTGAAATAAAATTGATAGTGTTGGATTTAAATTGAAACTATAAATTTGACAAAAACCTTATTATATATTAATAAAGAGATATTCACAAAATTACAGACGAATGAATTGTTACATGTTTCAGTGATTAGAATAGTTGATGTAAATTAAATTTATACCAAAAAGAAGCCCTAAATGTGTCCTAATTAATAGCCTAGTATACATAAGATTCTAATATTTATTACAGAATTACTAATTAAATGGGAGATCTAGAATGACCTATCCATTCGTTATAGTGTTGTTTAGATCGTAAGTACCTGTGTAGAATTTTTGCTAGTGAGAGAGTTGATAAATTGCAATGTAGGGTGGTATCAAATAGATCTATGATTTTGTGAATTTTAGAGGTGATTTTTAATTCATGGTATGATGTTTGGTGGTACAGTGTTTGTTAGAGGAGCGTCAAGTGGTATGGCTTCTTATAGAAAATTTTAAGGTGGTACATGATTTCGTAGAACTCCAGGCATAGAGGTTGCTGCATTGGGATAAATCTGTGATGTTCTACGTATGAGTTTGTGTTGTAAAATAGAAGTAGATTTAGATTTTCCCTGCTATTCTATTCATGGAGTGCTACAACAATAGTTTTTTTGTCGAAGCGAGATTGTTGTAATGGTCAACATACCACTACATTGATAGTAGTGATGTACGAGAGGGATACCACAGTAGCAATGTTTTAGCAAGATGGTGACTAGTACAACAACCATCGTGTAGCTTATTTCATTTAACCCTATTTTTTCACGTTTTATTTCACAAAAGACAAAGGTTTCATTCAAAGACTATTGTAAGGTGATTTCTTACTGGGCTAGGGCAATTTTATCTATTAAGATAAGTTGATTAATTCCTATTATCCTCTTAAAATCCATTCCTCGTGTAGAATCATTAGAATAAGCATTAATTGTGAAATTATCGAGTAGAATACTAAGTTCATGAAATTGTGAAGAAAATCCTATGGTAGGTGTTAAATCATATTGAACAAATCATAGGTTGTTCCTAAAAATTTCCTAGCATGGAATTATTTCCCTTAAATGTATATTTTAGGAATTTCGAGCAAGTTGATGATGGAAAAACCCTTATTTGAAGTTATATGCTATAAAGGGGGTTACAACTACTAGGGTTGATTTCCCAAGTCTAAAATTTAAGAGTGAGTGAGTAATTACCCTTTTATTTGTATATTTTAGACCGTGAACAATCTGAGGTATTTAAAAAAGGAAAAGCTTTTGCAATGTATCTTGGATTCATATTCTCTGGTCGAGGTAGATTATTGTTTAAATAGAGTTTAGACTCAATTTAGTTGCTAGTATGCTTCAGAATTAAATGACATGTTTATTGATCTTTAAATTTACTTTTTGTTGGTGCTTCTTGTTTTATTATGCTTGAATAAATAAGTTAGAGATTGATGAAATGTTAAAAATGAAACTTATTATATAGTGTACTTATAAAATTTATTGAACTTGAGATATATCCTGATAGAAAGTACAAGTGAAATTAAAGTTTATATAATTATTATTGATCAGGTATCACACTGATATGATATTGATATTATTTATTTGGATTGGGTATCACATTGGTTGGTACATGGATCTTAGTAAGTCCCTTGTAAATAATGACTAATGGACAGAGATAAGACCCTTAGCATCTTTATACGGACTAGTGATGAGGTGAGATTTAGTTATATATATTATGATAATATGTAGAGTAAAAGAGGTAAAAAAAATAAGAGATTTGAGGTGTACTTAACTCCATGATGTGATTATAAATCCCTAATTTGTATATTCGTGACTATTCGTGATAAAATTTTGTGGCTTATATGACTTGTTGTTTTTAATGATTAACCTAATTGAAACTATTATTTATTTTAGTAAAACTACATGCTATGTGTTGAGATTATTATTGACTAGTTATTTGATTTATGCCTTACATTTGTTACTTATTTATGTCAACTGATGCTGCCTACCAATACATAGTGATTTGTGTTGATACTACCATATTCTCTTCTTTTATTGCACTTAGATAATGTTTTAGAGACTTAGACGTGACTACTTATATAGATCCAAGGATAAGTATTTCACATCCAGGTTGTCACAGATCTTAGTCTTTCTTTCGGGTAGGGATGTTCATTTTATCTAGTAATATCGATAGGACATATTCTTAGTCATTTATTTTGTCTATGGAGTCATTGTATAATGACATTTAGGTCTTAACAATGTAATAGATAGTATTTTCTGCATGTATATCTAGTTTTTGATTGTTTATCATTTAAGTCGAGATTTATTTATTTTTTATCTTAATAGGTTAAAGGCTTGGGTTAGATAGTTCTCCCATTTGGGCTATTTAGGTCATGATAAAGTTGGTATTAGAGTCCAAGATTCATCGATCTGATCGTATAAGAACATGTCTAGTAGAGTCTTGCAGAATTGTATGGACACGTCTATACATTTCTTTTAGAGGCTACAGAATGCTAGAAAAACTCATTCTTTAGTGCTATTACTTAATTCAAACTGGTATTTGGTTATCCAAATTGATATTTGACCTCTTTGACTCTCATCCCAAAGATGGTGACAACACGTGCCGTAGGAGCAAAGGCATAGACGCCCAACCAACTAGTGGTCTGCAGCTTGTGGTAGAGGTCAAATGAGAAGAGAAGGAAGTGATAAAAGTCAAAAAGAAATATGTACTATAGGTAGAGCTTAGGCAGCCAAACAGTCTAGGGAGATTGTAGAGATCTCTCCGTTATTACAAGATTTTATCGTGGTGGCTGCAAGGGTGGAGGCAACACAAGTTTATACAGATGTAGCAACAACTTTTATTTTGGCATATATTTTTTTTATTAAAGAGTGGAAAAAAAACCACATAAATAAATCACAAAATAAGTCTTACAAATGCTTAATAGAACAAATGTGTTAGTCAAGCCAAGAATAAAGCCCAAATAGCTAGTCCAACCCAAATAATAAGTAAATTAAAATAAAAAAAAGGGAAAGTCCCAGAACCCTCGATAAGGAAAGCTCAAATGTCTAAGCTACATCGCCTATGATCAAAGAATATTAAAGTTATTATATTAATGTTATCTTCAATGATGCCTAATGAGATAAAGAAACAAGGATTTTAACTATCTTTGCTCACATACCTGACAGGAAAAACCTAAAAAATCTTGAGATTATTTTATTTAAGACTCATACAAGTCTCATCGGTGCCGGTCCCAAAGAAGAATTATTTGGCTAAATTTAAATTTCCACTTAGATCTATTTTGAAAGTTAACCTTGTCCCTATTATATCACCCAACCGTGCTTTAACTTTGAATTTTGATTTATCAATCACATCACTTTATCAATAGGTCAAGCTTTGCAATGAGGCTAACACCACTACTAAATAAAGAGAATATAGATAATTTATCAAAACCAAAGTTGGTACATCAATCATCAACCGATAGGAATTAAAGATTACTACTATTACTCATATATGTCCTTAGACCTCCTTATTTATCTATATTTAGTTGGATCTTGCATTGGGAGGTTGTTGATGTAGTATTTTTGAATATTAGGTGATGTTTCTTTAATTGTTCTATTTGTTAATATGAGTGTTGTGCTTAATTTTATGCCATTAGTCTATATATTATTATTTGTGCCTCGATATTTGTGATTTTGGCACTTCTGGATTCTAAGATTAGGGATTTTACTTTTTGCATGTTGATGATTTTCTTTACTCGTGTGGAACCTCCTAAAAATTTTTAAATTATACTATACCTACAAAATGAACACCCATGTTAGCAAAATAATTGGCCTACAGATTTCCTTCTCTGAACACATGCTCCACCCTTATTTCAACATTATTTTCAATTGTTTAAACTTTCAACCTCATAGCATATCTCCGATGGACTTTCCATATACCATCAATTAATTATTTATGAATGAGTATGTTTCCATTACCAATAGGGTATAATGTTCTTTGATGCAAACTACTAAACTTGTTGCTACTGCTTGTCTTTATCTACTAAATTATTACCATTAAGCAATCTAGAGGATTTTGCATATAAGAAATTCTTAGTAGAATCTCTTACATAAAACCACAAGCTAGGCCCTGGTTTGCCTTTTGACTCCCTATTAGTATTGCACTTATTAGATCTTGTCTCAAGCTTTCTCTAAGATACCATCATAGCTGTCAAATAATGAAGGCATGGAATGACATAAATATTGGTTTAATAGAGAAAGAAGCATCAAATTGCAACCCACTAGGAAGAAAATTTTCAGTTAAATCTAATAATTTAAACCCTCACAATAGCTGCAAAATTCTGCCAAACCTTCTTAAGCCAAAGGGATTGTTAGAAAAACATGATCAATAGCCTCTGATTATTGATTGATACAGCAATAACATAGAGCTTCTTCTACCACCCAAATTTTTAACATTACTTTCCCATTAGGAAGTCTTTGTCTATCAATCTCCATAAGAAAAATAAAACTTTAAATGGGACTCCTTCAATCCAAAATAATAATAATCAACATTTTTTTCCTTCCTTGTCTAACCTCTTTCTATGCACTACTGATAATAATTTTCCAAGAACTATTAAGCATACACAAAGCTTTAATCTATTTCTCAGTAAGATCTAAATAAATCAGTCATTATAGATATGTTCAATAATATGCCGATGAAATAATTTATGTAATTTGTCATCCTTCCAATTACCATCCTCGATAAGTTTAGTAACTTCTTTCACAAATACATCTAGGATATTGGAAGGAGGAAAAACATAGTGTAAAACATCCAGTTTGGTCTGATAACTGTACGAGATAATTGAATGCCCACATTTAGGTTTCCACCATATTACTTAATCCAAATTATCCCTAGCTTCAAACATGTATTTTCATAATTGAGACCCCTCATTCAATTATAATATTTAAGGTCTAATCTTCCTACAATATTTATTACACATATAGTTAGTCCACATGAACTTCTATATTTTGAAAGTCCTCCATAACTTTATAAAAAGAGCTTTAGACACCTCAATAAAATATCTAAATCCAAGACCTCCTATTTTCTTTGGGAAACACATATTAGTCCAAGAGACCTAATGTTTATGTCTTACCCCTTCATTGTTTCTCTAGAACAATCTATCAAAAATCTTATGAAGTTCTTCAATATTACATTTAGGAGGAGTAATGGTAGATAGAAAATAAGTAGGGGGGTTTTACAAAATTAATCAAGAACAGCTTTATCACCAAAGGATAGAATTATTCCCTTCAAGGCTTGCTATTTGTTCTTTACCTTTTTGATCAGATAGGATAAATGAGATTTCATGTTTCTTGCATACCCAATATGACACCCAAGATATGTGAAAGGAAAAATTTCCTTTATTGAAATGTATGACTTCCTTAATCTATTGGGAAAATTTTTTGGTAGTCTTATGAAAAACATAAAATAAACTTCTCTTTATTGAGTTTTTGACCAAATTGCCTTTCATATTACCCCTAAGTATTCATAAATATTTAAAAAGACACCTTATCAATAGAATAAAGAATAATATATCATCAACATATGATAAATGATTAAGATTAAAACTCCATTTAGGCACACCATGACCCCTAAAATTATCATTCTAGAATAAACCATTCAGGGATCTAGAAAAGCACTTCAATAGTTAGAATGAACAAGGTTAGAGATAAAGGTTTCTCTTGTTTCATGCCCCTAGTCAAATGAAAAATCTTAAAGCTTAACCATTAATCAAAAAAACATATCAATTGCTGAACATCAACAATCAAATCTTATCGACAAAGCAGTGGTTAAAATCCACCTTTAGAAGAACTCTTATTAGGAAATGTCAGGAAAATCTATCATAAGATTCATTCATATCAATCTTTATGAAAATTGGTAATCTTACTCTTAATATCCATTATGATCTCTTAGGCTAATAATATATCTCAGTGATACTCCTTCCTTTCATAAAACCGGACTATTTCTAAGAGATGATGAGCCATATTTTATCCTTATGAGACATATAGTGACTCGTAGTCACTGAAGATAATTTTTTAGATTTTAAGTTGAGGGCACTATGGACATTTATATCTTTACCCACTTAATATCCATAATCATTAAACACCCTTGGGATGCTATTTTCAATATTTTAGAACTCAGAGAACTCTCTAAAACTCTCTAAATTCTCATAGGTTAGGATACTTAACCCACTAACCGTCTCCAAACACAGTATCCCCACGTGATATAGGCACCGTAGATAGTTCTATTTTTCCTTTGTTATGTTAGCTGGATTAATTCGGTTTATAAGTCATTTTTAGTGAAGTTGTGAGCTTCAATTTTCTAAAAGAATTGATCATTCCATCAGTTTCATTTTATAAACTAGAATTAAAAAGCTCACATAAACATTAGCACTATTATTTTCATTGTCAGAGTTGGGGCATGTCCGAATTTAGATTATTTTGGATTTGTAAAGTCTTTGTGGATATTACTTTGGATTAGGTATTGATATTGACACTCTTAGTTATCCTTGATTTTATTATATTTCTATGTTATTATATGTTTGATTTTCAACCGCTGCTAGTTGTGTTATATTCTTGTGGTTAGGCAAAGGGGGTAGTCTCCGATCCTCGAATAAAGGAGAGGCTAAGAGGCATTGAGGAACATTTCTCTTTATTGTGATCTACTTTCGAGCTGTCGAATCTAGGGTATTGAAATATCCTTTAATTTTCGTTTGTTCACTTTTTACATCATGCCTCTCAGAAGATCTGATTCTCAAGGAAACTCCTCCGTTTTACTTGAGGACAATATAGACGCTGCACATCCTACATATAGAGTTCAAACCCGATCTAGGGTCCCTACTTTTAATTGCCTTAGAGAAGTTCCACCAGTTCCTACTGATCTACCATCTAGTGGTGATACTTTTGCTTAGTCTCCTCCAAGATATATTACTAATTTTGAGTTTTACCATTTTATTCATCTATTGACCCAGTTGGTGATATCTCAGTCCTGTCAGTCGGGTCCTATTGGTGTTTTTGTGTGTTCTTTTGAGACCACCAGGATAGGACAGTTTATGAGGTTGAATCCTCTGACCTTTAATAGTTCTAAGGTTGATAAAGATCCTTAGGGGTTCATAGATAAGATGGAGAAGATTTTTTGTATAATGCATGCTTCTGATTCTAAGGGTGTGGAATTCGTTTCATACTAGCTGAAGTATGTGGTGTATTAGTAGTATGAGAAGTGGGACCGGTTTAGGGGAGATGATGTTGAGTTGGCTTTATAAGAGGATCTATCTGGTGCTTTTCTTGATCACTTCTTTCCTTGGGAGTTATGGGAGGATAAAACTAAGGAGTTTGTGATTTCAAACAAAGAAAGATGTCGATGAAGGAGTATGCCTTGAAGTTTCATCAGCTATCCCGTTATGCTCCAGAGCTAGTGTCTAGTATAAGTGCTAAGATAAGAAAGTTTGCTTCGGGATTGTATCGAGACTTGGTCTTGGAGTGCAAGGCCGCCTTTGCTGAAATATTACATAGATATCTCTAGGCTTGTGGTGTATATGCAACATATAAATCTTATTCAGTTGGATATGTTAGATTTCAATGTGATCTTGGGAATGGATTAAGTTGGATAGGTTAGATTTTGATGTGATCTTGGGAATGGATTAGTTGTAATTGTGTTATGCCTCTCTTAATTATCGGACCCAAAGGACCACTTTCTAATTCCTGAATGAACTCGTAATTAAATGGAATGAAGTTCCCTAGTGCCTAAAGGACAGCTCATTTCATATCTTTGAGACTAGAGGTTGATTTCTAAGGATGTCTCTACAATTTAGTGCATGTTAAGGATTCTAGATAAGAAGATCCTTTATTGTAATTTGTTCTTATGGTTTGGGAGTTTCTGAGGTATTTCCTGATGATCTTCCTGGTGTTCCTCATAATAGGGATATTGATTTTGGGATTGAACTTCTTTGGGAAACTCATCTTATCTCTATCCCACCTTATAGAATTGCTCTAAATGAGTTGACAGAACTTAAGGAGTAGTTGAAAGATCTTCTAGATAAGGTTTTTATCAGCCCTAATGTTTCTCCATGGGGTTCTTCGGTTATCTTTGTGTGTAAAAAGGTGGGTCTCCTCGGATATGTATAAATATCCGCCAATTGAATTGGGTGACTGTAAAGAACAAGTATTCGCTTCCTAGGATTATTGATATCTTTTATCAGCTTCAGGGTGCTAAGTACTTTTCTAAAATTGATCTTCGATTGGGTTACCATCAGTTGAATATTAGGGAGATGGATATCCCCAAGACCGCTTTCCAAACAGGGTTCGGTCATTTTGAGTTTTGGTTATGTCTTTTTGTTTGATTAATGCCCCGATGGCATTCATGGTTCTTATGAACCGAGTCTTCTATTATTTTGTGGATTTGTTGTTAATCATATTTATTGGTGATATTTTGGTATGTTCCAATAGTGAGGTTGATGAACCCATAAAAATTTGTGGTTGATAAGAAGTTACCAAGAACCACGACTCCAACCAATATTTGGAGCTTCTTGGGTTTAGCCAATTATAATAGAAGATTTATACAAAATTTCTTTTCTATTGCTACCCCTATTAACTAAGTTGACTCAGAAAAAGGTAAAGTTTATATGGGCTAATTTTTGTGAAGGTACTTTTGAGAATTTGATGGATATGTTGACTTCGGCTCTTATTTTGACTCTACCCAATTTTGTTATTTATTGTGATGCATCCTGGATAGGATTGAGTTGTGTGTTATGGGGCATGGCATGGTGGTTGTATATACTTCCAGACAGTTTAATATTTATGATAAGAACTATCCAACTAATGATTTAGATTTTTTTGGAAGTGATCTTTGCTTTGAAGATTTTTTTTTTATTTGTATGGGGTTAATGTCGACATCTTCTCAGACCATAAGAATTTGTAGTATATTTTCACCCCCAAAGAGTTGAATCTCAGGTAGAGAAGATGGCTTGATTTACTCAAGGACTATGACATAAGTCTTCATTAGCATCCAATTAAAGCTAATATGGTTGTTGATACTCTTAGCAGGATATCTATGGGAAGTCTGTCTCATATTGATGAGGAAAATCGAGGGTTGGTGAAGGATATTCACCATTTGGCTAATCTTGGAGTTTATCAGTTGTAGTTTAAGGATATTTGTGTAATTGTTTAAGAGGTAGTGAAGTCATCTCTTAGTTATGAGGTGAAGGAGAAATAGGTCTTGGACCCTATCATGATGCAGATCAAGGATGATGTGGGTCACTAGAAGGTGATGGCTTTCGAGATTGGTGGTGATGGTATCTTACTGTACCTAGGTAGATTATGTGTTCCTAATGTAGATGGGCTGTGAGAGAGCATCTTGATGGAGGATTATGAGTTGAGGTATACTGTTCATCTTGGTTCTATAAAGATGTGTCATGACTTAATGAAGATCTATTCATGGAATAACATGAAGCGTGATGTTTCCAATTATGTAGCTAAGTGCATGGTATGTCAACAAGTGAAGGTTGAGCACTTGAGGTCTGGTGGTTTTTCTCGAGAAATTGAGTTGCCTATACAGAAATAGGAAGTGATGAATATGGATTTTGTTAACCATCTTCCACAGCCTCAGTAATAATTTGATTCGATTTGGGTCATTTTGGATAGGATAACCAAGTCCACTTATTTTCTACTAGTGAAGATTTAATATTTGATGGAGGATTATGCTAAGATCTTCATTCTGGAGATCATAAAGTTGCAGGGTGCTCTAGTTCCATAATATCTAATCGGGGCACTTAGTTTTACTCACTTATGGCATTCCATTCAAAAAGGATTGGGAACTAAGGTGAACCTTTGCATCGTTTTTCACCTTTACATAGACAGAAAGGAAGAAAGGATGATTCAAACTATAAAGCAAATAATAAGGTCTTGTGTTATCAATTTCGGTGGTGGTTGGGTTGACCATTTTCCCTCATAGAGTTTACATACAACAATAGCAATCACTCTAGTATTGGCATGGCTCTATTTGAGGTTTTGTATGGTAGGAGGAATAGGTCTCTTATTGGCTGGTTTAAGGTTGGTGAGACTAGGTTGTATGGTCCCGCCTTGGTTCACCAAGATATGGATAAGGTGAAGGTGATTTGGGATAGGCTTAAGATCGCCCAAAGTCGTAAAAGTCCTATGAAAATGTAAGGAAAAGGGATTTGGAGTTTGATGTGTATGATTTGGCGTTCTAAAAAGTGTCTCCCTTGAAGGGAGTGATGCATTTAAGGGAGAAAGGGAAGATCAACCCACGTTATGTAGGTCCAATCATATTTTGAGCGAGTGGGTAATGTGTCTTATGAGTTGGAATTTCCATCGAGCTAGGGTTCTATCCATCCATTCTTCCATGTGTCGATGTTGAAGAAGTATGTGGGTGATCATTCCTTGATTGTTCCTTTGGAAAGTATTGGTGTCTCACATTTCTTATCTTATGAGGAGGTCCTGATTTAGATTTTGCATTGGCAAGTCCGCTGGTTGCGAGCGAAGGATGTGGGTTCCTTAAAGGGTCTATGGAGGAGACACAATGTGAAAAAGCTACTTAGGCAGCCAAAAAGGACAAGAAGTCCCAATTTCTATTCTTTTATCTTGCTTTGGGTAACCGTGCTTGAGGTATGTGTATTACTTAACATCTTTGTTTTCTTACTTTGTTAAAGAAAATTGTGATTTCATTGATATCTTTATTTTCTATCTTTATTAAAGGTAAGTGCGATTGCGTTCAGAGTCAAATCGTGCAAATCAAAGCCTCATGCCATCATTTTGGGATAAACAATCCTAGGAGGAAGAGGGAGAATGTAACTCCCCAGATTTGGGTCCTTGATAAATTTCTGAGTTTTAGACTCACTGTGCATACTACGACTCTCCTTACGAGTCATAGGGTGCCATTACAAGTTATAGGACCCCAATTGTAAGGTATCTAGTGAACGTATCGTAAGTTAATGTCCTGATTACGAGTGGATCCTAACCAATCATAAAGTCTCTAAATGAGTCGAATGGTCCCATTCATAGCCAAATCAGTGTGTACTCTAAGTGTGTCTTGACTATGAATTGGACCTTACGATTCGTATGGTCCCTTAAAGAGTCGTAAGGTGGGAGTTGTAGGGTGACCATAAGGGATTCCCTCGGATACTGACCCAGCGACGACTATGGTGATGAGCCGTAGTGAATCCTTTTGAGTAGTATAGTGACCTGTAGTCACTGGCGACAATTTTTTAGGTTTTAAGTTGAGGGTACTTTTGACATTTCCCTCTTTACGCACTTAATACCCATGACAATAAAACACCTTTGGGACATTATTTTCAATACTTTAGCACTCAGAGCACTCTCTCAAGCTCTTTAAACCAAGGTCAAGATACTTAGGATTTTAAAGAAATTGGTCATCTAAGGGCTAAAGGGTTGATTTCTCTCCATGAATCTTGGTATTTTAGGCATGTTACTCTTTCCCAACTCTAATTTCATAAAAACTATGTGTTTTAAATAGTTTAATTATATGGCTTTGAATGTTTGCTTTTGTATGGTAGAGGGTTTTGGAATAATTGATCCTTGAATTATTTTCCCATTGTTTTAAAGAGTAATTCAGGCTTTGAAATTGATATTTTGAACTAATGGAGTGCGTGGGTGTGGGATTCGGAATTGGGATCAAGGTATTCCCCCAAATTAATGTTTTACACTTGAATTGGTTTGAATAATTTATTCCCTCAATCTACTTGTGTAAATTGCTTTAAATTGGGAAATAGCCACTTCATTTAGCGTACTCACCAATATTATTGCATTGGAATGGTTAAACAATGAACGTGGATTTTAAAGGCCTCATTGGCTATGGTAGATTTAATGAATAAAGGGAGTCAATGCATTCCCCCAAGTTAATATGATTATTATGTCATAAAGATAAAATTGCAAGTTTAAGGGGATGACTTATACTAGAAATTCATGTTTGACAATGTGAGGTTTGGTCTTGATGACCATGTGCATCTATCACACTTGATATATATATATATATTGGGACGTCCAATTTCCTTGATGGCTTTAGCATTCCCTCAATTTTTCTCCAATTCGCGAGGCTAACACGCACTGGTCCTGTTTAGCAGGGGGAGATGAACACATATAGCTCATGGGTGCCTTTTATGATGGTTAAGTTACAAAGTCCACATTAATGCTTTACTTCATGTTATGCCTTATTTCCTATCTCGGCATATTAATTATGTATGTACATGACGATGTTCACATGGTTTTGAATTGGATTTGAGTTGGCATTATCTTATCCCCTATCTCTAAGTTACATGCTAGCGCTCTACCCACTAACCGTCTTTATACGCTATATCCCCATATGATATAGGCACTAGAGATACATCTATATTTTTAGTGCAGTGTTAGGTGGATCGATTCAGTTCATCGATCATTTGTGGTAAAGTGGTGAGCTTCCATTCTCTGGAAGACTTGATCATTCCATCAATTTCCTTTTATGAACTATAACTACAGAGTTCACATAAGATTATCTTTTTTCATTGTCAGTGTCAGTGCGGGGGCATGTCCCGGCCTAAATTATTTTTGGATTTTTGAAGCTTTGTCCGTATTACTATGGATTAGGTATTAATATTGACACTCTTAATTATCCTTGATTTTATTATCTTTCTATCTTGTTATATGTTTAGATTTCAGCATCTATTAGGTGTGCTATGTTCAATATGGTTAGGCAATTGGGGTGGTCTTTGGTACTCATCGGACATGAGATACCCGTCATGGCCAGACCCTGTTTTAGGTAGTTATAGGTTGGAATTGATGGATTTGGATTTTTACAATCTATTTAAGCAAAGGGAGTGGCCTTTGGTCCTCGATAGACTTGATATACCCATCATGACAAGACCTTAGCTTGGGTAGTTTAGGTTGGAATTGATGGATTTCGAACTTTACAACCTAGAAGTGGGGAATGTTGAATTGAATTATGTGTCCACCACCTAGTCGTAACACAATACTTAGAACCATAGGTGATTCCAAGATAACCCATATATTGGCATACTTCTTGAGCTACTGATTAAAATTTTATATTAAAGATAAATTTGTTCAGCGAAACCATAATCATTACATAAGCTATTTCAATTCATTACTATTTAAAGCTTACAACACTGTTATCAGAAAGAATGGGGAACTGAATTTACATACCATGACTTCCGACTAAATATCTATGAAACCTCTACTAATACTAACTATATATTGTCGGGACATGACCCCCAACTATCCCTAATAAATACATACGAATAGGAAAACAAAATACAGCAACTGTAACTAACTTGAGTTCTCGAAATATGAGAACTCATTCCCTGCTGGTTGAATGTTATGATCTACTTGGCTATGATCTTGTAGTAAGCACTTGAATCTACATCATATAAAAAATATAGGCAGAAGAGTTATACTATCAGTACTTTGGAATGTAATAAGTATGTGAGATATGCATTAGTCATGAAAAAACTTACAACATGCTTCAAAACTGAGGACATAAGCCATCTGCTGAAGTATGCATTTAAAGTAGGGCTATACGTAAACACTGTAATGCATGGTCATATTTTTAAATAATGGGCTAAAATATTTATGTAAACTAGGATGGGGTAGAGACATGAATATTATATTTAAGCTCAAGTTAAATATAAATATATTATAAAACTATACTGAGGGTCGTGTATAAATGTTGGGCCTAAAACTGTGGATTATGAACCGATACAATGACCAAGTATAAACATATACTGTATAAAACTAAATAATTGATTAACTGAATACAAGGTCATGCATACTTGAATTGAAATATAAGCTGAACATAAACTAAGGACTGAGGGAGCAAACATTAAGTGATATGCCTCAATGTGAGCTAATCGGGGTCTAACTTGTAACCCCAGTTGGAAGGGTGCTAGTACCTTGCCAAGGGTAGCAGTACTAGCTGGCATAGATCCACTAAACTAATGCCTCTAAGGACTAGGATGCCAGTTCTCTACTGGTGGGTGACCCCTCATAACCTATGGTGGCAAGGTAGTTATGGAACTTAAGGACTTCTACTAAAGGTCTCAGTCCTCAACTAGTGGTTGAGCCTTCATCCCTATGTTAACTCAGTGATAAGTACTACTCCCAACTAAATTGACATTTTTAACTGATATATGCTCAACATGTTCAGATAACTGATATATGCTCAACTTTATAATATTCTGAATTTAACAACATAAGCATGATCTGAATGGCTCATAACATGTAAACTGATATATGCATGGATTTCCTAAGTATCTGGTGTTCATAACCTACCAGCTCTATCTGATGCAACTGAACATAATAGTACTTGAAGCTGGTCATAGTACGGAATTTCATGAATAAATCCCAAAAATTCAACAACTGATCATAATATGAAAATTCATGATTCTTGAATATGGGAAGATGCTATTCTTATGAAAAACATATATTCTTAGTTTAATTACAAAATAATCTCATGAAATTAGGAAAAACTCATATTTGACCTGGAACCCAAAACTTAATGGAAAATTAAGCTTGGCGATTGAGAAGTATTAAATAAATAGGTACATCACTCTTAGATTATTCATATGCTTTAAATTTGGAGTAATATCTTGTAAATCATGCATGGTCATGAGAGTAGAATAATTGATATGATATGGACCTAAGAAATCATGAATAATCACTAAAACATGCTTATGAGTGAAAATTATTTCATGGGGGACAGAATTTAAGCTTAGAGTAACAATTAGAAAAAGCCCTAGTTTATGAAAATCATAAAATTCATGAATAAAAATCATAATTTGGGTGTGAGGATGAATGGAGATCCTCATTGAATACCCACATACCTAATTACTTTTGTTTCTTGGATTGATATTTTGAGGATTTGGACTTGAAGATGAAAAACACCAATTTTTACTTTGGAAGAGTAGAAAAATGCATGTCTCTTGAGAAATTTTTGTGTTGTGTTCAGAATAAGGGATTTTTCCTTGTTTTGTCTTTTTATTAATCCTTAAAATAACTTAAATGACATTGTTTTCGGGTTAAAAGAGTGGGAAAAGAACAATAAAAACCCCTTAGAAATCCCTTGAAAGTTGCTTGGAAGAAGTCTAGATGACTTAGGTCATGACTCGTGAGGTCTGGCCATGAGTTATGACTTGAGCCGTGGTCAATAACCACATTTCAGACTCTACTTCCCAGACTACAAGTCCCTCCTAACGACTCATAATGTCTGATACAAGTCATAGGCTAGGCAGCTTTGACAATGCTTCAGTATCTTGACCTTAACTTTTCACCCTGATATCAGATTTAGGCAAAATTGGTATCCTTAAAAAGATATTTCAATTATCTATCTAATGGTAGGTCTTGAGCTCAAAATTCTTAGAAACTCAAAAGTTATACTCAATTGAAGATTACTATAGCTATATTCTTCTCGAGAATTTAATTGCTAAGGGATGTTTTTACTTTTCTACAATCTAAGTGCTATTTGTCACCATAATATATGTCTAAATCACTTACGTAAAACTACCAAAACATGAGGTATGATTTTTTTTCATGAACTTAAAGCATGATTCTAATAATGGCTTGAATTTTCGGGGAGATACATTATGCTTCCTTGTTATTTAAAGACCAATAACGAATGGAAATTAAAAGAAAAGGAAAGGGTTTAGCGAAATAGTGCTTTTGGATAAGGTGTACAAGGTAGGCTATGTTTAAAATGTTGTTATAGACTTAATATGACTCTAAGCTTATATTTGAGTTGAATTTTTTTGTCTAGCTTTGTCACAACCCAAACTAGGGTCTGGCCGTGATGGTTATCCCAAATTCACAGAGGATCGGAGACCACCCACTTTTCCTTGTCAACCATAAAAAAATAAATATATAAAAGAGGGAGAAATCCAAAGGGATATATATAAAATACTGAAATCATATCAAGGTTTTATGATCTTAAAAAAATCTCAAACCACAGTAATCCACAAAGTCTTTTTTTTTAATTAATATGGATTTTTATTAATAGGGAAAACAAATGAAAAGGATTATTACAAAGATGGACCAACACACCAAAAATTTGTCAATGCATTAGGCCTATGAAAATCGAACTATCAAAAAAGAAAAAACCCAACCCAATCCATCTGTATACATTTGTATATAAATGTCCATAGGGTTTCCAAAATGTTTTTTGTTGTCTTCTCTACCATTTGAGCTTCTTTCCAGGTGAGAATCTATGATGTCAGTGACCTTCAACCTTTAATTTATGATCTTGGACCTCTGGATCATCAATCTAGGACGAGATATGCCCCCGACGATAGCCAAAGAGAAATGAAATGGAAGTCTATGACACTAAAGAAACATAACTTTAAAATGATAACTCTTCCAGAGAATGGAACCTCATCACTTGCAAGCTGATGGATGACAACCCAAAAATCTATCAGTACACAGAAAAATAGAAGTTCCTTTGAACCCTGCATTTTCTGGGGATAGAGCATTCGAAGACGGTTAGTGGAATGAGCACTGGTATGTAACTCAGGGAATGGATAAGCTAATGCCAAGTACAATTCTCTCCAAAAGACATATGCACACATTCATATACATGTATATAAGATGTCGGGATAGGAAACAAGGTTTAGCATGAGAGTTAAAATTATTACCCTGGATTGTGTAGCTTCAACCATCATAAAGGAACCTATGGGCTATATGGGTCTGGCTTCCCCCACTGGAAGGGCCCTAGTATGTGTTGGCTACACGAACTAGAGAAAAATGAGAAAATCCAAACCCATCATGGCAACTAGCCATCCCCCAAAATATGTATCAGGTGTGACACATACATCCGATTATCAAGACCAACCCTTACACCGACAAACATGAATTTCTAGTATCGGTCCCTCAAGACCTCTACCTTCACAGCTTTCTACATAACCCCTTTTAAGACAAATTAAAACATTTACACATTCTCATTAAATAAGAAAGGAGTAATTCATTAAGTAATTATCTAGTGGCATCATCATACTGACTATAGCTTGTAACTGCATGTAATTTAGCCAAATGCAACCTTTCCCTAAAAGGACTCTAACCAAATTATCCAATGAGACTCCAAAGTTCCAAGTAGGAACTAAACAGTTTAGCCAATGGGACTCTATATTAGTAATCCAAAGTTTCAAGAAGGAACCAAACCATTTAGCCAAAGGGACTATAACCCAGTCAACCAATAGGACACTGAAGTTTTCAATTTAAAATCAATTTTACATTCTATTTACCTTTTATGCAATGCAAGGTTTCAAAAATTATTCAATGTATATATACACTCATAATCAAAACCAATTTCACAAGATTGGGTTGATGTTAAAGCCAATTCCAAACCATTAAACCAACAAATTTGGGTGATCTCATGTTCCCCATTCCAATTCCCAAACCCATGCATTTAATTAGTTCAAAATCATGAACATAAAGTATTAACGATCAATTAAAAACCATGGGAATTCAATTTATGTAATAACATTCCAAACACCTCAACCGACATTCAAAATCAACAGTCAAACCAGATGGATTACAACTAAATACATGTTTTTAAAAAATAAAGCTTTCGGGAAAGCGATGCATGCCTTTGGAATACAAGAATCTAGAAGTAACTTAGAACTTGGAACTCGGGAGATTAACCTAAAGTGAAACCCTTACGCTTTTCTAGGGTTTTGTGTTTGAATGTGAAATAATAGCTTTTATTCCTTGAAAACTAATGAAAATAGGATCATATAACATTTAAAGGTCGTGCTTTGGTGAAATAACTTCAGTACCCCTAATCCTAAGGGAAATCAAACAAGACAACACAATTTTTACATGGCGGCATGGTACAACTTTACCGCAAAGGCTATCCTGCATGGCGCGCCAAAAAATGCATAGGCTCACTGCCTTAAAATCTTAAAATGATCCTGAACCTTTTCAAAAATTCTGAAACTCACCCAGATTACCCTTTTAACAAACCTAAGAACATCTTAGGTAAAAAATCGATGTTATGAATATGAGAAGGTCAAAATTAGGATAGATGAAATTTAATAGATATTACAGTACCCCCCACCCCCAGGATCATGCATTCTCAAATGATGAGCTAGGACACTTATAGAACAAGAAATAGAAAAATACACCCAATCATAGGATGAACTCTAAATTAGCAAAAGAAAAATTGAAACTCATAACTTAAGAGCTTTGTCCGACACATGGACCAAGAATGGGTACTTAACCTTAATATCCTCTTCAGCTTCCCAAGAAGATTCTTCAACCTTTTGCTTTCTCTAAAGGACTTTTACTGAATCTATGTCTTTTTCTTCAATCTGCAAACTTGTCTATCCAAAATCTTAACCGAAACTTCTTGGTAAGATAAAAAATCCATCACACCAACACTATTAATAGGTACAACTAAAAAAGGATCACCCATACACTTCTTCAACATTGACACATGAAATACAGGGTGAATGGAAGTAAAACTCGAGGGCAAATCCAACTCATAGGCCATGTTTCCAACTCTCCTAAGAATATGATCTGGATCACCATATCGGGGACTTAGCTTCCCTTTTTTCTCAGACTGCATCACTTTCTTCATAGGAGATAACTTTAAAAACACCTAATCATTCAAATCAAACTCTAAGCTTCTTTGCCTCACATCACTTTTGGCAACTCCGGGTGGGTCTAAGACTATTCAAAATCACCTTCACCTTTTCATATCTTATTGAACCAAATTCGAGCCAAATAATCTACTCTCACTAACTTTAAACAACCTAATATGAGATCTATACCTCTTACCATACAAAGCCTCAAATAGATCCATGCCAATCCTAGAGTGATAGTTGTTGTTATAAGATAACTCAATGAGAGAAAAGTTATCAACCCAATTTCTTCTAAGGTCAATCACACAAGCCCAAAGCATATCTTCTATTGTCTAAATAGTCCTTTTCGCTTATCCATCCACCTATGGGTGGAAGCGGTACTATGGTTTACCTTAGTTCCCAAAGCTCTTTGAAACAAACACCAAAAATGCAATAAGAACTAAATCCCACAATCAGAAATGATAGATACTTAAAAACTATGCAATTTCATGATCTCCTAAATGAGAAATTAGCATAATCATCAGCCAAATAGTTAGTGCTCATAGGCAAGAAGTAAGCAGACTTAGTCATCCTATCCATTATGAACCAAATAGAATCAAACTGATTGAGAGACCACGGAAGAATGGTAAAGGAATTAATATTAATCACTTCCCATTTCAAAAAGGGCAACTCATTATCTTAGGACAGCCTACTAGGCTTCAAGTTCTCCACTTTCACTTTCTAACAAACCATCCACTTTTTCATAAAATTTTCCATATCCTTCTTCATACTATTCCACCAATAAATCTCATTTAAATCACGATACATCTTCATCAATCCTGGATAGATAGTATACCTTGACTCAAGAGCCTTAGCCAAAATCCTTTCATATAGCCCATCAATTTCAGGAACACATAATCTACCTTGGTAATTCAAGATACGATCACCACCAATCTCAAAAGCTATATCTCACTGCTTACCCAAATCATCATTAATCTACATTAATATAGGGTCTAGCACCTATTTCTTCTTCACCTCAACACCAAGAGATGACTTTACCACTTCTTGTACCATCACACTTCAATCATTAGAGTCTAAAAGACAAACTTTAAGATTATCCGATTGGTGAATATCTTTCACCCAATCTCTCTTCTTCTTATCCACGTGAGATAAGCTTCCCAAAGACAACCTGCTAAGACTTAGCATCAACAACACATTATATTTACCTGGATGATAAATAAGACTCATATCATTGTCCTTGAGTAACTCAAGCTATCTCATTATCCCGAGAGTTAACTCCTTCTATGTGAGTATATACTGCAAGCTCTTATGATTTAAAAAGATGTCAATATTCACCCCATACAAATAGTAACACCAAATCTTTAAGGCAAAAACCACCGCAAAGAATTCCAAGTCATTCATTGGGATATTCTTTTCATAAACCTTAAGTTGTCGAGAAGCGTATGCCAAAACCTTACTATGTTACATCAACATACCACTAAGCCCTATACAGGAGGCATCACAATAGACAACAAAACTAGCAGTACCCTCAGGTAGGGTTAAAATTAGAATAGAAGTCAACTTATCCTTAAACTGCTCAAAACTACCCTCAAAAGTATTAGACCACATAAACTTTACCTTTTTCAGAGTTAATTTAGTCATTGGGGCATCAGTCCACAAACCTTCTATAATACTCGGGAAAACCCAAAAAACACTAAATATCAGTTAGAGTTATGGATCTAGGCCACTTCTTAAGAACTTCCACTTTTGTGGATCCACTATGACACCCTCTCTCTAAACAACATAATCCAAAGAATTCACTATATTCAACTATAATTCGCACTTCGAAAACATAACATACAACAACTGATCCTTAAGGGTCTGAAATACTAAATGAAGGCAACTGGTATGATTCTTTATTTAGAATACACCAAAATGTAAGGAATGCACACAATCACAAAAAAAATCAAGAACTATCTGAATACCTAAATTATGATATCCATAAACACCAGGGGGGCATTAGTCAAACCAAAGAATATAAACATAAAATATTAATGACCATACCGGGTATGGAAAGATATTTTTAGGTATATCCACCTCCCTTATCTTCAACCGGTGGCAACCCGAGCGAAGATCAATCATAGTAGTGAAATTAGCACCCTTAAGTTGGTCGAACAGATCATCAATCCTAGGAAGGAGATACTTATTCTTCATCATCACCTTATTCACCTCGCGGTAATCTATAAACTTTAGAAGGGAACCATCCATTTATCACATGAAAAGTACAGAAGTAACCCATAGAGAAATATTAGGGTGAATAAAACCCTTATTAAAAAGATCTTTTAGTTTCTTCTTGAGTTTTTTTAACTTGGCTGAAGCCATTCTATCTACAAGGATAAAGATTGGATGAGTGTCTGGGAGAAGATCAATCCCAAAATCTATTTCCCTATTAGGAGGAATACCTGAAATATCATCAGAAAATACCTTGAAAACTCACAAGCTACAAAAAAGGGTATTAAAGAAGGACCCTCTAAGTTAGAGTCTTTAACCCAGAATAAGTGATAAAGGCACCCCTTGGAAATAAACTTCCAAGATCTAAGATAGGAAATAAACCTGAAACACCCTGGTTTTTGGACCATAGAAAATTTCCTTAATGTCTAATTTATAGGCAAGCTACGACTTAGGGGAATGAGTTGTATAATTGGGTATAGGTGGTATGGTCCAGCTGTATGCTGAGCAGTATTGGTTGGTGGGATGGATTTAGTTATGAGAATCGATATGATTTGGGTGGTACGAGTCGTATCATTATATATGGGTTGTTTGATTATATCACTTAACCTTAGACTTGGTAACTTAAGTTGGATCTGAGTGTGAGTGGCTCACCATAAGTTGTATGCCCAGGTATGAGTCATACCAGGGACTCGTATGGTGATCAATGTTCAAACCTCCTAAACTTCTATTCTGCCAAGGGTATAGTTTATGAGTACTAATCATACACTTGGATACTACTTGGGTTTGGGTGTGCTGTACCTTGGATAGTGTTTTATCTAAGGAATAAATAAGGTATGAGAGGTGGGTACCACTTGTGCAGGATGGGTATGACTCATGGGGGTCAGTCGTACCCTATGATGGGAATTAAGTATAGTTTAAGTAAGGGCAATTCGAATATTTCCCCACTTATCCTAATGAGGTCCCACAACTTATATTGAACTTGGGAGTTTGTTTTCCCTACTATTCTATTATTAAACACTTAGAAAACACTCTTAAATTATCTATAGAGCTCTTGGGCAAACAAAGATAGGGTTTTATCTTAAAAAGTAAATTGGGGCTTGTCTTAGAAATTTCTCTCCATCACCATCTTAGTTTAAGGCGTGTTCTCTTTCCTCATTGTTAGTTCCAACAAAAGGCATGGATTTTACACAATATTTTCAAGATTTAAATATTGTATGATTTTTGGTTTTCAAATATGATTTGGGGTGTTTTGACTATAAATGCTTGGTTATGGTTTTCCCATGTTTTAGTTATGCTTTTATATATATTAATGGTGGCCTGGATAATTGGTTGCATGAGAATGGTTGATTGGTAATTGGCTTTGGCTTTTTAAATACTATGCCCCCATGTGTTTGATAAAATGCCTTTAACAATATTTCCCCCATATTATTAGCTTTTCAATGGACCTTATCCATGGTCTAAACTTTGTAATGGAACCCTAAATGATATGAATAGATTAAATTATTTTGGAATGATTTGGACTAATAAACATACTTGTGGGGTACAAGGGAATCCCCCAAGTTAATATGGTAATGAATACTTGTGGGAAACATAAGAATCCCCCAAGTTAATTGGATAACATGGTCTATGGGTATATGGGAATCCCTTGACTACTAAAAGGTTTGACTAAGGACAATACTTTCAAGTTATAGTCGGTATGACGGTACCACTACTAATAGCCTAGATTATTAATAATAAAATAAAGGTTTTGTTTGAAAATGGTTTTAATTGGGTAATGATTGTTAGGTATGATAGCTGATCGTAAACGTGAGATTTCAACAAACAAACACTAGAAAACTCATGTTTTCCAACATGAGAGGTAGGGAATAGTGACCCTTTTATGATAATAACGACGTACATAGTAATCCTCTAAGTACACTATACATATGTATCATGGAGAGTAAAGGGTATATGTAAATCCCCAACTCCAGTGGTATCTTCAATTAATGCGACTATACATATTGGGTCTCGTTCAAAGGGTTACACTAGACCCATATAGCCCATGGGTGGACGATTAAACTTCACATACCCAGGTTAAAGGTTTTTAATGCATGTTAAACCTGGTTTTCTTTCCCGACATAGTTATATATATGTATGGGTTATGTATATATGGATGATTTTACTTGGTCTTTCTAAATGACATTATTTTATCCTTATCCAGAGATCATGATAGTATTCACTCGCTAACCCATCTTTGGGAGGTTGTATCCCCATGCGATGTAGGAACCGGCCATTCTAATCCTCCTACTTAGCATTCATACATTCAGGGGTCAGCGTTTGAGTGAAGTAGTGAGCTTCCATTTTTTTTAAATTCCTTATTTCATGGATTTCATTTCATACTTCAGAATATTTATGGATATTTATTTTTCCTATGGTTTGGGGCATGTCCTAACTAGATTATTGTATTCTTTTAGATAGATGTTTTTATAGAACTACTACCAGTTGGAATGGGAAAAATCGTTATGGGTGGTAGCCTTAGTATTGGCATTGGTATTGGGGTTGGCATCATTGGTCATAATTTCTCACTGTTCTATCATATTTCATTTGGGACTTTATATTTAATTATTATTCAATGAAACTTATTTGGTTATGGTCAAATTTAAGGAATTGGTTTAGCTTAACATGGTTGGACGGTTGGTATAGGATGATTGGACTTGGTTGGGTTGGTGTAATACCTAAGGAAATTTTTCGTTGAAATTTTGTGCATAAACGTGTTGGGTTCTATCTTCTAGAATGAATTATAAATTCTCCATGTGAAATGTCTTAGATTATGACCCACCATTACGTAGAGTATCGAATAATCTTTCCAAAGATATATGGATCATCTAAAACGGACACCCGAGCGACGAGTTATGAACATTCCGATCTAACCATGAATAGTAGTGAACAACAAAACGTGCAGGATAAAGTACTGAGGCTTGGCATATTTTTGCTCCAACTTTAAATAATCATAAATCCTTGTACCTAATGATCTGCGTGATCTACTATATATCAACAGAAAGCTCTACGAGTCTTCTTTCCAATGAATTTAGTTTCATCTAATTTGTCTATCAGAGCAAAAAGTTATGGTCGATCTACTTCATCCTACCAAAAGTAAATTTTTGGGTCAACTTCAAACAATCATAACTCCTGGAACACAATGATCTGGGTAAGATACTATATATCAATGGAAACATATGAGAGTACTCTTTCTAATGAAATTTATTTCATCCAATTTGAATATCGGAGTAAAATCTTATGGTTGATCTACTTCAGACTATCAAAATAGTCTACCAAAGGACAGATTCAAGAATTTTTTTTATTTTTTGGGGTGTTTTGTTCAGTTACCCTCACCTAAAATCCATCCAAACCCTATATTAAAGCCTATTAGAAGCATTATATGTTATATTTCATCAAACTCCCTCAAAAAGAAAACCCTAAGCTCCTTCATCTAACTTCAAGAACCTCCAAAGTTCACCATTAATTCTGCAAATTTATTCAAGATTCTAAGTTCCTAGTTCAAGAACTCCAAGAACCATCATTCAAAGGCAATATTAACATCTCAAAAAGAAGTATCGATCTAAATTTCATCATTCAAGGTATGTGGGGTTTTTCAACAAGAATTCTCTTTCATTCTTGTGTTCAAAAGTAATTTTCTTTACAAAGGCATGACTTTTATTTGATTTTTATGAATTTGAAGCATGAACCCATATCTTATGATGATTATTATGAAATCTTGATGTTTATGATTTTGAAAGATGAATTTACATGTTTGGTGATATAAAGCATGAATCTTGAATGATATTTATCATGATTTTGATATTCAGGTTGTGAATCCCCATTGAAAATTATATTTTTTTGAGAAAGTGTGTGTTATAAGCACATTGATGTTGAATATTTGAGATATTTGAATGATTTTACCTTTTGGTCTTAATGGAGTTGTTTTAAACTCGAGTGTAAAAGAAATCCACAACGTGGTTGAATTTGATAGATTGAAGCACGATGGCTCCCGATGTATATTTATATATTTCTAAAATTGTTTTATTATGGATTTTCTTTGAAATGATATGAGCTAAGTCCGGGAGAAATCTTTAGCACCGAGTGGGAGGTATAAAGCGATCTTACTTCCCTAGAAGTACTTACCCCCATAGGAGTGATCCTAAGGCTGATTTATATAGTGATCATTAGTTTGTGTGGATTTGATATCAATAGTCGTACTCCGATGGCAAGGATAGGATAGCTCTCCCCAACGTGCGTTGTACGTTGGAATCCATGTAGCTCACATGGTTTATGTCGGTTATAGGATCTCCTAATGTGTGTGTGTTTCCTTGTGTCTATGGTGAATGGTGAAGTGATTTGAAAGTGGAATTGTGAAAGTTATTCTTTGAAAAAATTTAAATGATATTTACATTATGAGAATTGATATTCTTAATGAACTGAAAGTGATTAACAAATTATATAATGACTCGCATGTTATATTGTACTTATTTCATCCTCTCATGATTATGATGATTTTCTTCGGGCTATGTGAGTCTTTCATATATCCTGCATATTTCTTATAAATATTTATGATGATAATGTTTATACAACTGCATACACCCCCATATACTCGGTTTCTTTCCATGGTACTGACCCACATCTTCGGATGTGGGCTGCATTTTCTTAGAATATAGGTTCAGGTGCTCAGTTCCAGGTTCGACAGTGATTCTTCGGGCACACTATTCTACATCCTCTATTGTGGTGAGTCCTCATGTTTTGAGGATGTGATGTATGGTATTGGTTTCATGGAATTGTTTATATTTGATAACTGAGTATGAGTCAGTTAGGGCATATCTCAATGGCTCGTTGGTTTTATTGATTTTCTTAGAGGGGTGTCAGACTAGTATAGATGTTGGGAGTTGACTAATAACTCGTATTTTGTTATCTTTCTAAAATTCTTTTATTCTTAGATGATGATTACTCTATTGATATTTGAGGGTTATTTATGGAAACCCCGCTAATTTGTGTTGAACTGAATGAAAATAGGTCAAAGGGTTAGCTTAGGGCTACTCGTAGCCTCAAGCACCATGTGATACTCTAGGACCAATTTTTCGAGGTGTTACAAACTTGGTATCAAAGCCTAAGCTTTTAAGGTGTACTAGGGAGTTTGACAAGCCACGTTAAGTAGAGTCTTGATCATCGGTGTGTAGCACGCCACATCTATGAGCAAGAGGCTACAAGATGTTTTAGGAAAAAGTGTGATACTTTCTTTCAGAAGTCTATCGCGCTTAAAGTGTCTCTTTGCTATTGATTCGTGTTCTCCTCTTTCAGAAATATGCCTCCACATCGAGCAAGAAAGAATAATGATGGTCAGCATCCTTAACCCGCTGACCCATTAAATGAAAAAGTGTCTCATGCTGAATTTTGGGTAGCCCTTCAGGCGCTAGTCCAAGCTGTTACTACAAATGTTAAGGCCAACCCGGTCCCAGCTCCACAGCAGCAAGGAGGTCATTTAGCTGCTGCTAGGATCCGTGACTTCACGCGGATAAATCTTCTGAAATTTTATAGGTCCAAGTCTGATCAGGATCCACGGTTGTTTTTAGAGGAGGTGCAGAAGATTACTCAGGTGATGCATGTATCTGAGGAACATAGTGTGGAGTTGGCTGCGTATAGGTTGAAAGACCTTGCTTATGACTGGTTTGTTGCTTAGAGGAAAGGTAGAGGTGAGGGAGCTGTCCCTATAACTTGGCAAGAGTTCCAGGATGCATTCCTGGATAAGTTTTCCCTTTTGAGATGAGGGAGGCGAAGGTGGAAGAGTTTATGAACCTGCGACAGGGCTCTATGACTGTTAGGGAGTACTGTCTAAAGTTCAATCAGTTTGGCAAGTATGCTCTTGACTTAGTGGCTGATAATAGGGCTAGTATGAGTAAGTTTGTGACTGGAATATCTAGTTATGTGGTTAAGGAGTGTAGGTCTGGTATGTTGAATAGTGAGGATGAACATTCTGATCATCTTCGAACTGTCTTGCGAATCCTTAGAGATTACAAGTTGTTTGCCAATTTTAGTAAGTGTGAGTTTTAGCTAAGGTCAGTTGCTTTTTTAGGTCATATCCTTTTTTGAGGGTATTAAAGTTGATCCCCAAAAGACCAAAGCTGTTAGAAATTGGCCTAGACCGATTTCTCCGACTGATATCCAAAGTTTCTTGGGTTTAGCTGGCTATTACTATCATTTTATTGAGGGTTTCTCCTCTATAGCGTCTCCTATGACTCGGTTGACCCAAAAAAAAGTGAAGTTCTTGTGGTCCAAATCTTATGAGAAGAGTTTTCAGGAGTTGAAGACTTGACTCACTTCAGCCCCTATTTTGACTTTGCCTGATGGTGTTGATGGGTTTGTGGTGTACTGTGATACTTCGAGTGTTGGGTTGGGTTGCGCATTGATGCAGAAGGGTAAGGTGATAACTTATGCTTCTAGACAATTGAAACCCCATGAGAAAAATTACCCCACCCATGACCTTAAGTTGGCTGCTGTTGTGTTTTCTTTGAAAATCTTGAGACACTATTTTTATGGTGTCCATGTTGATGTTTTCACTGATCATAAGAGTTTGTAGTATGTGCTTACCCAGAGAGAATTAAATCTTAGGCAAAGACGATGGTTAGAATTCTTAAAGGACTATAATATTAGTGTGTTGTACCATCCAGGAAAGGCCAATGTTGTGGCGGATGCTCTATGTAGAGTGTCCATGGGTAGTGTTTCTTATGTGGTAGAAGGTAAGAAAGAGTTGGCTCATGATGTACATCGTTTGGCTAGATTAGGGGTTAGGTTGTTTGAGTCTTCTAAAGGTAGTATAGTGGTTCAGAGTAGTTCCAAATCCTCCTTGGTTTCGGAAGTGAAGGAAAAACAATACTTAAATGCTAGTTAGGTCAGACTGAATGAGTCAGTCAAGAACCAAAAATTAGAGGTTTTCTCCCAAGAGGGAGATGGTGTGTTGAGATTACAGGGCAGATTGTATGTCCCGAATGTTAATGATGTGAGACAGAGGATTATGGCTGAAGTGCACAGGGCACGATATTCTATTCATCCTGGTGCCACCAAGATGTATCGAGACTTGTGGGAAATTTATTGGTGGAGTGGCATGATGAAAGATATAGCAGCATTTGTAGCTAAGTGTCCAATATGCCAACGGGTTAAGGTTGAACACCAAAGACCTGGTGGTATGATGCAAGAGTTTAGTATTCCCACTTAGAAGTGGGAAGAGATAAATATTAACTTCGTGATTGGTTTACCTCCTTCCCGATGCCATCATGATTCCATTTGGGTTGTGGTTGATAGGTTGACTAATTCTGCTCATTTCTTGCTGACTATTCTTCTCATTTCTTGCCTGTTTATACTTCATATACTGCTGAGGATTACGCTAGATTGTATATCCGAGAGCTAGTCAGACTTCATGGAGTTCCCTTGTCTATCATTTCGGATAGGGGTAGTTAGTTCACTTTGCAATTTTGGAAAGCTTTTCAAAAGAGTCTTGGTACCCAAGTGCTTTTGAGTTCTTCTTTTAATCCGCAGACCGATGGTCAGGCTGAGCGAACCATCCAAACCTTAGAGGATATATTTTGATCTTGTGCACTTGACTATAAGGGAAGTTGGGATGATCACTTACCGTTGATAGAGTTTGGTTACAATAACAGTTTCCACTGTAGTATTGGCATGGCTCCGTTTGAAGCCTTATATGGGAGGAAGTGTAGGTTACCAATAGGTTGGTTCGAGGTGGGTGAAGCGGCTGTGACTGGTCCTAATTTGGTATTTGAGGCTATTGAAAAAGTTAAGTTAATTAGGGAAAGGTTGAAAACTGCGCAGAGTCATCGGAAGTCGTATGCGGATGTTAGATGGAGAGACCTTGAGTTTGAAGTTAGTGACCTAGTGTATCTGAATATTTCACCCATGAGGGGGGTGAAGAGATTTGAAAATAAGGGGAAGCTTAATCCCCATTATGATTGTCCTTACAAAATTCTTAGCCATGTTGGTAAGGTAGCTTATGAGGTCAAGTTGCCTTCCGAGTTGTCCTCTGTTCATCCAATATTCCATGTCTCCATGCTTCGAAAGTATATTAGTGATGTTGTGGTAGTGGATTCCTCTGTGAATGCTGACATTCAAGAAAATCTTTCTTTTGATGAGATTCCTGTTGAGATTCTTCATTCCAGTGTTCGAAGACTAAGGAACAAAGATAATCCCTTGGTCAAGGTGTTGTGGCGAAACCAATCTGTTGAGGGTGCAACTTGGGAAGCTGAGGCGGATATGCGATTCAAGTACCCACACATATTTTCCATGAACTTCGATCAAGCCAAAGGTACCGTTGTTTCCTAAATTATGCACTTCTGATAAAAGTTGCAGCAGTTCAGCTATCATTTATTAAGTGTTCAGCTGTAGTTTCTTAAATTTAAGCATTCTATGTTGCATTCGGAGTGAGAAAGGATGTAGTGATGAGTCTAACTAATGGTTTCAGCTGTATGCTCTATTCCCTATCTAATCTTGGCATGTCTAGCGTCATTCGAGGACGAATGTTTCCAGGGGGGTGATGTAATACCCCGGGAAATTTTTCATTGAAATTTTGTGTGTAAACCTGTTGGGTTCTATCTTCTAGAATGAATTACAAATTTTCCATGCGAAATGTCTTAGATTATGACCCACCATTACGTATAGTATCGAATAAGCTTTCCAACAATATGTGTATAATCCAAAACGAACACCCGAGCGATGAGTTATGAACATTCCGATCGAACTTTGAATAGTAGTGAACAGTAAAACGTGCAGGAAAAGGTATTGAGGCCTGGCGTATTTTCGCTCCAATTTAAAATGGTCATAACTCCTTGTACATAATGATCTGGGTGATTTACTATATATCAACGAAAATCCCTGCGAGTCCTCTTTCCAATGAAATTGGTTTCATCTAATTTGTCTATCGGAGCAAAATGTTATGGTCGATCTACTTCAGCCTATCAAAAGTAAATTTTTGGGTCAACTTAAAACGATCATAACTCCTGGTACACAATGATGTAGTGAGATAATATATATCAACGGAAAGATATGAGAGTCCTCTTTCTAATGAAATTGGTTTCATCCAATTTGAATATTGGAGTAAAACGTTATGGTTGATCTACTTCAGACTATCAAAAAAGTCCATCAAAGGACAGATTCTTGATTTTTTTTATTTTTAGGGGCTTTTTGGTCATTCCCCCTCACCCAAAATCCGTCCAAACCCTATATTAAAGCCTATTAGAAGCATTATATGCTATATTTCATAAAACTCCCTCAAAAAGAAAACCCTGAGCTCCTACATCCAACTTCAAGAACCTCCGAAGTTCACCATTAATTTTGCAAATTTATTCAAGATTCCAAGTTCCTAGTTCAAGAACTCCAAGAACCATCATTCAAAGGCACGATTAAAATCTCAAAAAGGAGTATCGGTCTAAAGTTCATCATTCAAGGTATGTAGGGTTTTTCAATAAGAACTCTCTTTCGTTCTTGTGCCCAAAAGTAACTTTCTTTACAAAGGCATAATTTTTATTTGATTTTTATGAATTTGAAGCATGAACCCATACCTTATAATGATTAATATTAAATCTTGATGTTTATGATTTTGAAAGATGAATTTACATGTTTGGTGATATAAAGCATGAATCTTGAACGATATTTATCATGATTTTGATATTCAGGTTGTGAATCCCCATTGAAAATTATAGTTTTTTGAGAAAGTGTGTGTTATAAGCACATTGATGTTGAATATTTGAGATATTTTGAATGATTTTACCTTTTGGTCTTAATGGAGTTGTTTTAAACTTGAGTGTAAAAGAAATCCACAACGTGGTTGAATTTGATAGATGGGAAGCACGATGGCTCCCGATGTATATTTATATATTACTAAAATTGTTTTTTTGTGTATTGTCTTTGAAATGATCTGAGCTAAGTCTGGAAAAAATCTTTAGCATTGAGTAGGAGGTATAAAGTGACCTTACTACCCTAGAACTACGTGCCCCCGTAGGAGTAAGCCTAAGGCTGATTTATATAGTGATCACTAGTTTGTGTGGATTTGATATCGATAGTCCTACTCGATGGCAAGGATAGAACGACTCTCCCCAACGTGGGTTGTAAGTTGGACTCCATATAGCTCATATGGTTTATGTTGGTTATAGGATCTTCCAGTGTGTGTGTGTTTCCTTGCGTCTATGGTGAATGGTGAAGTGATTTGAAAGTAGAATTGTGAAAGCTATTCTTTCAAAAGATTTAAATGATATTTATATTATGAGAATTGATATTCTTGTTGAACTAAAAGTGATTGTCAAATTATATGATGACTCACATATGTTATTGTACTTATTTCATCCTCTCATGATTATGATGATTTTCTTCGGGATATGTGAATTTTTCTTACATCCTGCATATTTCTTATAAACATTTATGATGATGATGTTTATACAATGATGTTGGGCGTATTTATACGTCTAAGCACCATAACTTACCTATGTTTTAGCTAAGTTTTGAGGATAAAATACATAATTCTTGCACTTTTAGTCTCTTTTTAGTTATGTGAGCTGACCTATGTGATTAGCATGCTTTTTAGGTACTAATGAGGAAGATTACAGCACTTTGGGGACCTATGGACAGCAAAGGAAAACTTCACATAAAAAGGAAAGCAACTCTTGGACTGAATGTGATGCATGGGAACTTTTTCCCGGGCAAACTCAATATTTTTAAATAGTTAAGGATGCAGTAGGAATTTATTAGAGAAAGATGTTATTAAAAGCATTATTACTGAATTTTTAGACTATTATTCAGATTCTGTATTATTTTTGAAAACAAGAGAAGCAGCGTAGCTTGAGGACAGAGGGAGAGAAACGTGTTTCTCTCTTAATTTCGCTAGTCATCTTCATCACCAAGATCGTTCTATGTTTTGGTATGATGAATATTTCTATGTTGATTTCCGTTTTATTCATGAGTAGCTAAGCTTATTTGTTAGGGTTATGGAAACCTTGTAGTATACTCTCTATTGCTATGGGTTTTTGAATTTATGATGTGTTAATCCACTTATATCATTAATCTCTTCATTTTGATTGAATTCTCATGGTTGCAAACATAGGGAATGCACCATTATTGCAATAACTTGTTCGATAGAAAAGTTACTATTTGGAAAAGAGAGTGTGACGAGAAAATAGGGTTTCCAACCTCTATTTTACACGTTAATGCCCTAGTAGGATTAACTTCTTGGAGAGCTCGTACAATTGGTTGTACACTTTGGATTCGAGAGAACTAAGGTGAATAAATCCTTGATGGCTGAAAAACACTTGGATTTAGAATTAGAATACGTCTCTCTATAAGTGCATGCATGTATAAAATCCATATTACTCATAGTTAATAGAGAAGTAGAAGCTACAAGGTGGACATAACCCTATCTTGTCATTCTCTGTGATCAAATATTATTACACATATCATCTCATCGTTACACTGATAATAGTATTGTGTACCTAAACCGAAACCCCCCTTATATTGGAACCTTCGACCAACAGTCTAATAATAACCGTAATACTTAGTGATCATAGTATTCCCTATGGGATTCGACACCCAACCCAGTTGGGTTCTATATTTGACAGCGACCGCTTACACTTTCTAACGAGAGTTGTAATTTGGGCGTATCAAATTTTGGCGCCGTTGCCGGGGAATACGGTTGTCAACTAAGTTTGTGATAGTTAATAGACCCTTTGGTCAAAGATTCTCAAATTTTACTTTTTGTTTGTTGTTTTTGTTTTGTTCAGGTTTAGTGGAGTGCATGCCAAATACACGAAGATCTGGTTAGCCATTATTACCTATAAATCCTGAACCACATCTTATTGGCAGAATGGA
>NC_061114.1:52757262-52884243 GCF_002878395.1 Capsicum annuum
CCATTATTACCTATAAATCCTGAACCACATCTTATTGGCAGAATGGATGCGCAACGAGACCTTGAAAGGATAGCTACTCAACAGAAGTAGGCTAGATTAGCTGCATTGGTAGCTGCGCAAGTAAATCAACAAAATGCTGATAACCCAGGTCGGGTACCTAATCTTGATGATGAGGACCTGGGTGATGATGAGTTATTAAATCTAAATCGTGCAGATGATGTGGTTGCACCAATGAACAGTAATGTCAACAGAGATCATCAAGCTAGAATAAGACCTGAACGCCGAGCTGTGCAGGTTTCTTTTGATGATGATGATGACGACTTAGATGGGGCTGGTGCCACGGGGGATATTATTCCTCCGCCCTTGGTACCCGGAGCCAAGTTCAATATCACTAGCACCATGATCCAGCTATTGTAACTCAAAGGGTTATTTGGTAGACTTGCAGGCGACGATCCGAATATGCATCTGATTAATTTTATCTCAACATGCAAATCGTTTAACAATCCAGGGGTTGGACAGTATGTGATCCGGCTGCACTTATTTCCATTGTCTCTATCTGGAGAGGCAACTCTATGGTTAAACGGGCTAACTCCTGACTCTATTACTAATTGGAGGCAATTGAAAGAAGCTTTCCTAGAAAGATTCTTTCCGCCATCCAATAGAGCACAATTAATAGATGAGATAAGCAATTTCAGATAGCTTCCAACTGAAGCTCTCAACGAAACATGGGAAAGGTTCAAGAAGAAGCTTATTCGGTGCCCAAATAATCAGATGACCAAGCCAGTGGTAGATAATGCTGCGGATGGGTCATTCATAGACCTTACTTTTGTTGAGGCATGTAATATGCTGGATCGTATGAAAAAGCAGAGTAGAGCTTGGCATACTAGGGATTCTGAGGTAGCAAGCTCTACTGTATCTAGTGACATGACAGCAGAACAGAGGCAAAGAGAAGAGGAACGTGACCAGGATATGGCTCACATAAAGACGCAGATGGACCTTTTTACCAAGCATTTATTATCAGGAAAGATAGAAAAGGTCAAGGCTATTGTATCACAGGGAAGAGATGACTCCAATTCTGAGGAGGAAGCAAATTACTTCAATAATCAGGGGGGTTTCCGAGGCAATGTCCAAGGAAACCAAGGTCGGAACTATTATGAAAAATTCGGATACAAGGACCGAGACCAAGGGAATTGGAAGAATAAGAATGACAGGAGAAGTTTGTATGTCCCTCCTGGAAATCGTGAAGCTTCTGCAGCTAGCTCTGGGAAGATGTCCATGGATGACATGATGGCTAAGCTTTTGAAAGGAGTGGAGGCAACCAAAACGGGAGTAACTGAGGTAAAAAATGATTTGTCCTTAATAAATCAATTGGTTGACTCGCATTCCACTTTAATAAAACAGCTGGAACAACAAATGAGTCAACTATCAGAGGCATTCAATCAAAGAAAAGCTGGCACTTTACCGAGTGACACTGTCCAAAATCCAAGGAAAGATGGATCATGTTTGGCTCTTACAACCAGGAGTAGTAAAGTGTTGGAAAATCCATCAATGGCAAGCCCATGGTTGATAGTATAGAGGAGAATGTTATTCAAGAAGATTCTGATGATTCTGTAGAAGTTGAAGATCAGGATGAGAACGTTCATGATACTACACCTAGATGTCAGCAGTCTGAACAGATTGATAATGGGAAGCACAATAAAAAGAAAGTGGTGGAGAAAACTCTTCCAAATCCACCACCATCTTTTCCTCAGAGACTGAAGAAGAAAGTTGATGACACTAGGTTCAGTAAGTTCTTGACCATGCTGAAACAGCTGACTATTAATGTGCCTTTGGTGGAGGCACTGGAGCAAATGCCAGAGTACGCCAAATTCGTGAAGGACCTTTTGACAAAGAAAAGGGCAGCGAGCTATGAACTGGCATATAATTTTCATCATTGTAGTGCAATTACCACAAGGTCTTTAGTACAGAAGAAGGCAGATCCGGGTGCTTTCACTATTTCTTGCATGAGTGATACCCAGTCATCTAAGGTATGTGTTTTTGGGTAGTGGAAATACACTGCCGGTTATTGTTGCTGCTGATTTAGGTAAAAAACAAGTAGAGGCTCTCATCTCTATTCTGAAGAGGTGTAAGAGAGCTATTGGTTGGACTATTGCTGATATAATTGGTATCCCTTCTGGCATATGTATGCATAAGATTCAGCTAGAGGAAGATTGTGTGCCCACTATTGAGCATTAGCATCATCTGAATCCACCTATGCAAGAGGTGGTGAAGAAAGAAATCATAAAGTGGTTAGATGTAGGGGTGGTGTATCCAATCTTAGACAGTAAATGGGTGAATCTTGTACAATGTGTGCCCAAAAAAGGGGGCATGACAGTAGTAGCGAACAAAAAGAATGAGCTAATTCCACTCAGGCCTGTCACTGGGTGGAGGGTGTGTATGGATTACCAGAAGATAAACTCGTGAACGTTAAAGGACCGATTCCCAATGCCATTCATGGATCAAATGCTTGATCGATTAGCAGGGAAGGGATGGTTTTGTTTCTTGGATGGTTATTCCGAATATAATCAGATTTGTATTGCTCCTGAAGATCAGGAGAAAACCACTTTTACATGCCCATATGGTACTTTTGCATTCAAACGAATGCCATTTGGGCTATGTAATGCACCTTCCACTTTTTAGTGGTGTATGATGTCCATTTTCTCTAATATGGTTAAAGACACCTTGGAGTTGTTTATGGATGGCTTTTTGGTTGTAGGTGAGTCATTTGAGTCATGCTTGGCAAATCTGACTATGGCTTTGCAGCGATGTGTGGAATTCAATCTGGTGCTAAATTGGGAGAAGTGCCATTTTATGGTTAAGGAAGTCATTGTTCTCGTGCGTAAGGTCTCTGAAAAGGGAATTGAAGTTGATCGAGCCAAGATTAAAGTTATCGAACGACTACCACCTTTGATTTCTGTGAAGGGGGTTCGTAGTTTTCTCGGTCATGCTGGTTTTTATCGGAGGTTTATTAAAGACTTCTCCAAGATTGCAAACCCATTATGCAAACTATTGGAGAAGGAGGCAAAGTTTCAATTTGGTGAAGATTGCTTGAAGGTATTTGAATGCCTCAAAGGAAAGCTAGTTAACGCCCCTATTATTGTAGCACCTGATTGGTCTCTACCTTTTGAAGTTATGTGTGATGCAAGTGGTGTAGCCTTGGGTGCTGTACTTGGTTAGAAAAGAGAAAAGTTATTTCATCCAATCTACTATGCAAGTAAGGCCTTGAATGGAGCACAGAAGAAATATACCGCCACTGAACAAGAGCTTCTAGCAGTTGTTTATGCTTTCAAAAAGTTTCTTGCTTACTTGTTGGGAACCAAGGTAGTGGTTCATATAGATCATGCAGCTCTAAGATATCTAATGGCAAAGAAGGATTCTAAGCCAAGGCTAATTAGGTGGGTGTTACTGCTTTAAGAATTCGATTTTGAGGTAAAGGATAGAAAAGTTTGTGAAAACCAAGTAGCTGATCATCTATCTAGACTTGAGATTGAGAACACAGTGCAGACCGACCTTGATATTGATGATTCATTCCTCGACGAAGAGATTCTAGCAACTATGGTGGAAAACTTATCGTGGTATGCAGATTTTGCCAACTGCGTGGTGAGCAAAGTGATTCCTGAGCATCTCTCCTTTCATAGAAAGAAAAAGTTCATGCATGATGTGAATTATTACTTCTGGGATAAGCCTTATCTTTTTCAATGATATGTTGATGGTATTATTAGGCGGTGCATCCCAGATGTAGAGGTGCCTAGCATACTGGAAGCAAGCCATGCTTTCCAAGTCGGAGGTCACCATGCAGGTGAACGGATGGCCAAGAAAGTACTGCAGAGTGGCTACTATTGGCCTTCATTATTCAAGGATGCCTACGACTTTGTAAGAATATGTGATCAGTGTCAGCGGCAAGGTTCTATCTCAAAGCACCATGAGATGCCCATGTCCAAAATGCTTGAAGTAGAGTTATTCGATGTCTAGGGTATTGATTTCATGGGCCCATTTATGAGCTTATTTGGGATGAAATATATCTTAGTTGCTATGGATTATGTATCCAAATGGGTCGAAGCAGTCGCACTAGCTGATAATGAAGGTAAGAGTGTTGTGGCATTCTTAAAGAGAAATATCTTTTCTCATTTTGGGGTACCTCATACCATCATAAGCGATGGAGGATCACATTTCTGCAACAAGCTGTTCAGAGCCGTATTGGCAAAGTATGGGGTTAAGTAACATAAGGTAGCTACACCGTACCACCCATAAACTAGTGGGCAGGTGGAGGTTTCAAATTGGGAAATCAAGCTGATCCTTACTAAGACTGTGAATGCCAGCAGGAAAGATTGGTCCAGGAAGCTGGACGATGCCTTATTGGCATATAGGACCACGTTTAAGACACCAATTGGCATGTCACCATACCAACTTGCTTATGGAAAGGCTTGTCACTTGCCAATTGAGCTAGAACATAAAGCAATGTGGGCACTAATGTAACTTAACCTGAACTGGGATGAGGATATAAATATGAGATTGGGACAGCTGAATGAGATCGATGAATTCCATCTAAATGTATATGAAAGAGCAGATATTTACAAGGAAAGGATGAAAAAGTACCATGATAGGAGGATTATCCAACGAAACTTTCAGAAAGGCGATTTGGTACTCCTTTTCAACTCCAGACTGAAGCTGTTTCCAGATAAGTTGAAGTCTAAATGGTCTGGTCCATTTAGAATCAGCCAAGTTTACTCATCTGGAGTAGTGGAGTTAGAAAACAATGATGGTAGTTTCTTTAAGGTGAATGGCCAAAGAGTGAAGCTATATATTGGTCCAACCGACTCGATAAAATGTATAGTCACCATATATCTTGATGAAGTCTGAGTAATCGAGATAACTATGTCGTACCGCGATAATAAATCAAGCGCTACATGGGAGGCAACCCATCATTTTAATCATTTTTGTTTTACTAGGAGTTTGTCTTTGATAAATAAAAATTCAAAAAGAAGAGTTGAGCCACGACCAAAACTAAGGCGCTTGGTGGGAGGCAACCTATCCTTCTAATTATTTTTGTTGTTGGTGATTAAGTATAGGTGCATGAAGTACAAAGGAGTATATCAGCCCCAAATGTTGATTTGAAAGTGAGCCATGTCAATAGTGGTAAGTCTAGGAATGATGGAGCATAGGCAATAGGCTAGGTGCTACCTATGCCAACATGGGCGATAGGCTAGGCGTCGCCTATGCCAACATGGACGATAGGCTAGGCGCCTCCTATGCCATCGCCTATGCTCACTTCCTCAAATAGGCGATAGGCTAGGCGCCGCCTATGCCAACATAGGCAATAGGTTAGGCACCGCCTACTTATGGTTAGGTGATGCTATAGGTGCCGCCTATCAATTTAATTTTTGCCTACTAACCCGTTTGTGAATGGACCAACCCGACCCATGGCTCATCCTTTAAATATATCCTCTACCCTTAAACCCCACTAAATCTTTCTTCAACCTAAGTGCCGCCCAACCTCTCCAAGCCTTTCTCTTTTCTCATCTAACCCTCCTGCAGGCTCACCTTCCTGATTCATCATGAATTAATCACCAAGTAAGTTGTTCTTTCATGTTTCGTAGTTGTTTCAGTGCTACGCTTATCATGGTTAACTAGATTTTGTAGTAGTGCTTGGTGATAAGAGTATGATTAGTTTGTTATGATTTTTTGAAGAATACATCTCATTGAGTGAAAGGATTCTCGTAGGTAATCTTGATTTTACTCCGGCATGTATTGATTGGTATTCACTGTCATAATTTTTTTTATGGAGTTGAAATATTGAAGTGTAATGTATAATTTTGGGAGTTGTAAGCTTAACTATGTGAGTGACTCGTTCATCGATGTAATGGTCATGGTTACCCAAATGCATAAGATTGTGTAATTTTTTCTATGCTATAGCATGATAAGATTTCTATGTGGTATTCTTGCTCAAAGATTGCATTGCTCCAATGAAATAAAGTTGGAAATGATAGTCAAGACTACACGACCATTGTGTGCTGCTTCTCTATATCAAACTGAGAAATTGTTATGTAAAGTGAAGGGTTGAAAGTATGACTGCGCTAATAATGTTGTTGGCATATACCACCTAAATGTATGTCGATGAAGTCTGAGTAATCGACATCACTCACTCAATTAGTTTGTGCAAACAAATTAAGTGTGGCGTGGTGCCATCACTGTTTTCTTTTTCGATTATAGTGAATTTTACAAAATGAAACTAACATGACCCTATTATGATCTCAGGTAACATGGCTCCGAAAGGACGACAGGAAAAGGAGAAAGCATCCACCTCATAAAAAGGTCAAAAATGGTCAAGAAAAGATAAGTCTAATTCCTCCTCTCTTCAAGTGCCTCTACGCACTTTTGGGATCAAGTGGGTTCTGGAGGAGGAAGGGAAGGAATGGTATAGAAACAATAAAGTGAAGAAATATGTCCATGTGGAGTTGATGCAGAAGGAAAGTTTAGCAAAGAATTGCCCTTGACTTTATCTTCCGAGACATGGGCGAATGTAATCTTGATTTGACTCGAGAGTTTTATGCCAACTGGTCCCCAAGGACTACGGGAAATGAAGTAAAGATTCGGGGGCAAGTCTTACAATTAAATACTGATTTCTTCAACTCTTTCCTGGGTACTGCAAGTGTGGATCAATCACCACTCAAGGAGCTCTACAACAAACCTCCCTACAGAGCCATCAAACATACGTTGTGTGGATCAAGGTCCATGACCCGGTGGACTCGTCATAAAGATAATGGTCGTCACAATACTTACCCATATGCTTGTTTGAATAGAGAAACTCGCATATGGTTAAAAATAGTCAATTCCTGCTTGATTCCTGGGACACAATACACTAAGGTCACGCGTGATCGAGTCTGCTTGGTATATGCTCTAATGACAAATGGTCCCATCAACATTGGTTCAGTTATACAAACGTCGATGTGAAAAGCAAGGGTGCACAAAAGGTCCTATTTTAGTTTAGACATCTTGTTGATTATAATTTTAAGGAAAGAGCACATCAAGGAGGAGCCAGCAGACCATAAGCTGCCATATAACCCGAAGAAGGTAGATCTCACGAAAATCAAAGATCCAGAAACTGGTCAAGGCATCAACCTTACCACTACTGAGAGACGTGCTTGAGATGAGAGTTTTTTTTGCCATCTGTATCGAATGACTAGGTTTACTATGATGAATGGGGCTCGTGTGCCGACTGATGTAGAGCTTCAGTAGTTGGACTATGACTATCCGCTTAATAAGCATGCTCGAGCCATGTGTGGTGTGGGGGTAAATTTTGAAGAACCTCTAGATGATGATGTACCGATAGACGATGATCACCAGCTGTTAGACTCTGATATGGAGGACAACTCTAATGATGAAGACTCTGATGATGATTCTAACGCAGGGGGTATGACCCTAGATTCAAAGGAAGAGTCTGACTAACCAGGTTTTTGCTTATTTATTTACACAGAGGGCAGTGTATTCCATATAAGTGTGGGGTGTGGGTATATGTCTACGGATTGCCTTGTCTGTTGTATTGCGTACTGCTTGCCCGCATTTATTCTATAGTTGTTTTGATTTAGTCGTAGTTAGTTAGTTGTAATTAGTCAAATTTTACATGAAATTGTTCTTATAGACGGCATGGAATTATAACAGGAGTTTGTGTTGAATCACTACTATTGAAACATTTAGGCTCTAAGTTGTGACTCACTCTGTGATAATTGTTTGTGGTTTAATTCATGTATCAGTTGGGTCAAGAATCTATAATGCTCCCAATTAAGTTGACCATGTGCCATGTGTGTGTAAGGTTATTGTATATTCTTTGTTGCGGCTGATGCTAGAACTTGCCTAGTATGTGTGTGAAGCGAAATAAAGATTGTGAGTTTAGGAGATGATCTGGGCATTTCTTTGGCAGCCCTGATTTTGTTTATCTTCTTTTTACCTACCTTTGTATATTGTCCTAGTCAACACCCTTTGAGCCTTTAGCTATTTTCTTTGGCAACCTCATATGTATCCTAATCCATTTTTTTTAAAAGACCATAACCTGATCCAAAAGCTCCTAAGCACTTTAAATTATAGAATCAAGTTGAGTAAAGAGTGTGGCAAAATAAAAGGAAAATGGTGAAAGTGATGCCCCAAATTTTAGTTATTGGTACATGAAAATATTGTGATCGAGGGTGGCTATCATAGGGATGCTTAATAATAAAAAAAATAAGAAAAACTAAAAAAAAAAAAAAGAAAAAAAAAAGTTGTATATTCCCTTCATAGTGTTGTTGATTGAGTAGCAAAATGGGTGAAAGGGGGTTGGTAGATGAAAGGAAGGTAGAGTGGTTGTTAATAGTTAGTGTAAATGGCATAATGTAGTGTATTAAAGCGCTTAGGGAGCATAGTCACCATTGCTGGCCAAAATAGTCCTACCCGTCCCTTTAGCCTACTTTACAACCCGCAAAGATCTATTTGATCCTAACCTTAGCATTCTGATATTAGTGGAGCATTACACTAAGGGCAAGAATATGGTCATCAGTGGTAATCTAAGAATTCTTTGTGAGAGTGAGAGCAAGCAAGTTCTTATACCCATATTTCTGAAAAATGCAAAACTATGAGTGATTATGGGTAACATTTTGTGTGAGCGCACATGGTTGATGATTGTTGGGTAGTTTTACATGATTTTTTTGGCTTAACTTGTGTATACAAATCAACCAACTTAATGAGTCTATGTTGGAGGGTGAGTTGTTTCTAGTAATGATCAAGAAACCTACTTTTTGTTAATAATTGTCGTGTATGTCTTGTTGAAAATTTTGTGTTGGTCTTGTGAAGTTTACTTAGGATTCGCATGGATGTACTATTTTGTTCAAGGACAAGCAAAGCTTTAAGTGTGGGGTGGTGATGTTGGGCGTATTTATACGTCTAAGCACCATAACTTACCCATGTTTAAGCTAAGTTTTGAGGATAAAATACATAATTCTCGCACTTTTAGTCTCTTTTTAGTTAAGTGAGCTGACCTATGTGATTAGCATGCTTTTCAGGTACTAATGAGGAAGATTACAACACTTTGGGGACCTGTGGACAGCAAAGAAAAACTTCACATAAAAAGGAAAGTAGCTCTTGGATTGAATGTGATGCATGGGAACTTTTTCCTGGGCAAACTCAACATTTTTAAATAGTTAAGGATGCAGAAGCAATTTATTAGAGAAGGATGTTATTAAAAGCATTATTGCTGAATTTTAGACTATTATTCAGATTCTGTATTATTTTTGAAAACAAGAGAAGCAGCGTAGCTTGAGGACAGAGGGAGAGAAACGTGTTTCTCTCTTAATTTCGCTAGTCATCTTTATCACCAAGATCATTCTAAGTTTTGGTATGATGAATATTTCTCTGTTGATTTCTTTTTTATTCATGAGTAGCTAAGCTTATTTGTTAGGGTTATGGAAACCTTGTAGTATACTCTCTATTGCTATGGGTTTTTGAATTTATGATGTGTTAATCCACTTATATCATTACTCTCTTCATTTTAATTGAATTCTTATGGTTGCAAACATTGGGAATGCGCCATTATAGCAATAACTTGTTCGATAGAAAAGTTACTGTTTGGAAAAGAGAGTGTGATGAGAAAATAGGGTTTCCAACCTCTATTTTACACGTTAATGCCCTAGCAGGATTAACTACTTGGAGAGTTCGTACAATTGGGTGTACACTTTAGATTTGAGAGAACTAAGGTGAATAAATCCTTGATGGTTGAAAAACACTTGGATTTAGAATTAGAATACGTCTCTCTATAAGTGCATGCATGTATAAAATCCATATTACTCATAGTTAATAGAGAAGTAGAAGCTACAAGGTGGACATAACCCTAACTTGTCATTCTCTGTGATCAAATATTATTACACATATTATCTCATCGTTACCCTGATAATAGTATTGTGCACCTAAATCAAAACCTCCCTTATATTGGAACCTTCGACAGCAGTCTAATTATAATCGCAATACTTAGTGATCATATTATTCCTTCTGGGATTCGACACCCAACCCAGTTGGGTTCTATATTTGACAGCGACCGCTTATACTTTCTAATGAGAGTTGTAATTTGGGCATATCATACAACTGCATACACCCCTATATACTTGGTTCCTTTCCATAGTACTGACCCATATCTTTGGATGTGGGCTGTATTTTCTCGGAATATAGGTTCAGGTGCTCAGTTCTAGGTTCGATAGTAATTCTTCGGGCATGCTGTTCTACATCCTCTGTTGTGGTGAGTCCTCATGTTCCAAGGGTGTGATGTCTGATGTTGGTTTCACGGAATTGTTTACATTTGATGACTGAGTATGAGTTAGTTAGGGCATGTCTCAATGGCTCGCTGGTTTTATTAATTTTCTTAGAGGCTTATTAGACTAGTATAGATGTTGGGAGTTGACTAATAAGTTGTATTTTATTATCTTTCTGAAATTCTTTTCTTCTTGGATGATGATTTCTCTATTAATATTTGAGGGTTATTTATGGAAACCCCGTTAATTTGTGTTGAACTAAATGAAAATGGCTCAAACCGTGTGACGCTCCAGGACCCATTTTCTGGGGTGTTACAGTTGGTCTTGGTAGTAGAATTTCCCAAAATTTTTATGTTTTATAGTTACTCTATCTTGTTATATGTTTAAAATTAAGCAAACTCAAGGCAGACGACTGGAGGTTGGGTTTGGTAATGAGGGTGGTCTCCGATCCCAGTCGAAGTTGGGACGCCTATTACGACAAGGCCCCAAGTCGAGTTGTATAAAGTTGGTATCAGAGTTTTAGGTTCATGGTCAATTGAAAGTCCACAAGGTCGTGTCTAGTAGAGTCTCTTTTAGGGGTGCGTAGCTCGCCACACTTATAAAAGTGGTTACAAGGCATTTAGGAATATTTTACTTGGTATTCTATTTTTAAGGGTGGAATCTATGTCATGGAATTCCTATCTATTTCTTTGTTTTTCCATTTTTAGATCAAGCCTAGATGATTTGGACCACAAGGAAATTCTTTTATCCCACTTGGGGATGATATTGATGGGGTCTGCCCTACTCATGGAGTTTGCACTCATTCTCAGGGTCCTATCCCTATTCATTTTGGAGTTCCCATGTTTATTACTAGTATTCCTCAAGGAGAGGTAACTAATATAGAATTTTGCCAATTTATTCATACTATTGCTCAGTTAGTTACTGCTCAAGCTGAGCGGGATATATCTGGTGGGTTGTCTGCTGGAGCCATAAGGGTTGGCTAGTTTATGAAGCTAAATCCTCCCAATCTAACTGGTGTAAAAGTGTAAGAGGATCCTTATGGTTTCTTGGATAAAATTGAGAAGATATTCAGGGTGATGCAGGCCACAAAGGTGGAAGGTGTGAATTTCGTAGCTTATCAGCTCAAGGATATTATGTATAATTAATACGAGTTATGGGATAAGGACAGAGGTGATATGGAGAAGTTGTCCTTATGGGATGCTTTCTCTAATGCTTTTCTGGAACATTTCTTTCCTTAAGAGATAAGGGAAGCAAACAAGGAGTTTGTGAATCTCAAGCAAGGTAAAATATCTGTCAAGGAATATGCCTTAAAGTTTCATCAGTAGTCAAGGTATGCTCCTGATTTTGTAGATGACATGATGGCGAGGTTGAGAAAGATCACTTCTGGGGTATTTTGGGATCTAATCCTTCAAAGCAAAACTGTTTTAGTGATAAAGAATATGGACATTTTGAGGTTGGTTATCCATATGCAGCAGGTAGAGAATGAAAAGAGGAAATAGGCAAAGTTTGGGGAAAGGAAGGGTACAAGGAGAAAGTTCTCTGAGAAGAATGGTGATCAGCAGCTGGGTGGTTGGGATGGAGGTAAATAGCAAAAAAAGAAGTGGGGGAGTTTAGGTTCCTTATCTACTACTAGTACTCCTTACCTAAGGCAGTTGGGTGATAGGCGTCCGTAAGGTGGTGATAATTTCTAGGAACAAGGTTCCCAATATCAAGCGAGTAGGGCATAGTAGGATTCTTCATGACCTCCTTTTCGATTCTGAGGTCGTATCCATCAGGGCTATTATGATAAAAGTAGGGACAAGTATTTTAAATGTAGATAGCCAGGCCATATGCTCAAAAATTATTTGGTCAAAAAGGGTACATTGGGAGTAGACAAAGCTCCAATTGCTTCTTCTTCTACTCTTACACCTAATGGTACGGCTTCAGCATCTACTTTTTTCTTCTAGTACTGGCATAGGCTAGAATAGGTTGTATGCTCTTGCCTCTTAGTATGAATCTGAGGCATCACCTGAAGTCATTACTGGTATGTTATAACTCTTTTCTTGTGACATGTATTGTTTGCTTGATCCAAGGTCTACTCTTTCTTATGTGACTCCATTTATGGATGTGTATATTAGTTTTGATCCTGAGGTTGTTTTGGATCCTCTTTTAGTTTCTACCCCAGTAGGTTACTCGATTATGGCAAAAAGTGTCTATAGGGGATATGTGGTGTCTATTGGTTGCAAGCAGACCTTGGTAGATATGTTTGAACTGGATATGGTGGTTTTGATATTATTCTGGGGATGGATTGGTTACAATATTCTTGTACGTCCAGAGAATTTTTGACCTATAAGGTTGTCTTTAGGCTCCCTGGTTAATTAGTTATAGAGTGGGAAAGTGGTTCCCTTTCTCCTAGGGGGAGGTTTATTTCTTATCTTAGAGCTCAAACGTTAGTCTCTAAGGGTTGCCTTTATCACTTGGTCCAAGTTAACAATTTTAACTTAGAAGGTCCTTATCTACATTCAATTTCAATGGTAAATAAGATTCCCAAGGTCTTTCCTGATGATTTTCCTAGTGTCCCTCCAAATAGAGAAATAGAGTTTGGTATTTGTTTGGTTCTGGACACTCATCCAATATCTATTCCTCCTTATAGAATTGCTCCGACTGAGTTAAGGAAACTAAAGGAAAAACTTAAGGATCTTCTGTATAAGGGGATTATTCAACCTAGTGTATCCCCATGGAGTGCACCGGTGTTGTTTGTATGCAAGAACGATTTTCCCTTCAGATGTGCATTGACTATCGATAGTTGAATTAGGTGAAGATCAAGAACAAGTATCCTCCCCAAAGAATAGATTCCTTGTTTGATCAGTTGCAAGGTTCCAAGTTCTTCTCTAAGATAGAACTTCAGTTTGGGTACCATCAGCTTAGGATTAGGGAGGAGGGTATCCCTAAAATAGCTTTTCACACTCTGTATGGGCACTTTTAAGTCATGGTGATGTCATTTGATTTGACTAATGCCCCGATGGTATTTACGAACTTGATAAATAGGGTTTTCATGTAGTTCTTAGAACTCTTTGTCATTGTGTTTATTGATAACATTCTTGTTTATTCCAAGAGTGAGGTGTATCATGATAATCACCTCAGTATGGTGTTGTAGACCTTGAAGGAACAATAGTTGTATGCCAAATTTTGCAAGTGTTGTTTTTGGTTGAAATTGTTGTGATTTTCTTGGTCATATTATTTCTAACGAAGGGATCATGCTGGACCTACAAAAGGTAGTTGTGATCAAAAAGTGGCTAAGACCTACAACTCTAATCAACGTTCGGAACTTCTTAGGTTTGGATGGTGTAAGACCCCACAAAATTTTTAGCTTAATTCAGTCCTTTAAGTTTGTTAAGGGGTCCCAGACTTAAAAAATTCTATCTAAGTATTTAGACTTAGTTTATTTTTATCCTTCGAAAGTTGGCAATCTCATTTTGTGACCTCAATGTCCTTTAAGTGTCTATGTTTTAGTTAATTCATGATTAGGAAGGTCAATAGGTGTTCCCAGACAAGTTTTGGATTTTTTGGACTTCGTTTGAAGCTCCTTTGAAACCCTAAAAGAGTGAACCAACGCGATCTCAGTGCGCCACATCACCCATCGTGTTGGTTAATATTTTCCCCACCTACCAGCGTCAAATTCCAGTGAGTCGGTGCGATCTTGGCACAACGCGTCTACTATTGCATTGATGGCATCGATGTGTTGCGTAGACCTGCGCGTCGGCAACCTAATTTTAGTCATTAAAAGACCACATTCTTAGGGGTATTTGGGTCTTTTTCCCCTGACCCTAAGCCCCTAAAACACGAAATTTAATACCCTAGAAAGCAAATAAACTCACTCTTTCTCAATTTCTCTCAAGAACAAGCCTTAGGATTTTTAAATTTAAAATCAAGAACACAAGATTTCCACCATTAAATTCTAAAAATTGTTCAACAAGGTATTTAAAGTGTTCATCCAAGGGTCCCTTCCACCCTTGGAGTTCAAGAAACTTCTTTTTAAAAACATGAATTGTGATTTCCATGTTGTGGGTTTGAATGTAATCATGTTAATGTTGTTCCAAGTTGAAATCTTTATGTATTTCTTGATATTATGATAGCATGTAAGTTGGATGTTTATTCTTTTATATTGAAACCCTTGAATTATGAAGTCATGATGTATTAGCATTGTTGCTCATGCCCAAGTATGAAGCTACGCCTACCATGTGTTTGATAAAATACTAAATTGAGATTATGGTGCTTTTATGATCCTTTAGTGATCTAAATGATGAACTTATGCTATACCCACATGTTCACAATGTCTTCTATGCTAAAGCTATACCTTGTATGTGTTTGATGGAATGCTTATGTGATTGGTTTAATGATATTATGATGTGTTAGCATGCAATCCTATTCATGTACAAGTTCATGACTTTCAAGTAATTGATGAAATGCCTCATAGATTCTATTGTGAGTTGTTGAATATTGTCAAGTATTCAAGAATTGTCATGTTTTATTATTTTTATGCTATTGAGTCCTGGGGGTATTAATACCCAACAATTGTGTGCATAGAGCCAGTGTCAGTTACAAAATAGACTCAGTCATGTCACGGTTAGTAGTACTCTAGTTCAGTTATAGAACTCAGGAAAACTCAATAAATTCAGTATCAATCTAGTCCCATTTAGTATTTAGTTCAGTCCTTAGTAATCTCAGTCAACAAATAGAACTGAGTAGTATTCCATCAGTCAATGGAACTCAGTAAACTCAATTTAGTTCAGTTAATTAGTACAATCAATAACAGATCAGTCCAACCTAGTATGAACTAGGAAATCAGTCCAGTGTCTATTCAGTTGGGAGTAGGATTCAGCACAGAGTGAACCCAAGGATGGGGGCTCACCCAGTAGAAGAGGGTGCGATCCTTAGAATCAATCCTTGCATTCCATAACTACGTAGCAAGCGTAGGGTGATATATAATCCTACAAGTCTAGGGTTAATACATCTCATTCAAGTTCTTCTACCGGCGAGGGGTTGATGGAAGAGCTCCCTATCAGAGAGGGTTAAGTCACAACTTGTCCTTACTCATGGCATGATATTGACACCCTTTTAACTGGGGTTATAGGTTGGACCCTAAACAGTTCAGAAAGGGGCATGTCGTTTAGAAGATTTCCTCCCATAGTCTAAGTCTCAGTCATCAATAAAGAACTCAAATAGTCTATATATTTTAGGACTATCAAATATAGTCACTCAGCTCAGTACGAAACTCAACTAGTTCTATCAGAATTAAGACTATCAGAAATAGTCACTCAATAACAGTATATCAGTTATCAGTAAATCAATTATCAATAGTCCATGTTACCATTAAACTCAGTATACAGTATTATCACGATCTCAATTATAGTTCACATATTTATGCATGTACTCTCAATCAGTCATACTCATGTTATTCAGTTGTTATTATTAATGCATATGAACCCTTACATTCATTCGTACCTCGCTTTGCGTACCAATATATTCCCACATACCAATGCATACTTTTATTTTGCGATATGATATTTTATACCATAGATTCAGACACACGGGCACTAGAGCATTCTTAGCGGTTCAGACGTTCAACAGACAGAGTAGTGGTGAGTCCTCATAGTTTGAGGACATGTTTATCCATTCAGTATTTCAGTCTATTTCAGTATTCAGACTTATTGGGGACATGTCCTTTAAACTCCACAGTTCAAATAGTTTTAGAGGCTTTTTAGACTAGATGTTCAGACAGTATTAAATATTTCAGATTCTGATATTTTATCAGATTTTATCATTTATGTTTATCACTATTACAGTTTTGAACCTTATGTCATTTCAAACTATTAGTTCATATTATATAGTATTGTTACTCAGTTAGTGTAGAAGGTACCAGTCATGGGTTAGCTTATGGTCCTTATGGATTATGAGCATCGTGTAGCATCTGAGGTACCAGACTCGGGGCGTTACAAACTTATATGACACCCCAACTTACAAAGGAGTCCCATATCGACAAAACATAGGAGGGATGCTGGGTATATAAGTAAGAAAGCCTTACTCCCTAGTGACGTATTTTAAATTCGTTCGGGCATGGTCCTAAAGCAGATAATATCACTAGTGAATAGGATAAGGGGGTCTCTCGAAACTTTGTTGTTTGGGATACCTTTTCCAGGCTAGGGCCTCTGCTCAGGTCATGACAAAATGGTATCAGATCCACTTTTGTATTATCCTTATTGATGTAGGCCAAACTTCAAACTAAGTGTTGGTAAATCCTAGTAATGCAGGGCAAACCTCAGTCCTGAGTATAGGAGAATCCTATTTAGTAGGGCAAACCTCAGCGAGGATGCTGAGTCCATAAGGGGGGTATATGTAACACCCCAACTTAGGAAGGCGTCCAACATCGAAAAAACATAGGAGGGATGTTAGGTATATAAGTAAGAAAGCCTTACTCCCTAGTGACATATTTCACAGTCGTATGGGCATGGGCCCAAAGTGGACAATATCACTAGTGGATGGGCTAAGGGGGTCTCTCAGCTCAGGTCGTGACAGTTGGATATTATTAATGGTTTGTTGAAAGCTTTTCAATGATAGCTGCTCCTTTGGCTAAGTTAACTTAGAAAAAGCTGAAGTTTTCTTGGTAGGTTGCTTGGGTGGAGAGTGTTAGAAGTTGAAAGATAAGCTAACTTCATCTCTAGTTTATAAAATTCTTGAGGGTAGTGAGGGGTTTTTGGTTTATAATGATGCATCAAGGGTAGGACTTAGTTATTTCTTGATGCAGCATGAGAAGGTGATTAGCTATGCTTGTAGGCAGTTTTAGGTGCATCAGAGGAATTATCCGACCTATGATTTGGTGTTGTTGGCAATAGTTTTTTGCTTTAAAAATCTGGCGACATTATTTGCATAGAGTGCATGGAGACATTTTTTCTGATCATAAAAGTCTATAGTATGTGTTCACTCAGAAGGTGTTAAATCTCATGCAGAGGAGATAGTTGGATCTTCTCAAAGACTATGATCTGAGTCTTCACTATCATCCAGGTAAGCTAATATGGTTGTTGCTGCTCTTAGTAGGTTGTCGATGGGGAGTTTGCCTCATGTGGACAAAGAAAAATGAGAATTAGTGAAAGATATTCACTACTTAGCTAACCTTGGAGTTCATCACTTGGACTCCGATGATAATGGTGTGATGGTATAGGAAGTGATTCGATCATCTCTTGATGCAGAGATTAGGGAGAAGCAAGTACTAGATCCTATATTGATAAAAGTCAAGAGTAATATGGGTATGCAAAAGGTAATGATGTTCGAGATCTATGGTAACGATACTTTAAGGTACCAAGGGAGGTTGTGTATTCTCAATGTCGATGGTTTATAGCAAAGCATCTTAGATGAGGTACATAAATTGTGCTATATTGTACATCCTGACACTTCAAATATGAATTATGATCTCAAGGAGAAGTATTGGTTGAATGGTATGAAGAGAGATATGGCTGAATTTTTGGCCAAGTGCATAGGGTATCAACAGGTTAAGGTTGATCACATGAGGCCAGGCGGGTTATATCAGGAAATTGATTTGCCCAAATAGAAATAGGAGCTAATCAATATAGATTTCATTACCATGCTTTCTCGGTCTCAAAACCAATTTGATTCGATCTGGGTCATCGTGGATAGGATGACAAACTCTACTCACTTGATTCTAGTGAGGACTAACTTTTCAACAGAGGATTATGTGAAGTTGTATCTTTAGAAGATTGTGAAGCTACATGGGGTTTCTATTTTGATAATCTCTGATCATGGTACATAGTTTTAATCTCATTTCTTGCGATCTATTCAAAAGAAATTGGGTATTAAGGTGAGTCTGAGTACTACTTTTCATTCTCAGATGGATGGGCAAGTGAAAAAGACTATTTAGACATTGGAGGATATGCTTCAGGCATATGTGATTAATTATGGTGGCAGTTGGGTTGAGTATTTACCTTTGGTAGAGTTCTCTTAGAACAATAGCTATCATTCTAATATTGGTATGGCCCCTTTTGAGGCATGGTATAGGGGAGCTATAGATCTCCTATTGGTTTGTTCAGGCTTGGTGAGGTGGACATGTTTGGTCCGAATTTGGTTTACTAGGCTATTAAAATGTGAAGGTGATTCCGGATAGGCTTAAGGCTGCCTAAAGTTGCCAAAAGTCCTATGCGTATGTAAGGCATAGAGATTTGGAGTTTGAGGTTAGGGATAAGGTATTCTTAAAAATATCTCCCATGAAGAAAGTAATGCAGTTTAGTAAGAAGGAGGAGCTTATTCCTTAGTTTGTTGGTCCTTATGTGGCTCTGCAAAAGTTTGGTAATGTAGCTAATGAATAGGAGTTTCCTTCGGGTTTGATCTCTGTTCATCTGTTATTTTATGTTTCTATGTTCAGAGAGTGAATCGGTGATGTTTCTTTGATTGTTTCTTTAAAAGGGTTGGATATCTCACTCTCTATCTTATAAAGAGGTCCCGATTGAGATCTTCGATAAGCAGGTTCGTCGATTGCAGACCAAGGTTATGTCAGTGGTTAAGGTTCTTTGACGGAACAGTAAGGTGGAAGAAGCTACATGAGAAGAAAAGGAGGACATGAAGACTAAGTATCCACATCTATTTTTGCTCCTTAAATTCGTATAGAACGTATGTGTTTTTCAACATATATTTATTTATTGAGTTTGTTAAAGGAAAGATTAATATCTTTGCATCTTTTTTTTCCAACTTAGTTAATGATTTAGAATATATTTGATAACGTAAATGAGTCATGTGTGTGGTTACCTATGCGTGGTCCTTCATTCGAGGACGAATGTTTCTAGTAGGGCAGTTTGAAACACCCCAGTTTTTGGAACTTAGAAAATTTCCTTGATTTATGGTTTTTAGGCAAGATATGATTTATGGGAATGAGTCATTCACTCGGGTATGAGTGGTATGGTCCAATCGTATGCTGACCAGTATTGGTTGGTAAGATGAATTTAGTTACTAGAATGGGTACGATTCGGGTTGTACGATTCATATCATTGTATACGGGTTGTTTGGATACATTACTCAACCTTAGATTTGGTAACTTAAATTAGATCTGAGTAAGAGTGGCTCACCATGAGCCATAATCTAGGGTATGAGTCATAACATGGACTAATATAGTAGTCAATGTTCAAACCTCTTGAAATTCTATTCTACCAGGGTTACGGTTTATGGGTACTAGTCGTACACTTGGATACGACTTGGGTTTTGGTTTGTCATACCTTGGACAATATTAGGTGAAAAGAGAAAATCCTAGGTTACAAGAGGTGGGTATCACTCATACAGGATGGGTACAACTTGTAAGGATCTGTCGTACCCTATGAAGGGAATTTAGGGCAGTTTATGTGAGGGCAATATGGACATTTCCCCACATATCCTAATGAGGTCCCATGACTTATATTGCACTTGGGAGGTTATTTTTCCTACTATTTTGTTGTTAAACACTTAGAAAACACTCTTAAATTCTCTCTATAGTTCTTCGGCAAAAAAAGCTTAGGTTTCATCTGAAGGAGTAAATTGTGGTTTGTCTTGGCTATTTCTCTCCATCATCATCTTGGTTTAAGGCATGTTATCTTTCCTCATTGTTAGTTCAAACTAAATGATTATTCAATATTTTCATGATTTGAATGTTGTATTATTTTTGGTTTTCAAATATGATTTATTGGTTTTGACTTTATCCTTGGTTATCGTTTTTCCAGGTTTTAATTATGATTTTATAATCCTTAATGGTGGTTTTGGATTATTGGTTGAATGGGAATATTTGTTTGGTAATTGTCCTTGGCTTTGGTAATACTATGCCCCTAATGTGTTTGATAAAATGCCTATAATAATGTTTTCACCATATTATTGGGTTTTAGGTTTTCAATGGAAATTATGCATGGTCTAAACTTGGTAATGGAACCGTAAATGATATGAATGGTGTCAATGGTTTTGGAATGATTTGACTTAATAAGCATACTTGTAGTGTACAAAGGAATCCCCCAAGTTAATAAGGTAATGGATACTTGTGGTGTACATGGGAATCCCCTGAGTTAATTGGATAACATGGTCTATGGGTTCATGGGAATCCCTTGATAACTAAAAGGTTTGGTTAAGGACAGTACTTGCAAGTTATAGTCAGTATAATGATACCACTACTAATTGCCTTGGTTAATAATAATGGAATAATGGTTTGATTCAAAAATGGTTTTAATTGGTCAATAATGGCGGGGTATGATAGCTAGCTATGAAGGTGGGAGTTCAATGTACGAACACAGGAAACTCATGTTTGCCGACATGAAGGTTAGGGCATGTCGACCCTTTTATGAAACTCATGACGTGCACGGGAATCCGCTAACTACAATGTACATATGTATCATGGAGAGTGAAGGGTACATGGGAATCCCAGACCCTTTTGGTATCTTCGGTTTGTGAAGCTACATGCATCGGGGACCGTTCAGGGTGTTACACTGGACCCATATAGCCCGTGGGTAGATTTAGGACGGTTAAGCTTCACATACCCAGGTAAAAGGTTATAAATGCATACTAAAACTTCTTCCCTTTCCTAGCATGGTTAAATATCTATATGTATAGGTTATGTGCATATGGATGGTTTTACTTGGTTTTCTTAAATGGCATTATTTCATCCTTATCCTGAGATCGTGCTAGCATTCACCTGCTAACCCATCTTTGGGTGGTTGTATCCACACGTGATGCAAGAACCGATCGTTCTAATCCTCTTACTTAGCATTTAGACATTCGAGGGTCAGCTTTGGAGTGAAGTGGTGAACTTTTATTTTCTCGGAAGGCAGCATTTCATGGATGTCATTGCATATTTTAGATTATTTATGATATTTGTTTTGGATATAGTTGGGGGCATGTTTCAACTAGATTCTTGTATTCTTTTGGATAGAGGCTTTTGTGGACTACTATTGGTTGGAATGGGCGGGATCGGTATGGGTGTCAACCTTAGTATTGGCATTGGCATAGTTGGACATAATTTCTCACCGTTCCATCATATTTCATTTTGGGATTACATATTTAATTATTATCCTATGGAACCTATTGGTTATAGTCAGATATTTGGTTTTGGTTTGTCTTGGAATGGTTGGACGGTTGGTATGGGATAGTTGGACTCAGTTGGGTCGGTCTCAGTAGTAGACTTTGTAAATTAGGAAGATACACTATATTGTTATATGTTCGAAATTTAGCCAACTCGGGGCAAGCAGATGGAGGTCGGGTTGGTTAACGGGGGTGGACTCTGGTCCCGATTGAATTTGTGACACCAATTACAACATGGCCTCGGGTCGGGTCGGGTCGGATCGGGTCAGAACCTTCCCTTAGGCACTAAGGAACTCCATTCCCACTTAATCGTAGGTTTATTAAGGAATTGCAAACTAAACCTTCGGGTCCTACAATCAAGAGAGGCATAACATGAATAGAGCCAATCCATCCCTAAGATCACATCAAAATCTAGCATGTCCAACTATATCAGATCCACTAACGTCTCCCTACAACCGATAGATACCACACAACCCCTATAGACTCTTCTATACAAATAGAGTTACCCACTTATGTAGACACAAACTAGGGAATTGTAATAAACTCTTGGTTAAAACCAAAATGGACAGCCAGAATAGAGGTCACATAGGAAAGAGAAGAGCTCAGATCAAGCAGATAACATACATCACAAGAGAAAAGTTGTAACATACCAATAATGACAGGAGATGCCTGAAAACCCTGATGGTAAGCAAGAGCATAGAGATGGTTTCTACCAGTACCAGAGCTAGAAGTAGCACCCTTTGGAACCTTATTAGCCCCAATAGCAACCCTAGCTGGAGGACAATACCGTCGCAGGTACCCAGGCTGACCACACTCGAAGCACTTATTCCTTTCCTCATAAAAAAATAAATGATCTACCTGCCTACAAAAATGACAAGGGGGATAAGATAGGGTCGATTGACATCCACTCGACTGATATTGAGCACCTTTTTCCCAAAACCCACTGTCATTCTGAAAGTGGTGATCACCTAATGACATAGGATATGGAGTACTAGCCATTGAATAGGAATAAAAATTTCCCCATTTCTTAATACTCCACCTCTTACCTTCTCTACCACTATGTTGCTGACCTCCACCCTAATCTGAAAATCTAAATTTCTTACTTGACCTTTCTCCCATTTCAGCCTGTTTCTTCTTTTCCACCTCAACTTATTGCATATAGCCCATAAGACAAGAAATATTCATATGTTTGTTCAACAAGTAAACCTTGAATTCCAACATAAAGTCTCAAGAAAATCCCAAAGCAAACTTCATCATGCTAGCCCTCATGATAGACACTAACTCCGAAGCACAGCGGGACAACAAGTGAAATTTCAAGCCATACTCTTTCATAGAAGTCTACCCCTGTCTCAGATTCACTAACTCCTCAGCCTTTACTTTCCTCAAATACTGAGGAAAGAAATGATCGTGAAAGGCACCAGAGAAATCATCCCACTTAACTGACTCAGCATCCTCCCCTCTCAACTGCTCCCACTCCTCATTCCACTAATATGCAACGTCCTTCAACAGATTTGTAGCAAACACCACACCCTCAGAGTTAGAACCGTGAATCACTCAAAAACTCTTTTTTATCTCATTAATGAATTCTTAAGGATCCTCCTCAGCCTTAGAGCCAATGAAAGTAGGAGGACTCAACCTCATGAATTGGCCAACTCTAGTAACCTTAGAAGATGGAGAAATAGAACCAACACACTTAGACTGGCGGGACTAAGAAGCCACCAACTGAGTAAGAAAATAAATCAATCGTCGAAACTTAATATTTGTGACATCGCACTAAGAAGCCTGAGTGGGACTAGTGGAATCAGCAGAATTCCATGAGAGAAATCAGGAGAAGGGACCCTAGATCGGGTCCAAAATCCATAAGTAGGATAATTTTAATCCACATTGTCCTCAAGAGGGATAGAAGAGTTCCCACGAGCATCAGATCCTCAAGGAGACATGATGTGAAATACAAACAAATGGAAATTAGAGGAGATTCAAGACCATAGACTCCATCGCTCGAAAATAGACCAATAATGAAGGAAAATATTCCTAAATTATTTGTAGTCTCTCCTGTATATGTATGGCACACTATTCACCCATAAAATAAACTCTACTTGACATGGCCTTGTGAACACCCAACGACACCAAACCTAGGCTTTGATACTATGTTTGTCATGACTTGAGCCAGGGCTTGCCCGTGATGGGTATCCAAAGTCCACAGACAACTAGAGACCACCCACTTTGTCTAATAAACTAGAACACAATACATATATTATAGATGAAGTAATCCAAGAGGATACATATAAAATAGAGAAACCATATCAAGGTTCTAATATCTCCAAAAAAAATCCCAATCCAAAGTAATCCGTAAATACTCTACAAAACCAACATCAATCTAGGTTTGGAAATTCCCCCAATGATAGACAAACAGAAACCAAACGATAGTCTATGAAACCAAAGAAGAATAACTTTAAAATGATAACTCTTCGGGGGAACGGAATCTCACCATTTTAAAGCTAATGGATGACAACCCAGAAATCTATCACTATGTAGGAAAAGTAGTACCTTCAGACCTTGCAACACATGGGGATACAACATTCGAAGATGGTTAGTGGGATGCGTACTAGTATGTAACTCATGGAAAGGATAAAATAATGCCAAGTATAAATGATTCCAAAAGACATAAGCACGCATTCACATACATATATATTAGATGCCGAGATAGGGAACATGGTTTAGCATGAGACTTAAAATTATTAGCCTCAACTATGTATCTTCAACCATGAAGAAGGCACCCACGGACTACAAAGGTTTGGCTCCCCCCACCCAAAGGGCACCAGTACGTATTAGCCAAACGAACCAGAGAAAAATGAGAGAAGCTAAAGCCTTCGGGGCAACTAGTCATCTCTTAAAATATATATCAACCGTGATACATGTATAGAGTCATCAAGACTAACCTTCACATCAGCAAATATGAGTTTCCAGTATCAGTCCATTGGGACCTCTATCTCCATGGCTTCGCTACACAACCACCTTTAAGCCTAATTAAAACATTTAAAAATTCCCATTCATTAAGAGAGGAGACATTAATTAAGGCATTATCAATTGGTATGGTCATACCGACTATAACTTTCAAGAACATGTCATTTAGCCAAGTCCAACCATTCACCTGAGAGACTCTAACCCAATCAGCCAATGGGACTTTAAAGTTTCAATTAAGAACAAAATTGTTTAGCTAATAGGACTATAACTCAATACACAAATAGCTATCCAAACTTCCAAGTAGGAACCAAACCATTTATCCAAAGGTACTCTAACCCAATCCTTCAATAGGACTATAAAATTTTCAATTTAAAACAGATTTTATGTTTCATTAACCTTTTATACAATGCAAGTTTCCAAAATAGTCCAATCTATATATTCATAATCATAATAAATTTCACAAGACTGGGTTGAGGTTAAAGCTAATTCCAAACCATTTGTCACGACCCAAGGATACCCCTTAGTTGCGATAATGGTGCTTACAGTCACAGGTGACCATAAGCTAACCCATGTGTAGGTACCTATTGAGAGCACTGAATAAAAAAATAATAATGGATATATGCAGAAAATAACTAATAAAGCCATAAAGTTGGAATACTAAGAATAAAAATGAATTTACAACTCTAAAACATCTGATAAGACAAATAAAAATGACTTTATAAACGTCTAAGACTCTAACTGATTGAGGAGTTGATAGGACAAAACCCTAACTAACTCTGACTTACTGAAAATATGAAACTACTGAAATAACTAAAATAATTAATGCAATCTTCGATGGATGAGGAATCACCACTACTACTGCTAGGTACACTGAACTGTCTAACTGCAGTTAGGAAACTATGTGTCTGAACCTATGATATGAGATATCATAGCACAAAAAAAGAGTATGCGTTTAGTACTTTGAATGTACTACTATATAAGATGTTTTTAGCTTATATACACGGGGTATATTACATATGAAATAAAGACTAACTGATAGCATGAGCTAACTTAACATGAATGCATAAAAACTGTGACAACTGAGAATGCTAGACCAAGCATAAATATGTAATATGAAATAAGTCTAAAATCTGAGACACTATAAACTGTATAACTAAATAACTGAAAGTCTACATACTTGGAAAGCAAACCTGAACTGAGACTACACTGACATACTATATTAAGACTGTGGGCAATATAATCTAATCTAAATACCCCAATCTGAGTTAATAGGGGTCCAACTTATAACCCCAATTGAAAGGGTGTTAGTATTGTGCCACGGGTACTAACACTGGCTATGTGGATCCACTAAACTGATGTCCCAAAGGACTAATGAGTCACCCTCAATGGGTAGGTGCTCTAATGAGATATGTGTTACCCTCAACTGGCAGGTAAATACCTTGTCAACCTGATAACGCTCAATCTACAGCTCTCGTGGGAGTGTAAAGCGGTCGTTAGCAAATATAGAACCCAACCTGGGTTGGGTATCGATCCCACAGAGAATAGCTTGGCCAACAAGCAAGAGAAATTACTAGACTTTTAGTGCAAGTCTCGTAGAAAAGGGGGGATTGTAGTATGTAACCAAAACAAGAATGTAAGAACTGAAAATAGCAAAATAAAGAGAGATTGTCACGTGTGTTGTAAACAATGAGAATTGAGGCGTTGGGGTTATGTCCACCTTCTGAGGTATACGTCTCTATTGGCTATGAGTGTGTAGAGTCTTGACATGTAATTGCTTATAGAGAATTGTAGTCGATGGTAAATCCAAGCGTCTCTCGACCTAAACAAGGACTATTTCACTTTAACTCTCTCGAGCTTAAAGTGTGACTAACGGTACGAATTCTCCAAGAAGTTAGTCCAGGTACGGCACTAGCTTTTTAATAGGAAAGGGTGTCCTACTACCTTGACATTATCTCTTTTCCAGACAAATAACTTTTCTCTCGAACAAGTCAGATGTTAGACTGGCGTTGGTCTATGCGTCTTCTTTTCTAGACAAATAACCTTTCTCTCGAACAGGTTAGATGTTAGAATGGCGTGTTCTTGTGTTTGAACCGCAAAGAATGTAGATTTAAGATGAAGAGAATAATGATATAAGCAATATACTTGTCTTGAACTCACAAACTCATAGCTATAGATAGTAACTCATTCGGCTTCCATAACCCCAACTAAGAGATTTAGTTACCCATGAATGCGAAGGATATCACGCTTTGCATGGTGGATGGCGTGAATAGTAGGTGTTTGGCGTGTGGTTTTAGTGATTCCGTAGCAAGTAACGATTCTCTTGTTGTGGAATTTAAGAGTAGAAGAATGAAGAATTGAGAATGGGTTGTAGGAAGATGTCTTAATTGTAAGGAGATGAATGAATTGTCAGAATGTCTCCTCCCCCTTCAAAAATCTCTAACATGATAGGGTATTTATAATACTCCTATCCTACTCCTACTAAACTAATAAAATAAATAACCAAATCCTAATATACTAATGAAATCCTTGACCCAATTGTACTAGGGTAAGGTTACAAAATTATAATCCAAATAGAATGATGAAACACATAACCTAATTGCACTAGGTTAATGTATTATGGCAAAAATCCAGCTTTGTGTCTGTAAGTCCCAAAGTCTTCAGAAATGCTGTTTTAGCCCGGGACAGATTTTCCATGCAGCAGATTTAGTCCTTTATGCGTCCAGCTCCTTTCCATCTCGTTTGTGAGCTTTCTTTTGCGTCAAGTAAGCCATAAATTGCTGTATTTTGCATCATTTATACCTGAAACTTTCCTAATCACATTTGTTAGCTCATTTACAGGAAAAAGGACTAAAAGTGTACGAAATAGATAATTAGTTCTCGAAACTAGGCTAAAATATGGGCAAAATATATTGATATAGGCGCGTAATTTCGCCTATCATCACAACCCTCAACTTGTAGGTTCATATCTGTAACCTACACTTGCTACATAGTTATAGAACTCAGGGACTTCTACCAAAGGTCACACCCTTTACTAGCAACTGAGTCGCCATCCCTGGGTTTGCTCGGTACTAAATCCTACTCCCAGCTAAACTAACACTAGAACTGAAACTAGACTAAGTTTGACTTAAAATGACTTCATGACTGATATTTCTCATTATTATCATAATAACTGAATAAATATGAATAATCATGGTTTAACTAAATCATACTTGAAAAGCTGAAAATCAGGTAAAACATATAGGTATCGAGTGTTCATAACCCACTAATACTGAATAATCACTGAATGTAATAACAAGTTTAAATTATAGTAAAGGATCATGGTTGAATACTTATAAGCATATAAATTTCATTAAACATGTGGGGATCTTGAATTTAACATGGGAATGCTTGCTAAGAATCATAAAGTTAAGATTCATCATAAAATTCTCTTAAATAAAGAATGTGAAACTCAAATTCATAGCATGAGGAATTCAAAATTATGCATGGGATTACACATGGTCTGAATTACATTTAAATCACCATGGAAACATGAATTAAACCCATCTTAAGAAATACAAACTACAATAATAATATAAAAATTCAAATTTTTAATCGAAAGGAGGATTTTTGTGCTCCACGGATTAAAGGAACTCATGAATGAACATCCTACATAACTTAATCATTTAACTTAAAAGAGAAATACCAATCTTGATATTTTCTTAAATGTTTTTGAACTTGGGGAACCTAAATTCTTGATTTCTTGGGGAGAGAGGAATTGAATTTGTGATCTTGGAGAAAAGTAAGGGTTTTTTTGAGAGGAATTTGGAGAAGAAGTCCAAATAATACCCTAAATGATGTCCCAATTCATGTTATGGAAGATTTGGTTAGAGAGGGAAAAGTCCCAATTCCCCTTCACTCAATTAAATTTATAACTGGGAATGACAAACTTACTGTGATGTGGTCTAATTGTGGTGGTACAATGCACTCACTGTGATGCAGTATGCATGACAAACGGAATGGCACCGCGATGGGGGCATATAGTGGTGAATTGTTATATTCATGATCCAAACATGATGCAAACCTTATCTAAAAAATATGAAACTTCTCTGAGACATTCTTCTTACACCCCTGAACATGAATTAACTCAACTCCAACATCTCATGGTTGGGAGTACCAAATTAAAAATCCTTAAAGTTTAGAGGCCTTAAAATAACTAAGTCCCTAACATTTAGTGAAATTTTTAGGAATTAATCCCCTTATGTATGCAACTTGAAGTTGAACTGAGCTAAGAATAATATGGGATATTACAATATATTCCCTTTCGGAACATTCATCCTCTAATAAGACTAGTTAGACTGAGCGTACTGAACTAAGGTAAATGAGATCACCTATAGAACATGTATAACCGGGAACATGAATACATAACTAAGTCTGAAATATGATACATGAACTGAACTGCTTTTGTGAATGCATGTAATAAAATAAGAATGATTATATAGGTGTAATTGTGAATGCGATAGAGTCAATCTTAGGAGAAATGTTACCTCAAGCTGAGTCTGAGTTTTTGGAGAAAATATAAGGGTACTTGGTACGTGTATCTATTTCTACTTCCCAAGTAGCTCCCTCAATGGACTGATTCTGCCATAGAACTTTAACCAAGGAAACTTCTTTTTTCCTTAGTCTATGGTTCTAATGATCTAGGATCTCAACAGGAATTTCATTACAAGAAAGGCTATCCTGAACAACAATACTTTATAAAGGAATAACAACAGTTGAATTGCCAATACATTTCTTTAGAAAAGAAATATGAAATACTGGATGCACTGGGGCTAAATCTCTAGGCAACTCAAGCTAATAAGCTACCTTCCCAAAATGGTTCCAAGATTTTAGAAGGGCTTATATAGCAGGGACTGAGCTTCCTCTTCTTCCAAAACCTCTTCACTCCCTTTATGGGCCAAATTTTCAAATAGACTATGTGACAAACATCAAACTTAAGGTCTCTCCTCTTCATATCTGCATAAGATTTCTAGCGACTTTGGGAAGTTTTTAGCCTCTCCCAAATAAACTGAACTTTCTCCATCACCTCAAATACTGAATCTGGCCCTATCAAAGTAGCCTCACCTACTTTAAACTAACAAATAGGAGACCTATATCTTCTCCTATACAGAAACTCAAATAGAGTCATCTGAATACTGGAGTGATAGCTAATTTTATAGGAAAACTTCATCAATGGTAAGTGGTCATCACAACTACTTATAAATCAATAACACAAGATCTCAACATATCCTCTAAGATTTTAATAATCCTCTCTTCCTGACCATCGATCAAAGGATGAAAAGTGGTACTGAGATAAACTTGGGTACTAAGACCCTTCTGAAAAGCCTTCCAAAAATGAGATGTAAACTGAGTACCTCTATCTGATATGATAGACAATAGAACTCCATGCAACTTATCCAACTCACTCATATAAAGCCTGGTATAATTCTCATATAAAGCCTGACAAAAAATGAGCTAATTTAGTCATTTTATCCACAATGACCCATATCGAATCATGTTGATGATGAATACGAGGCAAACCCATCACAAAATCTATGTTCACCACTTCCCACTTCCAAGTGGGTATCCTGAACTCTTGTAATGCACTACTAGGCCTCTGGTGCTTAATTTTAACCTGCTAATAATTTGAACACTTAACCAGAAACTTTGCAATATCATTCTTCATACCATTCCACCAATAGATTTCCCGTGAGTCATGGTACATCTTAGTGTCTCCTGGATGAATAGAATATCGTGCACCATATGCCTCCACCAAATCCACTGCCTCAAAATATCAACATATAGAACATATAACCTACCGTGATAATGAAGTACACCATCTCCCCCTTGACAGAAAATCTCTGTTTTCTGATCTCTAACTGTCTGCTTCAACTTAACCAAACTAGGATCCCTAACTTGGTTTTCTTTTACTTTGTTAACCAATGAAGATTCCAAACCATTCTGAACCCATATGCTGTCTTAAGCCAAATCAGCCAATCAGACACCTAATCTTGCAAGCTAGTGAACCTCCCTAACTAACTTCTTCTTATCATCCTCAACATAACTAACACTACCTATACATAATCAACTAAGGACATCTGCCACTACATTGGCCTTACTCGGATGATACAACATACTTATATCATAATCTTTTACCAACTCAAGTCACCTTCTTTGATGAATATTTAAGTCTTTCTATAAGAACACATACTACAAACTTTTCTGATCCATGAACACATCAATATGAAACCTAAAAAGATAATGCCTCTGAATTTTCAAGGAAAAAACAACAGCTGCCAACTCAAGATCATGCATACGATAATTCTTTTCATGGGGCTTAAGATTTATAGTGGAATAGGATATAAGCTTACCTCTATGCATCAACATACAACCAAGACCAACTCTAGAAGCATCATAGTAAACTAAAAATCCATATGAATTGTCATGGAAAGTCTAGATTGGGGATAAAGTGAGTTGAGTCTTTAGCTTTATACAACTTTTCTGTCCTAAATTTGACTATTGAAATTTTACTTTTTTCTAAGTCAATAAAGACATGAGGGATGCAATAGAAAAGCCCTTTAATAAATCATATAGCTAGCCAAACCCAAGAAACTCCTGATATCTGATAGAGAGATAGGTCTGGGCCAGTATCTCACTCTTTTGGTCTTTTGAAGGTCAAGTCAAATGTCATCACCAGAGATAATATAGCCAAGGAAAGTTACTAATCTTTATCCAAAACTTATGCTTACTTAACTTGGTAATAACAGTTGGGCTCTAAGACTCTGCAACACAATTCTGAGATAGTCTGAATGATCCTTTTCACTACGGTAATAAACAAGAATATCATCAAAGAAGACTATGATGAACATATAAAAGAAATTCTTGAACACACTTTTTATCAAGTCCATGAAAGCTATAGGGGTATTTGTTAGTCCAAAATACATAACTAGGAATTTAAAGTGACCATACCGAGTTCTGAACGTTGTTTTTGAAATGTCACATTTTCTGACTCTAAGCTGATGATAGCAAGATCTGAGGTCTATCTTAGAGAAGTAACTGGCACCCTAAAGTTTATCGAATAAGTTATTAATCCTGGGGAGTGGATACTTATTCTTGATTGTGACTTTGCTCAACTAATGATAATCTATGTACATTCTGAGAGAACTATCTTTCTTACGCACGAATAAGAGTATAGAGCCCCATGGGGAAACACTGTGCCTGATGAATCCCTTATCTATGAGATCTTTCAATAGTTCTTTCAATTACCTAAGCTCAGATGGAGCTATTCTGAAAGGCAGAATAGAGATAGGCTGGGTATCTAGGATGAGATCTATTTCGAAGTCGATTTCCCTTTTAGGAGGAACTTTGGGGAGGTCTTCTGGGAAAACAACTAGAAATTCCCTTACTACGGAAAGTAACTCGAGACTTATAGTCTCCGAATTAGGGTCATTGATCGGAACAAGATGATAAACACACCTCTTAGATATTATTTTTCTTTTCTTAAGATAGGAAAAGATCTGACCCCTAAGCATAAAGGTACTACCCCTCCATTCAATGACAGATTCATTAGGAAACTAATACTAAACAAATTTAATTTTGCAATCAACTGAGGCATAACATGAGTAAAGCTAATCTATACCGAGAATGACATTAAAATCAGTTTTTTCTAACTCCACAAGGTTCGCTGAGGTAAACTCTAGGACACTATAATTGAGCAGTTCTTGTATACCCACCTGGCTACAATAGAGCTACCTACTGAAGTGGACACTGAGAAAGGTTCTGCTAAAAATTTGGCAATAACATCGAAATTAACTACTATATAGGGTATTACAGAGGAGAGTAAAGCTCTAAGGTCTAATAAAGCATAAACATGAAGATGAAAGACTTGTAATGTACCCATAAATATATTAGGAGAACTTTCCTGATCATGCTGGTTCTAGAGAGCATACCAACTATTTTGACACTTCCCACTAGTTGTGTTGGAAGCAGCACCCTACTGAGACAAGCAACCGGTTGGAACAGAAAGATGATTGGACTGACCCTGCTGACCAACCTTTGGGCAATCTCTAACTCCGTGGCCTAACTTTCCATACCCAAAACACATATCACTGCTAGCTTTACAGACACCCTGACGATGCCTGACATATTTTTTGCAGAGTGGATTAGTATGACCATTGTTCAGCCTAGCACCCTATCCTGACTATCTTACCTAAACTTATGCAAGGGCACACTAGCTGAAGATGGGACTGGGGTTGATAACTTCTAATGGAATAGAGAATGGTTACCACCTTCTAACCTTGGCTGAGAAAAATGTAAACTACTTGTTTTTGCCCTCTTATTGTCTCTCTTTCTCTTTAAGATTCTCTTTCTTAATCTACTGAACATGAACTATAAGTATAGTTAAATCCATCTCCTAAATCAACATGGTAGTCATACACTCCTTAAACACACTATCAGCTATACCAGGTATAAACTTACTCATTCTAGACCTATTGTCTACAACCACATTAGGAGCATACCTCACCAACTAAGTAAATTCAAGCTAGTACTCCTTCATACTCATGCTGCCTCACTTTAAATTAATGAAATCCTGAATCTTAGCCTCCCTTAGATCTAACGAGAAGAACCTATCTAGAAAAGTTATGGCATATTTATCCCACTCAACAGGCCCTATATCAACACCACAATCCTCTTTCCACTGCTTAAACTAGGTGTGAGCTACATCCTACAACTTATATGCAACCAACTCTACACTTTAACTCGAAGTGATGCCCGTAATATCTGTTACCTTTTAAACTATATCAAGAAACTCTTACGGATCCTCTTTAGACTTGGATTCTAAAAATTTTGAGGGATTCATTCAGGTGAAATCCCAAATCCTAACTGCAGCTATAATTTTCACTGGATTGGCTAGGACAAGAGCTTATTGATTATTCTAAACAACTACTGAATGAGCTAAGGTAGTAAAACAAGATTAGAACTTGGTGTGAGAGACGTGCTCATTTAGGGGATCTTCCTGAATAGATGGAGGTGCGGACTGGTCCCAATCCCTTCCTCTGCTCTTTCTTTTAGGAAGCATAGCTTGTAAATGCAATGAAGGATAAGCTAGAAAAAGAGTTTAAATAAAGCTCATGCTCATTCTCACAACATGAATACTAAAAAAAGGGAAACTTTTCCAAAAATATATCTTAGCCTCCTGTCCATAAGTGTAGCACACTTTACACCCATGCAAAAGACTCTACTTAATGTAACTTTTTGACTTCCTGGGATACTTTAAAACATTAGGCTATGATCCAAGTTTTTTCAGAACTCGAGGCTACCCTCCAGTCGCGATAACGTGCTTACGATCACAGGTGATTGCCAGCTAACCCATGTGCTAGTACATTCTAAAAGCACTAAATAAAATAATAATAATAATAATAATAATAATAATAATTGATATATCTAGAAAATAACTGATAAAGCCATAAAGTTGGAATATTGAAAATATAAATGAATTGATAAGTCTGAAACATCCAATAAGACTAATAAAACTGACTAACTATCTTACTGACTATTTGAACATCTGAAAAGCCTCTTACAGACTGAGGAGTTGAAGGATAAGCCCCTAACTAAATCTGAATGACTGAAAATATGGAACTATAGAAATAACTAAAATAATCAATCATGCCCTCAATGGATGAGGACTAACCACTACTGTTGCTAAGTACGCTGAACTTTCTAAGTATGTTTAGGAAATTATGCGTTGAAACTATGATATGAGATATCATAGCACAAAAAAGAATATACGATCGGTACTTTAAATGTACTTACATATGAGATGAGGTTAGGCTGATATACATAGGGTACTTTGTATATGAAATAAGTACTAACTGAATAGCATTAGATAACTGAACATGAATGCATGAAAAATACGACATCTGAGAATGCAAGACTAAGCATATATCTGTAATTTGAAATAAGTCTGAAATTTCAAAGACTATAAAGTGTATAACTAAAAACGTATACACTTGGTCAAGCAAACCTGAATAGAGGATACATTAACATACTATACAAATACTGTAGGAGGTATCTTCTATCTAAAATGCCTTAATCTAAGCTAATCGGGGTCCATCATGTAACTCCAGTTGGAAGGGTGTTAGTATCGTGCCACAAGTACTAACACTAGCTGTGTGGATCCACTAAACCGATGTCCCAAATGACTAATGAGTCACCTTCAATTGGAAGGTTCTCTAATGAGATATGTGTAACCCACAAGTAGTAGGTAAATACCTTATCAACCCTCAACTAGCAGGTTGACATCTCTAACCTACACGGTCTACATAGTTCTGGAACTCAGGTACTGCTACTAAAGGTCACACAATCTACTAGCAGGTGAGCCCCCATTCCTGGGTTCGTTCGGTGCTAAATCCTACTCCTAAATTAACTAACACTGGAACTGAAATAGGACTAAGTTTGACTAAATAGGATTTTATGACTGATAGTGCTCATTATGATCATAATAACTCAATAAATATGAATAATCCTAGTTTAACTAAATCATATTTAAAAATTTAAAAATTATGTAAAACATGAAGGTATTGGGTGTTCATAACCCACTAGTACTGAATAATAACTGAATGTAATAAAAAGCTTAAAATTATTGTAAAGAATAGTGGTTCAAAACCCATAAACAAAGACATCTCATCAAATATGTGGGGATCTTGAGTTTAACATGGAAATTCTTGCTAAGAATCATAAAGTTAGGATTCATCAAAAAATTCACTTGAATAAAGCATGGGAAACTAAAATTCATAGCATGAGGAATTCAAAATCAGGGATGGGATCATACATGGAATCTCTATGAATTGTATTTAAATTACCATGGAAACATGAATTAAACCATCTTAAGTAATACAAACTATAATAATGGTAGAAAAAATCAACTATTTAATCAAAAAGAGAGTTTTGGGGCTCAGTGGGTGAAATAAACCCATGAATTAACATCCCACGTACTTTAAATCCTTTAACTTGAAAGCGAAACACCAATCTTGATGTTTCTTGAAGGTTCTTGTACTTAGGGAACTTGAATTCTTGATTTCTTAGGGAGAAAGGAATTGATCTTGTGATTTTGGATAAAATGGAAGGGTTTTCTTGAGACGGATTTTGAGAATAAGGGAAAATATTTCCCTAAATGATGTCCTAATTAGTCTTATGAATAATTGAGGTCGAGGGGAAAAATACCCAATTTTTCGTCACTCAATCAAATTCGTAACTGGGCATCATGAGCTTACCATGATGTAGTCTAATCATGGTATGGTGCATTCCACTCACCGCGATGCGGTATGCATGACAAAGGGAACAGCACCGCGATGCAGGCCTATTGCAGTGACTTGCTATATTCGTGATCCAAACATGACCTAAACCTCATCTAAAAAATTGAAAACTTCTCCAATACATTTTACTTACACCTATGAACATAAATTAACTCAAAAACCAATATATAGAGATCAAGAAGACCAAATTAAAAATCCTCAATGTTTAGAGTCCTTAAAAATGACTAAGTCCCCAACACTTACTGAAATTTTTAGGCCTTAAGCCCATTATGCATGCAACTAGAAGTTGAACTGAGGTAAGAATAATATGGGGTATTACACCATTAAACCATTAAATCCGGGGGACACCATGTTCCCCATTCTAATTCTCGCACCTATGTATTTATGTAACATCTCAATTTTCTAAACTAGAATGCTACACGGTGATCATGACTGCAAAAGACCATAAGCTAACCCAGGACATATATATGTACCTGTATACTACATAATATACATAAAATGCAAAAACATGAACATGAAAGGCCATAAGGTTTGAATTGAATAAACTTCTGATAACAAAATGTCTGAAAAAGGTATAACAATACCAAAACAAGTCATAAATACTGAAAATAATGAGATTTGAATATCTAATCTGACATCTAGTCTGGAAGACTCTAACTGAACTGAATAAGGATTTGAAGAAACATGTCTCCAACTAACTCCACCTAGCAACAGAATAGTAAATATAGAAATAATTATATCATCCTCGAATGAGAAGGACTCACTGCAAACTCTAAACACTGGAATGTTACTGCTGATCTGGAGCTCGTGCCTCTGAACCTATGGTGTAACATAAGAGAAAGCACCATAGCATAAATATGTCAGTACGTCTGAATGTACTGAGTATACGAGTGAGGTAGGCTAAATGCAAAGAGTTATATGCATGAGCAATGCTAACTAATATGAATGTGAGAATACATACGTGCATAAACAACTATAACTGATCTCGTAATGATACTGACTACTGAGTTTGAATGCTGAAGACATGACTTTACTATTACTGAGGTATTGAATAGATTATTAACTATTTTGGATAGTTCAAATTATGAATAACTGGTTTTGAATGACTGTGTCTAGCAGTCCTAAAACTAAATACTGGTAACATGAGCTATGATAATTGATATAGCTGATATAACTGTAATGATTGAACTAATCGATATAATCAATACTGAGTGACTGTATCTGATAATCTAAATTCTGATGGAACTATCTGAGTTCCGTTCTACTTGGAGTAACTAAATCTTAGATCAGTCCTATCTAGCGGGTGATCATGAGTATACTAATAATAAGGATGATTTGACTTAGTCTAAGATCAGTCCTATCTAATGGGTGATCTTTAAATCTAATAATTCTGATACTGATTAATCATAGGTGATATCAATCCTATCTAATGGGTGATCGTGAAGTCTATTTACAATGATGAGCATTGACTATAACTAATAGTACTGAATCTGTACTACTAAGCTGAGTTGACTGTGTCTTAAAGCCCTAATTTTGTAACTGAAACTATGGGATGTGTTCATCTAACTGACATGCCCTAAGCTAAAGCTAAGCTGAATAGGGTCCAATCTCTGCCCTGATTGTAAGGGTGTCAGTACCGCACCACCAATAAAGACATCTGCTGTGGAGTTAGTCCTAATCTTGTGGATGACTCCTGGGATCAGTCCTATACATATAAATATGCTAATGGGTGACCCCTGAGTATGTCAGTCCTATCTAATGGGAGACATCTCATACCTACATTGGCAACATAGTTCTAGAACTTAGGGATTGCTTTTAGGGATCTCAGTCCTATTTTCATGGGTGAGCCCTCATCCTTAGGTTCGCTCGGTGCTAAATCTTATAACTTAACTGAACTGATTTGGTGAAATAATACTGATTAACTGAACTGACAATCGTGGTATTATTTAGTGGAGCTAAAACTGAGTTTACTAGATTCCAATAATGGACAGAGTATAATGAGTTCTGATAACTGATTAAGAGTACTGAAGTTACTGAGATTTACTATAATTACTGAGGTTACTGAGCACTGAGAATACTGAACTATTGAGATTACTGAGTTTTCCTGAGTCACATGACTGACTTATTTCTATAGATCATTGCTTGACTGAGAGTATCATGAATACATGACATGGCTCTAGGCACACAACTATATTTTTTGGGTACAAGTACCCCCAGGACTCATTGGAAGGAAACTGACACACATTACTGACTTAATCATAAGAGTAGAGTCCATAATCCATAATATCATAAATAAGGGATTTCACGCTAAGCATGGTTCTCAACAATCTATTTCATGGAAGGGAATTCTATACAACATGTATATGCTTGCATAGCTTTCAATATCATGCTCATTACATATTACAACCACAATCCATAATATCATAACTTGGGGAATTTCATGAAGTACATGGGTATTCTACATCTTGTACATGAGAGGGTTTTGTAAGTAAGCATAGTATAATTCCATAAGACTAGTTTATGAGTAATCCAACAGTGTTCACAAGACACATTATCAACATGGATGACATTGAATCATAGAGGCCTATCATGAATCCTTCACTTAGTCACAATTTAGCTATAATGCATGATTTCTAATCTCTTAGGTATTTTATCAAACACCTTACATGCACTCTTCAAGGTATAGGTGTATTCAAAAAATTACACCACTTTAATCCACCCAAATTCATGGGTTCCAACTATAATATCATAATCTTCCTGGAAGTTCATCAAATTCCCACTCTATAACACAAGCTACAAACAACAACATGAACACAACCATATCATCACAAAACATTCATGATTTTGTTATCAAAGATTGATTCTTGAACTCCATGAATGAAAGGTATCTGTGGATGAACATTACGCATACCTTAATGGCGATGAAATTGTTGAAAGATTGGACCTTCAAGCTTGATTATGCAACCCTAGTAGCTTTTCTCCTTCTTATGTTCTTGGATAATGAACATAAGATGTTAATAGGGTTGTAATGTGATTAGAAGCTATAAATTTTGTGAGGTTAAGTATTGGAATGTGTAAGGAGTGTTAAAAGACTTAATTATCCTCAAAATAACTCAAAAACTAAGTGTTTTTCGTGGCTAAAATCATAAGTGTGCATCGCACACCTCATCGCACATGCTGAGGTGGGCTCTGCACATCCTATCATATAAGCTAAGGTGTGCATTGCACATGCAATCTCACACTTGAGGGTGTGCACCGCACAACCTGTCGCACACTTGTTCCAGTAGCTATGTGCGATTGTTTATGCATCGCACTCCTACTTTGCAGGGCCATAACTTCTTGCTCGGGTGCTAGATTTTTATAAAATTGGAATCGTTGGAAAGATAATTTGATTCTCTATAATTTGGTAGGTCTAAATCTTCTAAAATGTCTCATGTAAATGAAGTTATCCTTGTTCAAGGGTCACTCTTACAGAATCACACACTAAAACTTGATAGATCCAAAAGCTATTAGTTTGCCTTACTCTGAGTGACTCACATGAGAATTCTTAACACATCATAAGCTATCTTATTGCTAGGATACTTATTGTAAATAATGTACTTAAATATGAATCACAAGATATGGGTTTCATACGTAGTAGAACTGATTTATTTCCTAGCTTGGAAAATTAAGGGGTATTACTATTTAATTAATTCAAAAACATGAAAATAAAGTATAAAACATCAATTCAAAACCATAGGAATTCAACTAATTTAATAATCATTCCAAACACCTTAACCCACATTCAATATCCAATAATTGAACCATAACGATAATAATTAAATATACAAAATAAGCTTTAGGGAAGAGATACATGTCTTAGACTTACAAGAATCTTGAAGTAATTTGGAACTTGGAACCTAGGATATGAACATATGATGAAACCTTTAATATTTTCTAGGGCTTTGTGTTAGAGAGTGAAATAATAGCTTTTGTTCCTTACAAATTAATGGAAATAGGGTCATATAATGTTTAAAGGTCATGCATAGGTTAAAATACTTCATTACCCCTCATCCTAAGGGGAATAACACAAGACAACACGATGTTTACATAACGACATGGCACATTGCCTCCATTCCATATAAAAATAGTGAAGTCCACCCTTTGATGCATGCCAAAAATATAGAGACTCATTGCCTTGAAATCCTAAAATGACCCTAAAACTTTTTTAAAAAATCCAAAACTCACCCATATTACCTTTCTAATACCTCTAATCACATCTTTGACCAAACATCGATGTACCAAATATGGTAAGGTAAAACATAAAATGGATAAAATTTTAAAGGTGTTACAAGCCTTAAGGCCTACTTGTAATTATTGATTTTAATCATGCATTGAGCATTATTTATAGATTATTTAGTGAGATTATGCTATTATTAGGAGTCATTTCAACATAAACTAGTATTGGGATCAGGTGTCACACTAACACAAATTGATATTATGATTGGGCATCACACTAACACTGATATTTGGATTAGGTATTATACTAGAATTAATACATGGACTGAGCTCATTCCCTATCGGACATAGCTAAGGGTCCTTTCCCTAGTATATGTGTACACCTTACATGCATGCATTTGTTGTTGAATCTGCATATATTTTGTCTTTGATTATTGTTGACTGAATTTGTCAAAGAGTAAAAGATATATATGACTAACTTGAAAATAGATTGATATGGGGAGGATTGTTGTTTTTGTTAGTAAAATTATGCATTAATTTACATTAAATCATTAGTTATGCCATTATTTTATTGTCTGGTTTTTGGTTAATAGATTATTTTTGAAATGGTAATATATGGAAGAAAGAAAGATAGTTCTAAGCTCTATCGACAACCGATGATTCCTACTAATTAAAAGTTATTGTACTGATACTACCTATAATTTTTTTTGTTAAGTACAGAGTGTTTTCAAATATTTGAGATGACACATTGACTTTAGTTCATGATCCCAACTTCAATTCAAAGGTGACCACAATGTTCGGTCAACTATTTGATCTTCTTCTAGTTCATGTCCTTTGTTTTTGGATAGTGACTTTCTTATTAGTTTAGTATTTTGGATTATATTCTAGGTCTTATTTTGGATTTAGAAGTTCTTGTATAGTGAACTTTAGCTCTCGGGGGAATATAATATACAGAGATTTTTTTGTACTTCTTATTTCTTTTGTATTAATGGAATATTAGATGACCAAACTTGATTGAAGTTTTTTAACTTTTATAAATGGTTTTTGATAAATAAAAAGGCAAGTTTAAGTTCTATAATTATTGTTTAAGGGTTATTTTGGTTGGTTCTTTCACTATAGAGTTAGGGTGCATTCCACTCAAAACTGCTTAGGTTATGACATTGATGATACTAGAGCACTGGATTCATCAATCTTGTCCTATAAGAATAGCTCAAATAGAGTCTTGCAAAATGGTACATAAATATTTGTATTTTTCTTTCAATGGCTACATTATTTTAGAAAAAACATTACTTATTCTTACTTTATGTTAGTACTTGATTTCAGTTGGTATCAAGTGGTCCAAATTGGTATCTGACCTCCTTAATTCTTATTTCACAGACCATGAACACTCTTTCAACAAAATCAATAGCAACTACAATAACAACACTAAAATAAATTAGTACAATTTAACGCAGAGCTTGAGTGAAAGAAAGGTCTAGTGTGGAGGACGAGTGGAAGCACCTATTAGAGGCAAAGCCTAAGAAGTCGAAAGACTAGATAATTATAGATAAATATCTATTTCCCTACATTAGGCCTCTGCTAACATGGTTTAGGAGATATAAGTGGTTATTGAAGATAAAGAGGTTCCAGTTTAATTAAATGAGGGTGCATGTATAAGGTGGTGAAGCTCAGGATTATATGTCCTCAAAGTTTATTCGATAGGTGTTGGGTGTTTTGAGCTATTTAGCTAGCACCGATTCTAACCTGATAGTTCCAACCTTTTAGCCTCTATTCGTACAGTATGTCACTGCAATATTACCTTAGATGGGTAAGGGTTCTATGATGAGAGTTTTCCCCAATACATATTGGGTACTATTATAACTGATGTTTAGCATATTTTGTTCTATAAGTTTATGAAAATAAAACCTCTATCTTTTTAGGGGTTGAGTCAAAGTATCCATATAAGTTTTTGATTAAATGTCATGAGTTCCTTAAAAAATAGGCATCATAGAAAGATATGGAATTGCATTCATTACTTTTCAGTTAGTGGGAGATGACAAGAAATGGTGAAGGTCCTTTGTTGTTTATAAGACTATTTTACCTCCAGTTACTTGGTATTAGTTTCTAAATATATTTTGTGAGATGTATGTTTCTCTTGCCTTTCATGATATGAAGAAGGATGGGAACTGTCTGGGTAAAATATCACCCTTTTTAGATAGACAACTATACACCTACAAAATCTTCAATCCAATGACCCACTTTAGACTATAGATTCCATGAGTGGGGAGGATTAGGTCACATTTCGAGATTTTTTCATAACTTCTTATCCATAGATCATTTGGTGCAACAACAAACTTTAAGTACTTTAGTTCCAATAAGTCATTGTAAAGAAGGATATAGTAGAGTCTATCCACATGGTATGCCGGGGGTTACACTATGGGTATGGGAAAATACCAAGACTATCATGGTGGTAAAATGATTGGTCAGACTGGTATATAGACTTTTAGATATAGTGGCTAGGTTGGTGATAAGGTTTATCTATATGTTGTTTTGGGTTGACCTAAAACTAAAGCTTTCAAAGCGGTGATCACAGGTACCATTCTTGTCTATAATCGTATGGCTTAAGTGTTATTTGATCTAGGGTCTAAATTCTCTTATATATTTGTGAATTTTTATTTGAGCATGGACTTTGATTGTGAATTAGATGATTTACCCATGTATATGTCTATACCAATTGGGTGTTTTGTGTATGTTGATTAGGTTTACCGGGCTTATCCTATAGTATCTATGTAGTATAAAACTTTGACAGACTTAGTGATCCTAGATATGGAAAAGTTTGATGTTACTTTTGGGATGAGTTGGTGCACCCTATAGTGCTATTCTAAATTTTTATGCTAATACGGTACCTACAGTTGTGCTCAAGATGGAGATATTAGAGTGGAGAAGTACTTATAAATCTTCCTATTTGAGAATTCTTTCGGCTATTCATGCCCAAAATCTAATTAAAAGAAGGTGTCGGGCATTGCTAGCTCATCTATAGGATGATAGTTAAACAGCTCCTAGAATCGTTTCAACTTTAGCAATGTATAAATTCTTGGTATGCCACCTGACCATGATTTTGGCTTTTTTATGGATTTCAAGGCGGGAACTCGCCCAATATCCCTCATTTTTTATAGGATGGAACTAGTAGAGTTAAAACATATGGAATATCAATTGAAGGAGTTTTTAGGGAAGGTTTTTATTCATCCTTGTGCTTCTTTTTATGTCCTCTAATGCTCATTATTATTATGAAGAATAAGGAAGTTATAATGAGGATGTGCATAAAAATGATAGTTGAACAAGATGATCTTTCAAAATAAGTATCCCCTGCCTAGGATAGACGACTTAGTCAACTAGATTTAGGGTGCGGGGGTGTTATCAAAAATTAAATTAAAGTTGGGTTATCATCAACTTATGATTTAGGAAGACTATATCCCAAAGACTGCCTTCCAGACTATTTAAAGCCATTATGAGTTCTTGGTCATATCTTTTGGCTAAACTGATGCCTTAAATGCTTTTAAGAATTTGATGAATGGAGTATCAAACCTTATTTGGATTAATTTATTATGGTTTTCATTGATTATATATTGGTTTAGTCAAAGAGTAAGGATGAACATGAATCTCACTTGCATAGAGATTTGGGGTCGCTTAAGGATAAACAACTTTATGCTAAGTATTTAAAGTGAAAATTATGATTGTCTTTCGTGTCTTTCTCAGGTTTCTAAGGAAGGGCTTATATAGACCCACAAAAGAATGCACCTGTTAAGTATTGGGCCATATTAACCGATGTGATAGAGGTAGTTTTGTTAGGTTGCCCAACTATTATTATGGTTTTGTAAAAGGTCTTGTATTGATTGCTTTGCATATGACTAGTCTAACTTAGAAGGAGGTACATTTTGTATGGAATAATGAATGTGAAAGAGCTTTCAAAAAGTTAAGATTTATAAACTCTAGCTTTCGTTCTTACCTTGCCAATAAGGCAAGGATTTTATTATGTATTATGATGCTTTATGCTCTAGTTTGGGTACTATTTTGATATAGGGCAAGAATGTAATCGCATATGCTTTGAGGCTGCAAAAATCCTATGAGAAAAAATACCCCACCGATGATTTAGAGTTGGCAGTTGTGGTATTTTCTCTCAAGATTCCGGATAGTACCTTTATAGGGTAAAGTGTGAGTTGTTCACGTGCTATATGTCTTTACTTAGATAGATTTGAATTTAAGGTAATGAAGATAGATGGAGTTTCTCAAAGATTATGATATTTTTATTCTTTATCATCCAAGTAAAGATAATGTAGTTGCAGATGCATTGATTTAGAAGCCTATGAGAATGGGGAGTTCGGCATGGTTGGAGGTTTTGGGACATTCATTGAGTAGAGAGGTACAAATTTTAGCTAATAGTCTGATGAGGTTATAGATGACAACAAGAGAGAATGTTTAGTCAATTGATGCTAAGTCCACCTTCCTTGAGAAGATTGGAGAAACACAGTTTGAGAATAAGAAACAGAATAAAATTTGGAAGAAAGTGTTACATAGTGAGTCTAAAAAGGACATTCTTGATAAGGAAGAGGTGTTAAGGATCCAAGGGTGTGTAGGTGTTCCCGTGTGGGAAACTTGATTTCTATTATCTATATAAAGGCTCGTAGTTCTACGTACTCTACACATCTAGGTGCAACTAAAATGTATAGATACCTAAAGGCAATAATATTGATGGCATACGATGAAAGAGACATTGACGATTTTTGACTATGTGTCAAAATTTTCAATATATTAAATATATGCATCAAAAATATTATGGCACTTCTTAAGGAATGCCTATTCTGGAGTGGAAGTGGGAAAAATAACTATGGATATTTTTGTTGGTTTGTGCTATGACCTTAAGGAAATGTTACTCTATTAAGGTAATTGTTGGTCGATTGACCAAGTATGCACATTTTATTCAGGTGTGAGTGAACAATAATGCAGCCAAGTTTGCTAAGATTTGTGTGTAATAACCCTTATTGTGATTTTATAATTTTGTGTTTTGACTATTTTACCCCTACCATTGGTTGACTTATCTGATTTATTAGTTGTACGGATGGTTGACACAATCTTTGATGCATTTGGGAGTGTGTTATTTGAGTTTACATTGTTGAGTATCCTTAAAAATAATAAGTTATACTTCGGTCAGTATTTTTTGATCCGAGTCTTTGATAAGGATTCTTACTGTTCTATTAGATCCAAAACATTGATTTTGGGTTGGTAGCATGATTGGTTCGGGTTTGAAATCTTTATTTGTGATTTTCCCTAAGGGGTCTCAGGGTTTAATTTGTTGTAGATGATCTTTTCTGTAAAGTTATGGATTTCATTAAATCTAGAATGTGTTTTTACGATTAATTTGCAATATCAGTTCATGCTCATAGAGTTCCAGCCGAGATTTGATAATTGCTACTTGTTGGTTCTTCTCATAATTCCTACTAGTTGGTAAAATCAACACAAATAATCAAGCTCAACATACGCAGTCAACATGCCCTTTACGTTGTAAAAAATAGACAGTTTAATGAATTTAGCACTTTTTTTCCTCATTTTCACCTCTTTTTAATCATATTAGGTGCTCGAGATGGAGATATTGGGGGAGATTTCTTGCATAAGTTATTGCGGGTAAATTCCTAGCTCAATTCTAAATCATTTCCTACAAACTTTATTGTCTAAATTCTTCCAAATCAAAGATTTCAAAAGAGGATTTTGGGGGGAATTACACCAAATTGAAAATTTGGTATATCATTGATTAGAGCTTCAATTATTCATTATTTTTTCTTGAGATTTGTCCCATAGATTCCTTGTAACTTGAAGATTTTGATTTTCAAATAAAATTCAATTTCTAGCCTCTTTAATTTTTGATGATTTTTTGGGCTTTTGTCGTAATGCTTGAAAATAATTTTCCTCGATTTGGACCTCATGGTAAACTTGCTTTCATATGGGTTTTTATCTGTAGGTTTCTATGATTATGGGAAATGTGATTCTAAAATAAATTCCCAATTGTTGAAATTGAATGAATTGTATTACATTATCATCCTTGTATGGTTTGATACTTTGATTGTATTTACTCTATACTATATTTCTGTGTTAGGACCTCATTTGTCATATTGTGTTTAAGCATTTATTTCACTTTATTTCAGTATCCTATATTATCATATATTGATTTAGGGGTTGAAATATGTAAAACATGGTGAATTATTGATTATTGATAGGAGAGATAGTTGTGTAGCCCTTGTTGGTGGGTATGAGATGTGCTTATTTTTATGTGCAGTCTCTTTCTATTTTTATCCTATATTACTTGGTTGATTATAATTGATTTCTCTTTTGTTGTTGAATGTTAATGAATTATATTTAATCACCCAGGTTTGTGTTCCTACCCCTATTTTTGGTAAATTTGTTGACCGTTGTGTTTTGTTACCCCAGTAGAATGAAAGAATATAATAAGGAGATATTGATTGGTTGGGAGAAACCTTTGTTAAATAAGATGGTGATTCTCTCCATCTTTTAGATTAGGGTCATGCCTCATGTTTTGACGATGATTAGTTGTCTTTGAAGGACCAGGTCTTGGCTCATCATGAAGAGGTACAACTGTCACATCTCTACACAGCTTTGTCCGCTAGTGCAACTAATTGTGTGGGAGTGCAGTGTACCCGCTTTGACACTTGGTCCTATCAAAATTCAATAGAAAAGGATGTCACTCCTAAAAGTAGTTTTTGCAAAATCGATGAATCCATAGAACCATGAAAACTTTCTTTTTCTCAAGTTTAAAATCTGTGTGTGCATCAACTTTAATTGTTCTTGAGTCAAGTCTTTCTTTGTAAGTGAATTACTCATCTTATAAGAGTAATGTTTTTGTCTTGAGAGTTGAGTACTTAGGTAGTGTTACCTAAGGTTAAATCAATTAGAGTTAGTCGATTATAAGGCTATTAAAGTGAGTATAGTTGGTTGTAGTAGAGCTATTACAACCAATGGAATTAGAGATAAGTTCTTGGAGTCTGTAATTAATGATTTTTGATTGTAGTTAAGGTTGAGCGTATTTGAGGGCAAGCTATGGTTTTTCCTCCCTTAAGCAAGGAGATTTCCACGTAAATTACTTTGTTCCTTTAATTCCTGCCAGTTTTAGTTAATTATTGTATCATTGCCTTTATCATAGTCTCAGGGACCAGGCCCTAGAATGGTAGTGCACTCCCATATTTTAAAAATTGTTATTAGAGAGAGTACACTCTAAAAGGTTCATACCTAGAGTTATTTCTTAAGCATTACTGCTCCACCTAATCTCGAAGAAGGGCAATCTACCACTAGACCACCCCACTTTAATGGCCAGTTCTATGGGTGGTGGAAAACCATGATGTAAGAGTTAATTATTGATGATGATAGTGAGTTGATGGATGTAATACTTGATGGTATTTATGTGCTAGTTAGAAAGTTCAAAGAAGGAGAAAGAATAAGAATGGTTGTCTAGGAGAAAATTTAATGATAAAGATCCCAGGAAAGTTGAAAAGAATTACAAAGACAAGAAGATATTTGTGTGTGGTATTGGACCAGATAAGTATAATAGGGTTTCCGCTTGTGAAATGATAAGAAAATCTTTAACTTACTGCATACTGCTTAGTAAGGAGCAACTGATGTAAAGGATTCAAAAGTTGACATGCTGACTATTCAATATGAAACTTTTTCTATGAATGAAGGAGAAAAAATTCAAGAAATGTATACTAGATTCACGTCAATCACAAATGGTCTGCACTGCCTAGGAGAAGTTATTTCTTTCTATAAGCAAGTGATAAAATTGCAAGAGTTTTTCCTAATTCCTTGAAAAGAAAAGTAGATTCTATTACTGAGGCAAGAAACCTAAAGACGCTCACTATAGTTGAAGTTATTGGTAATCCAAAGACTCATGAACTCAGGAAGCAGCAAGGGCAAGAGAAGAAAGAAGTAAAAAGGGAAAAGTCTTTGGAATTGATGGCATTAAAGTTTGAATCAAGCTAGGAAGAAACTAATGATTCATACCTGGCCAAAAGAATTGTGACAGTAATAAAGAAAAGTGGCCAATTTCAAATGAAAGGAACAAGCAGCAAAATGAGAGGTATGGTGGAAGTTTTTCATAAATGTGGAAGTCCAAAACATTTTATCAAAGATTTTCCACTAAACAAAATTGACTATCAAGAATATCTAAAGTCTGGTGATAATAAAGGAAAAAAGAAAGACCAAGACCTTGAGATGTCAAGAAAAAAAGTTGTAGTTGATTATGCAGTGAAACAAGCTTTGGCAATCCACTGAATCTAATTAAGCTGAAAAGCCTAAAGATATGTCTATGATGGTTGTGGAGGATAGTGAAGTTACCTATAATTCCTTGTTTGCTCTGATGTAAATACAGATGATAAAGAATAAAATGAGGTCATTCTCTCTAACATTAAGGAAAATCTAGATAACTACTATACTAGAAAGAGAAGGAAGCTGTAAATGTGTTGATTGATTCAATGTGTGAACTAAATACTAAAAAAGTACTCTATAAGAGAAATTATAAAATCAAGAGATTTAATTGATTGTCTTAACTCTCCAGATATTTGAAACAGAAGAAATGTTCATAAAATTGAAATATAAAAATCTTAGTATAATGAGTCTAGTGGAGAAAGTAAATAATTCTGATGGTAAAGGAAGAAAGAAGCCATAAGGGTTCAAATTTAGCTTGAAAAAATAATGAGGACTCTCTGTATAATAATGAAGAATTCAAACAGGACCTGGTCTGCTTAACAGAAGATCTTAAGAAATCCCTAAAATAAACCATATCCTCACAAATCCTTTCTAATTTAACTAGCCAGCGAGTCAATGATGGTAAATACCTTGGATATTAGTATTGAAACCACTCACTTGGGTCGCCAGGGAAGCATTTTCATGGTTTTAAAAGAAAGGGCCACAAATCTCTATGCACTCATTGTGGAAGGGGTGAGCAATTGGAGGAGAACTGTAAAAGTTGGCTTAGAGCTGAAATGAACAGTTCTAGGTACATCCAACAAGAGAAATCTTAACCTAAGGGTTCCAAACCCTTGAGAAATCTATATAATAACCCACTATATAGATGGGCCAAAAAAGATCTAATCACACATTTATCTCTCTTTTAGGGAATTCTAACTCAAGTAGGTTCCCAAATCTAACAACTAATTCTGTTTGTAGGTAGGAGAAAAGTAATGCAGTCAAAATTGGTTCATGGATAGTGGATGTTCAAAGCATATGACTGAGAGGAATGACCATTTTCTTTGTCTCATAACACTTCATGGTAGAGTTATCTCTTGATCATGTAATAGAAATTGTGTATCTTGTAGATGGTCTCAAGTACAGTCTTTTAAGTGTATCTCAACTTTGTGACAAAGGTAATGAGGTGAGGTGAAGTTTTTGTCTAAAGAATGTACTATGTCAAGCTTGATGTATTGTAAAGTCATTCTCAGAGCTAAAAGGTGCAAAAACATGTATGTGGCTAATCTGGATTCTGTAGACGACTATGACTTAACCTACTTAAGTAAAAAAAGGTGAAAATGTTGATCTTTGACAGAGAAGGATGGTTCATGTAAATTCCTCTTTGCTAAATAAATTGGTTTCCAAGGACCTATTTCGTGGTATACCAAAGTTACAATATTCTTATGATAAGGTTTTTGATACTTATGTTAAGAGAAAACAAACCAGATCTTCCTTTAAGCAGAAAAAGTAGTTTAGCACCTCTATACCACTTGAATTGCTACATATGAACCTGTGTGGATCTATTAAAGTCCAAAGTACAGGTGTAAAGAGGTATGTGTTTATTATAGTTGATGAGTATTCCATGTTTACCTAGACAATGTTCTTGAGAACAAAGGATGAAACCTATGAAATTTTTGTGACATTGACCAAGCAAATTCTGATAAAGCTAAACTACAAAATTGTTGGACTCAGATTTGATCATGGAACTGAGTTTGAAAACTCCCTAGTAGTAGAATTTTGTTGTAAAAATGAAATTAGTCATAATTTCTCTGCTCCTAGGACTACTCAACAAAATGGGGTTGCATAAAGAAAGAACAAGACTCTCATAGAGATTGTCAGGACCATGTTGATTGACAGTGGACTTCTAAAAAACTTTTGGGCTAAATCTGTTAATACTACATGTTATGTGACAAATAGGTTTTTGATCAGATCTCTCTTGAACAAGACCCCATATGACCTTGTGTTCAACAAAAAGTCTAAGCTTTACTATTTAGACCATTTGAGTGCAAGTGCTTTATTCTAAATAATGGAAAGAATGACCTAGGAAAGTTTGACTCTATCAGTGTTGAAGCAGCATTTATGGGCAACTCCTCAACAAGCAAAGCATATAGATTCTTCATCAAAAGAGCTCTATATGTGGAATAAAGTGTACATGCAGTATTTCATAAGTCATAAAATATGAGGAATTCTAGTGGAAATAAAGATTCCAATATAGAAGAGCTCATTACTATTATAACGGATGACTTAATTGAAGATATTGGTCAAGGACAAGCTGATATAATTGAACATAATGAAGTTGATGGTGAGTCAGTATCTCAGTTACAAACTCCAACCATAGTTGAAGAACATCAAGAAGGCTCTAGTCAAAATCTCCAAGAACCTAGTCCGAGCAGAACTCAACTAAGAATGACAAATTCGAAGCACAAAGCCTCTCACCCACTTGAAAATATGACATGTCCTTTGTAATTTGGAGTTCAACCAAGAGCTCAAGCCAGAAATTTCATGGCCTTCTAAGCCTTCTTGTTGTAAATTAAGCCCAAAAATGTGAAAGAAGATCTTAAAGATATTGACTGGTTCAATGCAACACATGTGGAGCTTCAGATATTGAAAAGAATTAAAGTTTGGCACCTGTTCCCCAAGCCTATTGATAGAACGATTATTGGGACTAAATAGGTGCACAAAATAAGTAGGATGTGTAGACATGTAATTTTGTCCCTCTAAAAATTATTTTTCACCCTCTAATCCATCTTACAATGCACCCTAATCCCGTCCTATAATTCTTTTTCACAAAGTGACAAAATAATAAGCCCCCTTAACAAACCCAATCCCCAATTATTCTTTTGGTAAAAAAAATTAACCACTTCTCCTATCAATTTTGGAAAAAACCGCACCATCCCATGCCCCCTCACCCTACTTTACCCCCACCTACCTTTCAACGTATTTTTACCATCATCAGATAAAAGAATTATACACATAAAATAGAGGGACCCACAGAGATTCTCCCAATTTGGGAATTTTTCCATTTAGAGAATACATATATACACACCCACGGGTACACAGCAAGGAGACGAGAATAGGGAGCTAACACATGTAAACATAGGGGGATTTTACTTTTTTGGGGTCTTTTACTTCATACACAAAAGATGGCCATCGAGAAGACTCCATTATTTTCTTACCTTTTCTTCTTATCAACACCATCATTGCATAGAGAAAACAAGATACACACCACAGATCAAATCACCACTCCCATAAGAGACCGAAGAACATTCATCGTCACTCATCCTCACTATACGCACAAATCACAACACATGCCACCACGCATAAACATACATACACACACCAGAAGGAGAGAGAAATAATGGAGAAAAAAGTAAAAATAGAGAGAATGAAGGGAGTTTGGGGGAGCTCTAATCATCTTCTCGAGATTTTTTGATAACCTCGACGACATAATCAGTTTCCGTCATTAGTTTGGTCGAATTAGTATTAAAATTGCCAAAATCTTTTATTTTCCTTTGAAATCTGGACAAGATTTAGCCAGAAGCCAACTATTTTAGTTGACTTTGTCACTACTATCTCATCGGAACTTAGGTTCCATTTGTTTTCAGTTCCTTGTTAGTTTTTTAGGGGGTTTGGGTTCGTCTATTTTCTTGATTGGGGGTTTTTCATGATCTAGGGCGTTCAATATTTATTATTTGGTGATTTGGAGCTCTATTCATTGTGGGGGTTTCTAATTGAGGATTTTGGTTTTCAAACTTCTTTATTATCGATAAAAACAAGTTTTATTGAGGTCCATTTCTTTAACTCGCTCGCTTTTCTTTATCTTGATTTATTGAATCGGCTATGATTATGTGTTTGTTGTTTATAATTATGTAATTTCATTGATGTTGATGCACTTGATGATTGAAATTGGGTGATTTGGCGGATATTTGATGTCGAACAGTTGATTGTGATATGAGTTTTGGTTTTAAGGCATCGATAATTATTTCATTGAAGTTGTATGTTCGAAATGAAATTTGGGGTTTGATGTTGGGAATTGACATGAAAAACAAAAATTGATTAATTTTGATGTATGGATAATATTAAACGTGATAGAATTTGATATGTTGAAATGGATAGGCAAATATAGGTTTGGGAAGGAAAATTTAGGAATAAGTGTTTTATTGAATGTTCGAATATTCTATGTGTGTTGACTGTCTTCTAATTTATTGTATTTGATTCAAGTGTATTTATTTGGCCAGGGAATGCCCCGAAGTTTCATGTATTTATTCACTGGGGAATGCCCTAATGTTTTATGTCTTCGAAAGAGGTTTGTGATCAAGGCCCGAAGCATCGGGTAAAGCAATGGTGCATAGTTTAGGATTAGTGTAGGTTAGAATAGGATTTACATTTTTGCATTTTTTTATTTTGGGACTATATAATTGGACTGGACATTCTATTTTTTGGGATTCATTTTGTTCGTGTGTGTTTGTTTAATTGTTGTCTGTTTATGTGGTTTATACATTCTTAGTGTCAAAATTAGCCGATACGCTCCACCAAGCAACTGTGGTCGAACCACGGGATTGAGGGGTGCCTGACACCTTCCCCTCAGTCAACAGAATTCCTTTGTCAGAATCTTTGTCCGCAAACCAATTTAAAAGAGTCAAAAACAATTTTGAAAAAGGATTTTCAAAAGGTGACTTGGCACTCCTGATTAAGACAAGTGGAGACTCTGAGTTGATTATAAAATGAATCTTTTTCAAAACAATTTTCATCTTTTGTCACTTAATAAATAAAACCCTTTCAAAACTTAAAATCAATCTTTTGGTTAAAAAGGGGGGTATGACAGCTCTGGCGACTCTATTGAGATATTTTTAGAATTTTAGCTTATTTTGGAGTTGTATCGGCTTAATTTGGCACTATAGGTGTATATACATTTTGTTTGTGTTGTTTTGTGTTATTGTTTATCATTGCTGAGTACCTATGTGCTCTTTGTTTATGTAACGCCTATATTTTCTAAAACTAGAATACCACACAGTGCTCATGATCTAGAAGGACCACGAGCTAAAACTTTTTTGATATCTGTACCAAAGCACTACATAATATACTGAAATAAATGTGGAAAACTGGTGGAAACTTACCATAAGGTTCAAATATCTAAAAATACTCAATACTGAAAACTGAATACTGATACATCTGTCTGAAAAGCCTCTAATTGTCTGAACTGTGGAGTTAATGGGATATGTCCCTAACGAACTCCGTCTACTAAAAATAATTGATTCTAATGACATAATAAAATAAGGATCATCCTTGAATGAAGAGGACTCACTGTTACGTCTACTGTTGTTGACTGACTCTGGACTGCTAAGGGTGCTCTAGATCTCGCGCTTCTGAACCTATGGTATAAGACACCATAGCACAAGAGAAAAGTATACGTCAGTACTTTTAATGTACTAGTATGCTAGATGAGGTAAGGCTAAATTCAAGGGCTTATGCATAAAAATAGCTTAACTGAATAACATGAAAGTACTAAACAAAGACATATACATGAATGCATAAACCAAAACTGAAATTATTGTGACTCTGAATATTGATACTCGGATACTGCTTTACTGACATTTGAACTCACCACTAATATTGAGATACTAAATAATTAAATCTTCTGATATACTGAGTACTGAAGTTGAGATCTGTCCTCTCTAGTAGAAGATCTCTCAATCTTTTAATAATAAAAATGATGGACTAAGTTTGAGATCAGGCCTATTTAACAGGTGATCTCCGGCTCTATTAATATTGATACTGATTAAGTTTATATAAGACCAGGCCTATATAGTGGGTGGTCCACGAATCTATGGAATTATCTAAGTTCCTTACTGAGATGGGTGACTGTATCTGACAGTCCTAATTTTTGAGTTCTACTCTGAAGACTGATACTAAAACTGCAACTATAGGAATTCTCACTTAACCGACATACCCCGAATCTGATCTAGTGGGTTCCATCCTATAACCCCATCTTGAAGGGTGTCAACATCATGCCACGAGTAAAGACCTTTGCTATGGTCAAGCCTCTCTAACGGGTGACCCTGAATAGGAAGTCAATCCTAAGGCAATATGATAGTCAAGCCTTAATCTAACAGGTGACTCCTAGTCCTACACTGGCTATGCAGTTCTAGAGTTCAGGGACTATTACTAATGACTCTGCCTCTCTAATGGGGAAGCTTTCATCCCTGCACTCGCTCGGTGCTAGTTCCTACTCCCAACTGAAAGACACTAAACTGATTCTTGGATTGTACTAGACTGAGATGAATCTATTAATGATTATGTTACTTGACTAATCTAACTGAGTTTACTTGATTTCATTATCTGAAGGAATACTTCTGAATCTTGTTATCTGAATGGATGATACTAAGTTCTGAATTAATTACTTGAATTCTACTGAGGTCTAAAACTGAATTCTTGAATACTACTAAGATCTGAGCTGAGTACTGAACTGAAGTTGGAATACTAATGATACTTAGATTACTGAGATTTCTTAAGTTCTTTAACTATCTGAGAGTACTGAATTCTGTAGCTGGCTGAGTTCTAAGGATCATGTCTTGACTGAGATTATCGTGAAAACTAACACTAGATCTAGAAAACAGCTAATTTTTCGGGTATAAATACCCCAAGGACTCGATAACATAAAAGTAAAACATTACCATTCTTTAATAATCATGACCATGAACTTTCATTCACAACACAATCAATATGATATCTCATCAATCACATGAATTTCAAACACATGTAAATGTATAGGGAATGCATATTAATATCTCATAGTTGTTCAATAAGGAATACACATGGATAAGAATGCATGAAACTTATCATAATACATTTACTAAGGCATTTGAACAAACACTTAGCATGCACTAGTTATCACAAAATTGGGGATTTCAAGCTTAACATATTAAATAGGCACTATTATCTTTACTTAAGCATTCTATCAAACATATGGAGAGCATGCTTTGCTTATAAAACAGTTTATATACTTAATCATCATGAATACATCAATTCATGCAACTTAAAGAGGGTTTATCATGAACATCATACAATTCATCGCATACTAGAATAAACTCTTGAAATTGGTAATCTAAATCATGAATTAAAACTCAATAAAAACATGGTTTTTATTTCAATTCACATGAATCATGAAAACTCATAAATATAAGATCTTTGAATTTAGAAAAGGATTCTTGAACTTCTTGGATGGAAGGAAACCAAGAATCAACATCTGCATACCTTTCTATATGATTCTCGAAAGATTTAGGGAGGAATCTTGATGACTTGGGTCTTGAGCTATGTACCCTAATAGTTGTTCTTGAAAATAATTAAGAAAAAACTAGTATATTTTGATGAAATAATGAGAAATCTCGTGTTAAAGAGTATATATAGGAGTGGAAAAATGATCGTCCTTCCCTTGGAATTAAAATTTAGAACTGGAAAAATCCTGATTTTACATACTGGTGTAACGTGCCATAATTGCGCCAGGTTACTAGAAATTGGAAAATTAGGAAACTGAACCTTGGTGCGATGCGGTAGAAATCATATTACCACCTTGCTTACGAATTGGAAAACCACTGTCACGATGGAATCGCGGAGGCTTAATGGATTTTGACAATTGCCATTTTTGCTGGCTCTGCAACGCGCTAAAGTACCAGGTGGTACACTGTCTCACTTAAATAGCTCTAACTCTTCGCTCGAGTGTCGGATTTGAGCGAATTTTGTACTGATGGAAAGCTTATTCGATTTCCCACGGGATAAAAAAAATTCAAAATCTTAACAATTTTACATGGAATAAAATATATTCATCTTTGAAGCAAGATCTTTGGTGTTCTAGAGACTAATTTGAAATAGGAGAAGGATGGGGTATTAAAATATCTCCCCCTTGGGAACATTTATTCTCGAAATGAGACTGATTAAGCTGAGAATACTAGCAGAATGAACTTACTTGCTGGACATGAACATGACAAAAATGATTATATGACTGTAACTACTGATATACTGAAAATTTCGAATTGAACATGTATATCTGATGCATGGAATACACGACTGAAACTACTCATAAGCTAAATTCTTATAATGGACGTGCATATCTGATTCATGGATTCTTGACTATTTTTCTTTTGAATGCATGATTGAATACACAGATAAGCTGAGCTTTTCTACTGAACATGCATATCTAATGCATGAATACTTGACTGAACTGACTTTTGAATGCTTGACTAATTATGCAATGATAACTGGTGTTAACTTCGTAAGGAGAGTCTGAAAATGCAACTGAACTAGTCTAATGACATGAAAGTATCAGAATATTATGGGGTATCTCCCCCTTGGGACTCTATGTCCTTCTAAGAACACTTCACTAAAATACTGGGGTGGTGCATGGGGCACCTACAAACTGGGTCATAATTGATCGTCTGAGATCTGAAACTAATACATGACTCATGAACTAAGTTATACTCACAACTACTAGGACACTCTATCTTGGAATAGTTATATTTTGGGAATTTCAGATAGCATAATCAGCTGAAGAGATGAGATAACAAACTATATCAATCTGACTATTCGACTGCTAAACTGACTTGCTGGCTCTACTAACTAACTCATGATGAAAACTTAATCTTAAAATAGGAGCAAAGGATTTATGGATGCATATCATAAAGATGGACTCATAACATACCCGAATCCATATTAGGGAACCTTTCCTGATCATGTTGGGTCTGAAGTGCATAGAGTTTATTCTGACGCTGACCACTATTGGCATCGGAGGTGGTACCCTACTGATGTAATTCTCTACCCCTCTGAACTAGCACTCTTCATTCTCATATTCTATGGCCTGGCTTACCACATCCAAAACATACCTAACTATTAGCTCTGCAAACACCTAGGTGATTCTTTCCACACTCTCTATAAAGCGGATAGGTACGAACACCACTAGAACTACCCTGGGCTTTGGAGATTAGAGCACCATCATGACTGACATCCCCAAACTTTGGTGTGGGTACACTAGCTGAGGATGGAGCTGGAACTGAAAACTTCTAACTATGTTGAGAACGTTTATCACCCTGTGACCCTGCCTGAGAGAAATTATGACTATCTGTTCTAGCTTTCTTACTACTCTCTCCCTTTCTTTCATCTTATCAGCCTCAATCTTCTATGCATGCATCATTAGTCTATCAAGGTCCATATCTGTATTGATCATAGTTGTCTACACTCTTTCAACACTAACCTGGATACACCAATCACAAACTTACTTATACTCGCTCTAGGGGATGCCATCAAATCGGGAGGAACTTAGCTAACTGATTGAACTTAAGAAAATACTCCCTTACTATCATGGAGCCTTACCTCAGGTTCATAAACTCTTCTACCTTAGATTTTCCCATCCTTAGCAGGAAAAACTTATCTAGAAAGGCATCCTGAAACTCCTACCAAATCATGGGAGTTGTATCCTCCCCTCTAATCTTCTTCCATATCATTACCCAATCGTGAGCAATATCCTTCAGCCTATAGGATGCTAACTCTACACTCTTATCCTCGGAAATATGCATAATTTGGGTAATGTTCTTCACCTCCTCTAGATAAAGTTTTGGGTCCTCACCTGCTACTGACCCAAATAATTCTGGCGGGTTTATTTTCATGAAATCTCTAATTCTGGCTATGGCTGAACCCCCATCTTACTAAAGTGGGACTGTAGCCTAACAGTTGTCCTGAACACTAGTGGTCACATCTTGGGCTAGCACCTAGAAAGCTACCCGAAACTCTGCATGTGATACATTCTCATTCGGAGGATCTACGGGCTGAGGTGGCTGGTTATCAACCCTACAGGCATTATCTCAGCAAGGAGGCAAACTTTGTAAATGAAAAGGAGAATGGATTAGACGGAGAATCAACTGGAATTTATGCCTTCTCGCATAACATAAATACCAAAAGAAGGGAAACTGCTCCTAAAAACATCTTATAGCCTCTTGTACATAAATGTGGCGCGCAACACACCCATGTACAAGACTTTACGAGATGTGGCTTTTAGACTTTCTAGGATACTATTGAACCTTAGGCTCTGATACCAAGATTGTAATGCCCCAATTTTCTAGAACCAGAATGCCACACGGTGCTCATGATCTCGAAGGACCACAAGCTAACCCTTTTTTGATATTTGTACCTGAGCACTACATAATATACTAAAATAAATGCGAAAAAATGGTGAAAACTTTCCATAAGGTTCAAAAATCTAAAAATACTCAATATTAAAAACTGAATACTGATACATCTGTCTAAAAAGCCTCTAACTGTTTGAACTGTGGAGTTGATGGGACAGGTCCCCAACTAACTCCATCTACTAAGAAACAAACTAAGCCTAATGCCATAATAAAATAAGGATCATCCTCGAATAAAGAGGAATCACTACTACATCTACTGTTGCTACTGATTCTAGACTAATAAGGGTGACCTGGATCTCGTGCTTCAGAATCTATGGTATAAGACACCATAGCGCAAGCGAAAAGTATGCATCAGTACTTTGCATGTACTGGTATGACAGAAGAAGTAAGGCTAAATCAAGGGCTTATGCATGAATATAACTTAACTGTATAACATGAGAGTACTAAATGGGGATATATGCATGAATGCGCAAACTATAACTGAAATCATCGTGACTCTGAATACTGATACTCAGATGCTTCTTTACTGACATCTGACCTCACTACTAATATTGAGATACTAAAAAACTGAATTTTCTGATATTGATAACTGAGTACTAAAGTTGAGATCAGTCCTTTCTAGCGAAAGATCTCTGAATTTTTTAATAATAAAAATGACGGACTGAGTTTGTGATCAGGCTTATCTAATGGGTGATCTCTAGCTCTATTAGTACTGATACTGATTAACTTTATGTGAGACTAGTCCTATCTACCGGGTGGTCAATGAATCTATGGAACTATCAAAGTTCCTTACTGAGATGGGTGACTGTATCTGATAGTCCTAATTTTTGAGTTCTACTCTGAAGACTAATACTAAAACTGCAACTATGGGAGTTCTCACTTAATTGACATGCCTCTAATTTGATCTACTGGGGTCTAACCTATAACCCCAGCTTGAATGGTGCCAATACCGTACCACGGGTAAGGACCTCTGCTATGGTCAAGCCTCTCTAACGGGTGACCCTGAATAGGAAGTCAATCCTAAGGCAATATGATAGTCAAGCCTTAATCTAACAGGTGACTCCTAGTCCTGCGCTAGCTACACAATTCTGGAGTTCAGGGACTATTACTAAAGGCTCTTCCTCTATAACAAGGAAGCTATCATCCCTGCACTAGCTTGGTGCTAGTTTTACTCCCAACAGAAAGACAGTAAACTAATTCTTGGATTATACTAGACTGAGCTAAATCAATTACTGATTATCTTACTTGACTGATCTGACTGAGATTACTTGATTCCATTATATGATGGAATACTTCTGAATCTCATTGTCAAACTGGATGATACTAAGTTCTGAATTGATTACTTAAATTTTACTAAGGTCTGAAATTGAATTCTTGAATACTTCTAAGATCTGAGCTGAGTACAAAACTTAAGTTGGAATACTAATGATAACTTAGATTACTGAGATTTCTTAAGCTTTATAACTGTCTGAGAGTATAAAATTCTGTAACTGACTGAGTTCTAAGAATCATGGCTTGACTAAGATTATCGTGAAAACTGACACTAGCTATAGATAGAAGCTAATTTATTGGGTATAAATATCCCCAGGACTCGATAACATTAAAGTAAAATATAACCATTCTTGAATAATCATGACCATGGACTTTCATTCATAACACAATCAAAACAATATCTCATCAATTACTTGAATGTTATACATATGTAAATGTATAAGGAATGCATACTAATATATCATTGTTGTTCATTAAGGAATACACATGGATAAGAATGCATTCAACTTATCATAATACATTCACTAAGGCATTTCAACAAACGCTTGGCATGCACTAGTTATCACAAAATTGGGGATTTTGTAACACCTCGATTTACTGAATCAGAATGCTACACGGTGTTGATGACCCCAAAGGACCAAAAGTTAACCCATGACTGATATCTATACCTATACACTGCATAATATAACATTAAAATGCAGAAACATGCAATGAATGGCCATAAGGTTCAAATCTGAATAAACATTTGATAAGACAATGTATGAAAATGGTATAACAATACCTAAACAAATCTGAAATAACTATCTGACATACTATAGTATGGAAAGCCTCTAAAATATCTAAATTAGGAGTTGATAGGGCATGTCCCTAACTAACTCCATCTAGAAACTGAACTAAAATAGTAAATAAAGCAAAAATCATATCGTCCTCAAATAAGAACGACTCATTGCAAACTCTGAACACTGAAATGCTACTGTTGATCTGGAGCTAATCTATGGTGTAACATAAGAGAAAGAACCATAGCACAAATATATCAGTACATCTAAATATACTGAGTATACGAGTGAGGTAGGCTAAATGCAAAGGGTTATATGCATAAATAATACTAATTGATATAAACATTAGAATACATACATGAATACGTAACTGTAACTGAACTCATGGAGATACTGACTACTGAGTATGAATATTGACAACATGAGTATACTGATACTGAGATACTAAATAGATGAACTACTATTTCTGATAGTTCAAATTATGAAGAACTGGTCTGATTGACTATGTTTGATAATCCTATAGCTGCATACTGATATCATGAATTCTAATAACTAATGTGACTGATAACATGAGTTCTGAGAACTGATATAAATAATAGCATAAGTGACTGTATCTGACAGTCCATATATCTGAAGGAACTATCTAAGTTATTTTACTGAGACTGGGACTGAAACTGAGATTGTGGGAAGTAGTTGTCTAACCAGCATGCCCCAATAATACATATTGCTAAGTTGGGGTCCAGTTTCTACCCCAACTGGAGGGGTGTCAATACTGCACCACTAGTAAGGATAGCTATGAGTGACCCTTATATGGCAGGTACTCAAATGAGAATGGTGGGAACCCCAAACTAACAGGTTAAGCCACCTCATTAACCCTAATCTTACATGTTAAAATGTCTCAACCTACTCTGGCTACGTAGTTTTGGAACACAAGGATGACTGCTAAGAATCACACCCTGAACTGGCAGGTGAGTTCCCATCCTTGGGTTTACTCAGTGCTAACTTCTACTCCCATTTAAAGGACATTGAACTGAATAACTAAGCTGAATTAAATAACTAAACTAAACTGATTAGCTGAACTGATACTGATTAAATATATTGATACTAGTGGTACTGTTTAATGGAGCTAAACTAAGTTTACTGTATTCCGATGACTGACGGAATGTATTGAGTTCTAAGGACTGGTTGAGAGTACTGAAGTTACCGAGATTAACTATGAATACTGAGGTTGCTGAGGTTACTGAGCACTAAGACTACTGAGATTACTGGACTACGGAGATTACTGAGATTACTGAGATTACTGAGATTACTGAGTTTTCCTGAGTCACCTGACTGACTGAATTCTATAGATCATGAATTGACTGAGATTATTGTGATAACATGACATGGCTCTAGGCACACAGCCATATTTTTTGGGTACAAGTACTCCCAGGATTCGATGAAAGAAAGATGATACAACTTGACTTTCTTTAGTACATGACCATCAATAATAATCCATAATACATGAGTGAGGGATTTCATGAAGTACATGGTCATCATAATATCTAACATGAATAGGAATGCTTATAATCAAGTCATGAATCTCATATTCTAATATCATGGGCATTCTGACAACATATATTATTCATAACGATAGCATAGAAACCATTTAAGCATAAGGGAATGGCAAACATGTAACATTTAGTTCATATTGTAATAATTTGAAGATAACTCATGTGATACTTCAAAATCATGATGTTATACATAGCATGGAAGGCATATAGACACACTATGAATCCATTCCCCAATCATCATGTACATTCCATTAACACATATATTGTACAACAATGACAAGTGAGCTCTTTGATCATAATAGACTAGCATGAATTTATCATATAGTTCACCTCCTAAGTTATAATACATGATTTCATTATTCTAGGCATTTTATCAAACACCTTACATGCACAATCTTGATCATAGGTGTACTTAACAAATTTAGAAATCTTGAACCACCCAAATTCATGGGTTTCTAACTAACATGCTCATACACTTCATGGAAACACATTTAGATACCATCTTGAAACACAGTTAACAACCATCAACATGAACATCATCATACAACAACATAAAGATCATAATTTATTATTTAAAATATGGTTCTTGAGCTCCACGGATGAAAGGGATCCGTGGATGAACACTATGTATACTTTATTTATTAATTACATGAAGATTGATAGAGAGAATTAATTGAACTTGAATCCCAATTTGAAAAACCTAAGGTGTTCTTGAGAGGATTTTGAGAGAAATAATATGTTTTGGTGAAAATAAGGGCTTAATTCCATATTTAGGCATTATATAGTGGTGGAAAAAGGACTATTTTTGCCCAAAAATGGACTTTTAAGTCACCTGGACACCCACACGTGCGGCGCACACTTGATTTCACACCTTAGGGTGTGCATCGCACATCTTATCACATATATTAGGGTGTGTGTCGCACATCTTATCGTACACCTTAGATTGTGTGTCGCACACCTTATGTCAGGCGATGTACTCCACTTTGCAAAGTCATAACTTCTTGCTTGGGTGTTGGATTTGGGCGAAATTAGTATCATTGGAAAGATAATTCAAAGAGATTTCATTTGATATATAGTTCACCCTATAATTCAATATATACAAGGAGTTATGACCAATTGAAGTTGACCCAAGTTTTGACGCTCACTAAAACCTGAATGATAGGAAAGCTTTCAACTTGTACTTGAGTTAGGGAAACTCTATGATATAAATTCATGCTCAAATAGATTCTCACACTACATAATTTATTAACACATTAAATTTACATAGGATTCGAGGCTTTTGAAATATCTACGCATAGGAATGATAGATTTTCATTCTTGTCCAAAATGTTGGGTATTACAATATATCACCGTTGGGAACATTCGTCCTCGAATGAGAATAACTAAGATAGAAGAAAAGATCAGCTGATGTACGTAAAATACATACACTACTGAAATATGGTTTCGGGACTGACATGACTGATAAGATGAATACATCATACTGAACATGTATATCTAATGCATGAGTAACTGATTCATGAATGTAGGACTGAGTGTTCTGATAAACTGAGTTTTTCAAACTGAGAATGCATATCTGATGCATAATTGATAAACTTAATCCATGCATATTTGATGCATGATTATATGGCTGACATAATATGTGAATGCATAACTAAAAGTATTGGTAAGCTGATCACACATATCTGATGCGGGAATAAATAACTGAACTAACTCATGAACATGCAATGGTAAAGATACCAAGTTTGAACTGAAAACTGAGCATAGAACTAAATACCAAGTTTGGTACTGAAACCTAAACATGAGAATGAGTAAGCTCAAAGAATACTGCTACCATGAACTGAAAATACCAACGAGTCTGAGATTGATTACTCAATATACATGACCGGAAACATGAGAACATAACTGAGTCTGAAACATGATACATGAACTAAACTAAGTCTGTAATGCGTGACATGGACAAAGTATTGTATCGTGGCTACACTAAGCCATTGAGTACCTGTCTTACTGCAGAGTTTTAAAGCTAGCAGGTAGGCTCAAAAGTAACACTTCCTCCAAGATAGATTCATCAAAGAAAATGACATGTTTAAATCAAGACAGTTTGGGGGCTATAGTGTATCTCACCCTTCGAACACTATGTCCCTTGAAGGATTCTATACTAACCTTGCTGAGATATTGAGGAAGTTGAGGCAATGCACAAGGCACCTAGGTATGAAATCATGACTGATTATCTGAGATCTAAAACTAAAGTGTGATGCACGAATGCATAGACATACTGACTTATCTGATTAACTGAGTAACTGGTAACTAAATGTTGGGTATCCAAGACTGAATTATACTTAATTTGAGTAGCTAGGCTGAGGCCATAAAGTATTATGCATATGAGAAGGGATTGACTGGGTAACATGAGGTAACAAATCATGGATTTCGTGAAAGCTATATTGTCTTAAAATATAGGACCAAGTGTATTACATGATTTGGAAACATTCCATAGACTGGGGTATTGGAATACCTATAAATGAGTAGCTGATAACTGTATGCTATGGTCAAACAAGTCTAAAACTGAACTGAATTTCTGAGCTAAATACAGATCTAAAGCTGACACTTTAACTTAAGACTGTAACTAGGATCCATACTGGAACTAAATGCTAGGTCCCAATAACTGAATACTGAAATTGAGGTTTTGACTGATACTGAAGTGCTTCATTCTAAGACTGAGCACTAATTATTGAGTGTTGAGTATTGAAACTATAACTGAGATGGCAACTGAGTTATAATAGTCGCATAATGAAGGCTGACATATGTCAAGGATCTGAATTTACATTCACACTCTGCATTTTTTTCTAATTTCTAAGTACTACCTCTTGTTAGCCCTTGCTTGCATACTAACAGGATATTCAAGCCTATCTTCATATCTATAACCTCGTATAACATACATGCAATAATCTGCTTTTAACATGAAACATTAAATCTCTCCCATCGAAGAAATTTCTCAACACTACACTATTCTCATAAAGAGAGCTCATGAAGGGTTAAATTAGGAGAACCTGAAACATGAATGGATACTGACTGAACTTGACACTTGACTAAAACCTGAGGAATAGAATATCAAGAACATGGATTTACCAAAAAGGTTTAAACTGAGTATATACATGATATAGTATAAATTTATCTAATCAGTGACGGCGTATCATGAGTCATGGAAACTGAGTATACTGGGGAGCATGATACGTGTACATGAGTCATGAGCTGCATGACCTGAGTCAGGAATTTCGAGAGATCAGGAACATGATTTGTAATATTGAGTGATCTAGAATTGAACTTGCTATACTGGGAACTGAAAGAACACACAATTCTATGGAATAGGTGTGAACATAAGTTGTATTCATGGAATATGAGACATGAAGCATGCATAGGCATTATGTTGACTAAAGTACAAAACTTTACACTGAGATAAGGGATGGGTCGGGAATCATCTTCCCTATATATTTTTCTATATATACTGGCGCTACTACTGGAATCTGAGAGCCTAAATGGGTTACTTGATCTAACATCTTGCCCTTAGCTTAAAGCCATCATATTAAGTCTGTGAATAGTAAACTAATCTCTTAACTGAACTGCAATCATCAGCACATGCTTACACTCTGATTAATACATAATGGTCTTACTAAACACATTATCTGCCTTTGTTCCTCACATACTACTAATATCACATTCACAGCTTCATGCTTAATTTGAAGTCAATAAACTTAAATTTCTAACTCACACTGTTCAAGCCTACTAATTTATTCTGGCACAACTATCCCCATGAATACATAATCTATTCAATCTGGATATCGTATCCTAACTTGTCTACTGCTAAACTCCTGGGTTTATACTTCTAAATCTGGGTCACATGCTATCATAGGATTTTGAGAAGGGATCTGATGGCATGTCTAAATCTAGGTTTGAGAACGAGTTCTCACGATCATGAATGAGATCCGTACAACTTTGGAACATAACCTAACTGATAGGATATTATCTGAAAAATCCCTATCTTCAGGACTTAAGCTTTACTATTTTTGTTATCTTGAAAGTAAGGTGGAATTAACATGAGTGAAACACGATGAAAATCTACATGAGTTTCTTAGAGAACCTTGCTATAGCATGATCAGAGACATGAAAGAAGGGAAACTGTTCCTAAAACATCTTACAGCCTCCTACATATAAATGTGGTGCACAACACACGTATGTACAAGACACTACCATATGCGGCTTTCATACTTCCTAGGACTCTATTCAACCTTAGGCTTTGATACCAAGTTTGAAACATCCCAGTTTTTTGAATCGAAATGCTACACGGTGCTGATGACCCTGAAGGACCACAAGCTAACCCATGATTGATATCTATACTTGTACACTGCATAATATAACATGAAAATATGGAAATATGTACTGAATGGCCATAAGGTTCAAATATGAATAAACGTCTGAAAAGATAATGTCTGAAAATGGTATAACAATACCAAAACAATTCTGAAATAATTGTCTGACATGCTATAGTCTGGAAAGCCTCTAAACTATCTGAATAAGGAGTTGATGGGACATGTCCCCAAATAACTCCATCTAGCAACTGAACTAAAATAGTAAATAAAGCAAAAATCATATCGTCCTTAAATGAGAAGGACTCATAGCAAACTCTTAACACTGAAATGCTACTGTTGATCTGGAGCTCGAGCCTCTAATCCATGGTGTAACATAAGAGAAAGCACCATAGCAAAAATGTGTCAGTACGTCTGAATATACTGAGCATACGAGTGAGGTAGGCTAAATGCAAAGGGTTATATGCATAAATAATACTGACTGATATAAGTGTAAGAATACATACATGTATATGTAGCTATAACTATACTCGTGGAGATAATGACTACTGAGTCTTAATATTGACAACATGAGTGTACAGATACTGAGATACTGAATAGATGAGTGACTATTTCTGACAATTTAAATTATGAAGAACTGGTCTGATTAACTGTGTCTGACAGTCCTGAAGCTGAATATTGATATCATGAATTCTGATAACTGATATGACTGATAACATGAGTTTTGAGAACTGATATAACTGATAGCATAAGTGACTGTATCTGATAGTCCATAAATCTGAAAGAACTATTTGAGTTCTTTTACTGAGATTGGGACTGAAACTGACACTGTGGAAAGTAGTTGTCTAACCGACATGCCCCAATAACGCATATAGCTAAGTTGGGGTCCAGTCTCTACCCTAATTAGAAGGGTCTCAATACCACGCCACTGGTAGGGACGACTGTGAGTGACCCTTATCTAGCAGGTACTCAAATGAGAATGGTGAGAACCCTAAACTGACAAGTTAAGCCACCTCATCAACCCTAATCTGATAGGTTAAGATGGCTCAACCTACGCTGGCTACGTAGTTCTAGAAAATAAGGATGACTGCTAAGAATCACACCCTGAACTGGCAGGTGAGTTCTCATCTTGGGTTTACTCGGTGCTAACTTCTACTCCCATCTGAAGTACACTGAACTGAATAAAAAAGTTGAATTGAAAAATTGACCTGAACTGATTAGCTAACCTGATACTGATTAACTGGACTGATACTAGTGGTATTGTTTCGCGGAGCTAAACTAAGTTTACTGGATTCTGATGACTGATGGAATGTACTAAGCTCTAAGGAATGGTTGAGAGTACTGGAGTTACAAAGATTAACTATGAATAATGAGGTGGCTGAGGTTACTGAGCACTAAGACTACTGAGATTACTGGACTACTGAGATTACTGAGTTTTCCTGAGTCACATGACTGACTGAATTCTATAGATCATGGCTTGACTGAGTGTATTGTGATAACATGACATGGCTCTAGGAACACAGCTACATTTTTTGGGTACAAGTACCCCCAGGACTCGATGGAAGAAAACTGACACAACTTGACTTTCTTAAGTACATTACCATCAATAATAATCCATAATACATAAATAAGGGATTTCATAAAGTACATGGTCATCATAATATCTAACATGAATAGGAATGCTTATAATCAAGTCATGAATCTCATATTCTAATATCATGGTCATTTTGACAACATATATTGTTCATAACGATAGCATGGAAACCATTTAGGCTTAAGGGAATGGCAAACATGTAACATTTAGTTCATATTGTAAGAATTTGGAGATAACTCATGTGATACTTCAAAATCATGATGTTATTCATAGCATGGAAGGCATATAGACACACTATGAATACATTTCCTAATCATTATGTACATTCCATTAATACATATATTGTACAATAGTGACAAGTGAGCTCTTTGATCATAATAGACTAGCATGAATTTATCATATAGTTCACCCCTAAGTTATAATACATGATTTCTATCATTCTAGGCATTTTATCAAACACCTTACATGCACAATCTTGATCATAGGTGTACTTAACAAATTTAGAAATCTTGAACCACCCAAATTCATGTGTTTCCAACAAACATTCTCATACACTTCATGGAAACATATTTAGATACCATCTTGAAACACAATTAACAACTATCAATATGAACATCATCACACAACAACATAAAGATCATAATTTATTATTTAAAATATGGTTCTTGAGCTCCATGGATGAAAGGAATCCGTGGATGAACACTATACATACTTTATTTCTTAATTACATGAGATTGATCGAGAGAATTGCTTGAACTTGAATCCTAATTTGATAACCCTAATGTTTTCTTGAGAGGATATTGAGAGAGAATATATTTTGGTGAAAATAAGAGCTTAATTCTGTGTTTAGGCATTATATAGGAGGGGAAAAAGGACTATTTTTACCCAAAAAATGGACTTTTAAGTCACCTGGACACCCACATGCATGGCGCACACTTTATCGCACACCTTTACACCATTGGGATACTTCGAATAAACTTGAGTACATATAGGATACACCTTATCGCACATATTAGGGTGTGCATCCCACACCTTAAGTTGTGCACGACATACTCCAATTTGTAAAGTCATAACTTATTGTTCGGGAGTCGTATTTGGGAAAAATTGATATCGTTGGTAAGAGAATTCAAATAGTTTTCATTTGATATATAGTAGTCTCTCTAATTCAATATATATAAGGAGTTATGACCAATTGAAGTTGACCCAAGTTTTGACTCTCACTAAAACTTGAACGACAGGGAAAGCTTTTAACTTGTACTTGAATTAGGGAAACTCTATGATCCAAATTCATGCTTAAATAGATTCTCACATTACATAATTGATTAATACACTAAATTTATATAGGATTCAAGGCTTTTGAAACGTCTATGCATAGGAATGATGGATTTTCATTCTAGTCCAAAATGTGGGGTATTACAGATTTCATGCTTAACATACTAAATAGGCTCTATTATCTTTACTTAAGCATTCTATCAAACATATATGGAGCATGTTTTGGTTATACCACAGATTCTATACTTAATCATCACGAATACATCAATATCATGCAACTTAAAGAGTTTTTATCATGAACATCATATAAATCATCACATACTAGAATCAACTCTTGAAATTAATAGTCTAAATCATGAATTAAAACTCAATAATAACATGAACTTAAATTTCAATTCACATGAATCATGAAAACTCATAAATATAAGATCTTTGAATTTAGAAAAAGATTCTTGAACTTCTTGGTTGGAAGGAACCCAAGAATCAACATCTGCATACCTTGCTATATGATTCTCAAAAGATTTATTGAGGAATCTTGATGACTTGGTTCTTGAGCTATGAATCCTAATGCTTGTTCTTGACGAAAATTGAGAGAAAACTAGTATATGTGGCTTAAATAATGAGAAATCTCATGTTAAAGAGTATATATAGGAGTAGCAAAATGACCGTCTTGCCCTTGAAATTAAAATTCGGAATTGAAAAAATCCTGATTTTACATGGTGGCGCGACGCGCCATTATCAAGCCAGCAAACTGGAAATTGGACAATTAGGAAACTGAGCCTTGGCACGACGCGGTGCAAATTGCATTGCCACCTTTGTTATGAACTGTAAAGCCACTGGGATGCAGTGAAATTGCGGAGGCTTGCTGGATTTTGACAATTGCTATTTTGGCTGGCTCCGCGATGCACTAAATTACCAGGTTGTACACTGTCTCACTAAAATGGCACTAAATTTTTGCCCGAGTGTCAGTTTTTGGCAAATTTGATATCGATAGAAAGTTTATTAAATTTCTCACGGGATAAAAAAAATTCAAAATCTTAAAAATTTCACATGGAATAAAATATATTCATCTTTGAAGAAAGATCTTTGATGTTCTAGAGACGAATTTGAACTAGGAGAAGGGTGGGGTATTACAGTTTACAATCTTTATCTTATGTGGTATTGCTTTATATCTGGAATCATGTGCGTAACCTGAGTCATTCTTTCTGCAACAATTTCCAGAGTACACGTCATGTAGATGAACTCTAGTTGAGTCACCCTTATTTTAGGAGGGGGAGCCGTCGGTTGTATAGAGTAGGTGGAAAGCAAAGCAGCCACTATTGACCATGCTCCCCCAAACAACCTTGTCAGTGAACCCCAATGTAGGCCAGCCTTAGGGACATGCTTATGTGCACTACATTGAGACCTAGCGAGGCTCACTTGGTCCTTTTGTTGGAGACTCATCTCTAAAGCGTCCATACGTGCTAAATATTGCATCTCTGAGGGTAGCAGGGTCATTTGACAGACTGATTTTGGGAAAAAAAGTATGTTCTAGAATTAAAGAACGTGTGTAGGTAAACAAAAAATAAAGAGGAAAAAAAAGAAAAAGTGAGTCAAAAAAAAAGAGTTAGTAGTTTTTAGAGCTCTTTAAGAATTTTATTTTCCACAATCCAAAAATTCAAAAAGATCTTTTTATGTTTACCACTCTTTTTTTCAAAAAAAAAAATCAAAAAAATCAAAAATATTTTTCTTTTGTTTCTTCAGTAAGCATTTACGAATTCGAAAACTCTAAAAAGATTTTTTTCAATAGGATCTTGTTATAAAAGAAAATACAAAAAAAAAATTCTTTCATAGTTGTTGGTGTCATTTTTATGTGTAGTGTCAAACTGAAAACTCAAAAAAGATTTTATTTACATTGCTTATCGTCTATTTTTGGTCGTGTCTTTTAAGTCAGGGTTCAGTTCGTTATTTAATCCTTAATTATCTAATCTAGAGGAACTACGCACTCCTGATTCTCCTCTCTCAGAGTGAGATACGTAGGCAGCCTATTGTTAGTTCGGTGATCTTATTTGAATAATTCAAAAAGATTTTTCTCACTCTTTATTAGAGTAGGTGTCATATACTTCTTTAAAAAAAAACTGCAAAAAGATTTTTCTTTAATATTTTAAATTTTTATTTTCATATGAAATTGAAAATTGAAAACCAAAAAGATTTTCTTTGGTAATCATAGATTTCATTTTGTATCGGAACTTGAAAAAATAAAAAAAAAAAAAAAAGATTATCTTTACTCTTCATTAGAGTAGATGTTTCATATACATTTTTAAAAGAAAACTACAAAAAGATTTCTCTTTAATAATTTCAAGTTTCATTTTCGTATGAAATTCAAAATTGAAAACCCAAAAAGATTTTCTTGGTAATCATAGGTTTCATTTTGTGTAGGAACCTGAAAAATTCAAAAAGACTTTCTTCACTCTTCTTTAGAGTAGATGTTCCATGTACATCTTTAAAACAAAATCACAAAAAGATTTTTCTTTGAAAGGTTCAAGTTTCATTTTCGTATGAAATTTAAATTTGAAAATCCAAAAAGATTCTTCTTTGATAATCATAGGTTTCATTTTGTATAGGTAGATTAAACCTGAAAAAAGCAAAAAGATTTTCGTCAATTCTTTTGATAATTTTTTATTTTCTTTCCTTTTTGAAGTTTCAAGAAAAATAAAAAAGAATGGAAAAGATTTTAACTTGCCATTTTGGCAAGACTTCACGTACTACGCACGCCTGATTCTCCTCTTTTGGGATTTAGATATGTAGGCGCCCTTCGTGGGTTCGGTGATCTTTTTTAAAAAGTTCAAAAAAATTTTCTTCACCCTTCATGTAGAGTAGGTTTTTCATATATGCCTTTAAAAGAAAACTACAAAAGATTTTTCTTCAATATCTTTAAGTTTCATTTTTATAGCAAATTCAAAATTAAAAATTCAAAAAGATTTTTCCTTGGTAATTGTAGGTTTCATGTTGTATAGTGATGTTAAAACTGAAAAATTCAAAAAGATTGTCGTCAATTATTTTGACAATTTATTTTTTTCTCTTCTTCTTAAAGTTTCAGGAAAAAGGAAAAGAAAGAGAGTATTATTAGCCCTTATATGGCCACACTTCACGAACTACGCGCACCTGATTCTCCTCTTTCGGGAGTGAGATACGTAAGCGCCCTTCTTGGGTTCGATGATCTTTTCTAAAAGAAAAGTTGAAAAAGAGTTTTGAAGAGGTGTTTCACTCTAACACGTTTGTTATATCTTGTTCAGTTAGTTTAATGTGGTTGGTTTATGGCATTGTGGCATTGTAGTTGGTTCTCCATATCACTCCAAATCTAAGGAAGGGTTAGTGGTTTCCTACAAGGATATAGAGTGTGACATCATAGATCAAACAAAGAGTCAGGAAAATAAGAGTTCAAAGAAAGAGATTAGGAGACTAAGACAACAAATGAATGAAATGCACCAAGCTTGGGCCAGTGGGTTGCCTCCTCCTCCATTTCTCGCTACTGACTCCACAAATACCTCATGTTTTTCATCAAAATCACAAAGTCAGTTTCCTATTATTGTTGATACACTGCAACATGACTCAGAATTCCTTCCAAGCCAAAAGCATCCCAATACTTCCACCACTCTTCCTAAAGCTTCTCAATATAAGCCTGCTACATTGATGGCACCATATACTTCCTGTGCTTTTGTTGCTCAACGTTCTGCTGAGGTTTCCACTTTAGCTATCAATCCAATGGTTGTGCTACCCCAATTTGCTAGTGGACCCATGTTCAATACTCTTGATGATAATTTCTATACTCTCGATCCCATATCAATGTTAATTGGACCACAAAAATTTCTTAATGAGAAGTCTAGCTTGCCAGAGCAGCCAGAGAAATGGTTGGAAAAATAAAGAGTGCAGAAAATGCTAGGAAAAAAAGATGTTACAAACAAAGACTGGGGCATGTTTTCAAGTGTTAACCTTCCTCTAATCCTTGATATATCGAAACTTGACGAGCAAGATGAACATGAGGAATTCATGAAATACTTGGAACAATATTGCAATCAAGTAAGGGAAACTAGAGGTAAGAAGAATGAGAAAGATCCAGTTGCTATAGTAGTTGGAGAACGAGCATATCCAAGAGAACGACGTCATCGTCACCGTCGGTCTCAAGTCCAAATTCATAGCCAAGCTCTCTATAATCCCTCCCTAAATCCATTACACTCTATTTCCCCACCTCCATATCTAGTGTACTACGCATAGCCATATGTTCTACTCTCTTCTCAGAGTCATTCTCAAACTCCACAAACATACCAAAGCCCTTCTTGGCTCGATTTTGATCCAAGTGAAATAATAAAATAAAATAAAATCTGAGAGATAGCTTTACACCAATTAGAGAGTCATAAGCCAGCTTATTTTAGAGATTAGTGTAGTGGGGCATGATCACACCTCTCCTTAGGTACACTCTTAATCGACGTTCAAGAAATTTTGATCCTAATGTACGATGTGCGTATCATTATAATGCTCAGGGTCTTAGTATTGAAGATTGTCGAGATTTGAAAAGAGAAATTAAAAAGATGAATCAATTATGGTGTAGAACATTGGCAGTGAAGGAAGCTCTAGTCATGCTGATATGCAAACTAGTAGCTAAGTTGTCAGGCTAAGAAACTGAGAAGTCACCTCTCTCCCTACTAGGAAGAGGTATGGTAGTTTATTTTGTTTTTTTTCTATTTTTCAAAATTATTTCAGGGTTGTAGTTCGGGATATATCTTGTTTTGTACCTTTGTCATTTATGTTCAAACCTTTCTATCTTTTAGTTCAACTAAATAAAGTGTCCATTTCCCTTTGTGTTTTAAATATGTGTTGTTTGTTTGTTTTCTTTACATAGTACATTTTATGTTGGCTCTAGTGATATGACATGCTTGCAGGGTTTTCAGCCAAATCTTAAAATTCAATTTGAGCATGAACTCTAAATCAGGGGGCTAGAATTAGAAAAAAGGCATTAGAGAAATTGATAGAGCGTTGACACATTTGGTGACCATGTTGAAGCCTTCTTTCAAAATTAAGGCAAATATTTTGAGGATTACAAGAACAACTTGGTCATCAATTGAAAGACATGTCTCAATTAGGTCAAAAATATGTGATCCTATATCAAGAGGAATGGAAAGAAAATCAATTTCATGAAGGCATGAGTCATTCAAGGTGAGGGATGTACAACAAAGGTGGAGTTGTATGTTTGACAATTATAGAAGAAGATGTGACCAACATGCTCAGTTAAAGTTAGTGTTTTTAAATGTCACAAATGATCTTTATTTTTTATTTCATTTCATATTGCATGATGTGTACTTGCGTTGTTGAGGATTGATATGATGAAAGCATTTCATTCCACTATCCAAATATTGTGTCATCCTTTCTTTACCCCATTTGAGCTTTCATGTTATTTTCTTTCATACCCTTCTTTTGAAATCAAGATAGAGTTAGTAAATCTCAAAAGAAAAGTGTCGAGCAAAATAATAGTGTTAGAAAAGTTTCAAAAAAGAAGAGAGAAAAAATGTGTCCAAAAAGAAAGAAAAGAGAATAGTATCAAGAAAAATAGAGTCTGAAAAGGTCCTAAAGAGAAAAAAAGTCAATAAAAGAGAAAAAGGAGAAGTCAAAATCAAGCCAAAAAATGAGTTGCCAGAACTACGTGAGACCTGATTCTCCTCTCTCGGGATTGAGATACGTAGGCTGCCCTAATCTGGGCTTGGTCCAACCAAATGAACAATTTAGAATTACGCAGTTAAAAGAAATTGGGGCATAAGTTAATGCTCATTGTTTAAGTTGATTCCAAAAGTTGTAAGTCCTAGCCCACTTTAAGTGTCATTTGGGCCTCATGCCATCCTTTCTTTCCAACCTTATCCAAAAGCCAAGTCAAAACCAAAGAAAGACCTTCAAATCAATCTTTTAGAATATTTAGGCTAAGCATGCAATGGATATGATGACGCATTCCGGAAACTACTTGTCTTCCATAGCATGAAGAATAAGGAGAGAAATAAAAATGAGAAATTATTATTGTTGAAAACCTTCAGGGGCACCATAACGCAATACTAAGTTGAGAGAAATAAAAATGAGAGTCTTATTGGTGAAAACCCTCAAGGGAATGATAAGGCAATGGTAAGATGAGAGAAAAATGAGAGAGACTTATTGGCAAAAATCCTTCAAGGTATCACTAGACAAATGAGGTCTTGAATGCAATTGATCTAAGAAGCCACTCAGTTTCAAGACCATTAACTCAATAACAACTGGTAGAAAGTGTGCATAGAAAGATCAGGAAGAAAAATTCAAAATGCATGGCATAATCATTAGAGTTGATTATCATTTTTTAGATAAATTTTTCATTTCTTTGTTTCAAATGGGGACGTTCATTGTCTTTTCTTTCTTCTTTGCATTTTTATTTTATTTTCTTGAGTCTATTATCCAAATAAAAAAATCATTGTCATTCTTTCTCTTGTCTTTGAGTCAAGTCCATGTCAAAACAAGTGAGAAAAGATTTCAAAAGTGGCTACCAGCTTCTTCAATTTCACAAAGCAAAACAAAGGGCCAGCACATGAAATAAACAATATTGCAAGTCAAAACAAGGCATGCAGAAAGTTTTTGTCAACACCCAAATTTAGGAAATTCATGAAAATACCAAGGTTTAAAGGGGATTTTCTAAGAAACATATGCAAAACAGAGATATTGTGCTTTTTCAAGAGTCACTTTTAATATTCTGATTTTAGACCAAAAGTGCAACAAGGCAACGGAAAATACTAATGATTGGAAGCAAGATCTAAATGGGACAAGTGCAAGAAAAATCTCCTCAAATGCCAAAGCCGCAAGCCAACCACCCTGTTTTAAACTCACAAATTTTCTTTGTATGAAAGATGAACAGCTACTGCCTACAAATCAAAGGCTTCAAAGCGCAAATATCTAGAGGTACAATTCCTCATTTCTGCAAATGCAAGAGCAGTGTTGCTGTACAGGTTTGGCAATCGTAATTATGGTAAAACTCCTCATTTTGTACCCCTAACAGACACATTCTCTAATTTGGGTCTTTCATGTCTCACGGCAAGGAGGTGCACTTTCTAATTTAAACCATTAATTCTAAAAAGATGCACTTTTAGCAAGAACCTTTCACTTTCATTCTTAAGAGAGGGACTTGTTGGTCTCAGTCATTCAATATTACCCTCAAAAGGGGTATTTGTTGATCAGGATCTTCATTCATCTTTGCATTATGAACTGTTGCAAGTAGTTGTGATTGGGTTTGACACCCGCAAAAGCTTTTGATGAAAACTGGGGCAAAAAAACTTAAAAGTAATTCATGTTATATGGAACTTCACTTTGGGCCCCCCTAGAAAGTGAGACTTTATTTTTCTAAAATATGAAATCTTTCTTTAACATAATCTTTGATTCAAAAAATTTTTGTTCTAGTTTTGATTTTGATTTCAGGAGCCTGCCTGGAGAAAAGGGTGAGAAATTATAAGTCAGGAGCCCACTTGAAGAACAGGGTGATAAAATGGAAAGTCAGGAGATCGCACAGAAAATAGAGTGAGGAAATTGCAAGTTGGAGGGCCGAACCAAAGAATAGAGACGATAAAATTTAAAGTTGGGAGCTCACCCGGAGAATAGAATGAGGAAATTGCAAGTCGGGGGGCCTACTCGAAGAACAGGAATGATAAAATTGAAAGTCCGGAGCTCGCCCAAAGAATAGAGTAAGGAAATTGAAAATTGGGGGACTCACCCGAAGAATAAGGGTGCTAAAATTGAAAGTCGGGAGATTACTCAGAGAACAGAATGAGAAAATTGCAAGTCAGAGGGGCCGCCCAAAGAATAGGGGTTATAAAATTAAAAGTCGGGAGTTTGCCCGGAGAACAGAGTAAGGAAATCACAAATTAGAGGGCCCACCAGAAAAATAGAGGTGATAAAATTGAAAGTAGGGAGCTCTCTCTGAGAATAGAGTGAGCAAATTGTAAGTCGGGGGTCCCGCCTGAAGAATAGAGGTGATAAAATTAAAAGTTGGGAGCTCGCTCAGAGAATAGAGCGAGGAAATTGTAAGTTGGGGGGCCTGCCCAAAGAATAAGAGTGATATAATTGAAACTCGGGAGCTCGCCCGAAGAATAAAGTAGGGAAATTATGAGTTAGGGGACCCACCCAAAGAATAGGGGTGAAAATTAAAAGTCAGAAGCCCGCCTGATGAACAAGGGTGATGAAAATTGAAAGTCAGGAGCCCGCCTGAATAACTAAGGTGATGAAAATTAAAAGTCAGAAGCCCGCCTAAAGAACTAGGGTGATAAAAAGTGAAATCTAGGATCCCGCCTCAAGAACAAGAGTGATGAAATTGAAAGTCAGGAGCCTACCTGAAGAACAAGGGGGATGAAATCAAAGTCAGGAGCTCGCCTGAAGAACAAGGGTGGTGAAATTGAAAGTCAGAAGCCCGTCTGAAGAACAACGATGATGAAATTGAAATTAAAATAACAAAGTAATGAAATTAAAAGTCAGGTACCCGCCTGAAGAACAGGGTGATAAGATGGAAAGTCAGGAGACCACCTAAAGAGCGGGGAGAATAAATGGAAAATCAAAGAAACGTAGTGAAGAAATTGAAAGTCAAGCAACCCGGTGAAGCAATTAAAAGCCAAGCAACAAGTTGAAGAAATTGCAAGTCAGAAAAATTACAAGTCAGGAGCCCTCCTGAAGAATAGGGTGATGAAACTCAAGTCAAAAATCCAAAAGAAGCTACATAGATAAGATTTTTGTAATTTCATTTCTATTTTAACTTATAATTTTTATTTTTGATGTAATGACAGAACCGCGGACTGGAACCTTGATGGAACCTCAATTGACTCTCCATCTTGGTATAGTATTTCTTCTTCCTTTGGAAGTATATGTGACTGGTTTCCTATAGAAGTTGGGATAGGATGTCTTGATGTAGACTCGGTTGCCTTCCTTCTTTCTGTTTCCTTCTTTCGAATTAAAGTTGTGCTAAAATTATGTCTCATTGTCTACTTCATTGCATGAAAATACTTTGTGTTTACATTCAAAGGGGGCGTGATGTAGACACGTAATTTTGTCCCTTTAAAATATATTTTTCACCATCTACTCCGTCTTACCACATACCCCAATCCCATCCTATTATTTTTTTTCACAAAGTGACAAAATAACAAACCACCTAACAAACCCAATCCTTAATTATTCTTTTAGTAAAAAAATTAATGACTCTATCTACCAATTTTGGATAGAACATCACCACCCCATGCCCCCTCACCCTACCCTACCCTTACTCATGTGACCCCACCCCTACCTACCTTTTAATATATTTTTACTATCATTAGATAAAAGAATTATATACACAAAATAGATGAACCCACAGAGATTCTCCCAATTTGAGAATTTTTCCATTTAGAGAATATATATACACACACCCACAGGTACACAGTAAGGAGAGGGGAAAAGGGAGCTAACACAAGAAAATAAAGGGGATTTCAATTTTTTGGGGTCTTTTTCTTCATACACAAAAAATGACTATCGGGGAGACTCCATTTTTGTCTTCCCTTTGCTTTTTATTGACACCACCATCACACAGAGATAACATGATACACACCATAGATCCAAATCATCACTCCCATAAGAGATCATAGAATAATCATGGTCACTCATCCTCACCACATGCACAAATCGTAACACACACCGCTACATATAAATACTCACACACACACCTGAAGGCAAGAGAAATGATGGAGAAGTAGTAAAAATAGAGAGAATGAAGGGAGTTTGGGGGAGCTCTAATCATCTTCTCAAGATTTTTTAGCCACGTAATAAGTTTCCATTGTTAGATTGGTTGAATCAGTCATAAAATTGCTTAAATATCCTATTTTTCTTTTATATCTGGAAGATATCTAGCAAAAATCTGACTTTTTTAGTTGACTTTGTCACTGCTAGCTCACCAGAGCTCAGGTTCCATTGGTTTCAGTTCCTTGTTGGATTTTTAGGGGGTTTGGGTTTGTTTATTTTCATGATTCATTATCCGTATCATGCTTTGGGGGTTTTTCGTGATCTAGTGGGTTCAATATATATGTTTTGGTGATTTGTAGCTCTGTTCATCATGGGGGTTTCCATTCAAGGATTTTGGTTTTTGAACTTTTTTATTATCGACGAAAACAAGTTCTATTGAGGTATATTTCTTTAACACACTCTCTTTTCTTTATCTTGATTTGTTGAATTGGCTGTGATTATGTATTTATTGTTTATGATTATTTAATTTCATTGATGTTTATGTACTTGATGATTGAAATTGGGTGATTTGGCGGGTGCTTGATGTTGAACAGTTGATTGTGATATGAGTTTAGGTGTTAAGGCATGGATAATTGTTTTGTGGAAGTTGTATGTTTAAAATGTAATCTGGGGTTGGATATTTTGAATTGACATGAAAAAAGAATGTCGATTAATTTTGATGTATGGATGATATCAAACGTGATAGAATTATGATATATTAAAATGGATAGGAAAATATAGGTTCAAATAGGCAAACTTAGAAATAAATGTTTTGTTGAATGTTCTAATGTGGAATGTGTGTTGACTATCTTCTAATTTATCGTATTTGATTCTAGTAAATTCATTTGGCCGGGGAATGCCCTGTAATCTCATGTATTTGTTCATGATCAAGGCCCGAATCATTGGGTAATGCAATGGAGCGTAGTTTAGGATTAGTGTAGGTTAGAATAGGATTTATATTTTCTCATTTTTCTATTTTGGGATAGTATAATTGGACCAGACATTCTATTTTTTGGGATTCAATCTGTTCATGTTTGTTTATTCAATTGTTGTGAGTTTATGTGGTTTATACGTTCTTAGTGTCAAAATTAGTTGATACGCTCCACCAAGTGACCTAGTCGAACCACTTAATTGTGGAGTTCCTAATACCTTCTTCTCGGTCTACAGAATTCCTTAGCCGGAATCTCTATTAGCAAACCAGTTTAAAAGAGTCAAAAATAGTTTTAAAAAAAAAATTCAAAAGGTGACTTTGGATACCCAATTATACCAAGTGGCAACTCTGTGTTGATTATAAAATGAATCCTTTTCGAAAAAATTTTCATCTTTTGTCACTTAATAAATAAAACCCTTTCAAAACATAAAATCCATCTTTTAGTTGAAAAAGGGGTGTGACGGCTCTGGCGACTCTGCTAGGGAATTTTCAAAATTCGAGCTTATTTTGGGGTTGTATTGTCTTAGTTTGTCACTATACGTGTATAGACATTTTGTTTTTGTTGTCTTGTGTTATTGTTTATCATTGTTGAGTGCCTACATGCTCTTTGTTTACAGTTTTTTTCTTATGTGTTACCAATTTATATCTAGCATCATGTGCATACCCCGAGTCATTTTTTCTGTAATAACTTTCGGAGTACACATTGTGTACAAAATTTGATGAACATGGAACTTTTAATAGAAATAAAGCAAGGCTAGTTGTTCAAGGTTATAACCAAGAGAAAGTAATTAATTATGATGAGACATTTTCTCTTATTGCAAGGATAGCAGCTTTCAGTATTCTTGTTGCATTTCCTGCCCATATGGGGTTGAAACTCTTTTAAATGGATGTCAAAAGTTCCTTTCTGAATGGGAATCTTAAGAAAGAAGTGTTTGTCAAACAACCTCCAGGTTTGAAGATATAGACAGTCAAAATCATGTGCTTAAATTGGATTAAAGCTTTCTATGGGTTGAAGCAAGCACCTAGAGCTTGGTATGAGAGACTCTCAAAGTTTCTTTATGAAAATGGCTTTAAAAGAGGAAAAATTGACAATACCCTCTTTTTAAAGTCAAGATATAGCAACTTGCTAATTGTGTAGATATATGTTGATGACATAATTTTTAGAGCCACCTCTTAATCCCTATGTGAAAAGTTTTCAAAACTAAAAGTGAGTGAATTTGATATGAGCATGATGGGTTAATTAAGTTTCTTCCTAGTCCTACAGATCTAGCAAACCTCTCAAGGGACAATGATTTGTCAAGAAAAATACATCAAGAAGCTGCTAAAGAAATATAATATAGGAGAAGACAAGACAATTGATACTTCAATTGAAACCAATTCAAAGATAGATTATGATAAACCTGGTCCCTTAGTAAATGAGACCACATAGAGAGATTATCGGATCCTTACTATATCTCACTGCAAGAAGGCCTTAGATTGTATTCAATATGGGAATATGTGCTAGATTTCAAGCTTAACCAAAAGAGTATCATTTAAAAGCTGCAAATAGAATTATTAGGTATCTAAAAGGTACAGGGGACCGGGTCCTATACTATCTATCTGGAGATAATTTTTATCTAATAGGATATGTTGATGCTGATTAAGCTAGATATTTTGTGGATAAAAAAAGTACCTCAGTAATGGCTCATTTTCTTGCTTCTTCCCTAAGTTCTTGGGGCTCTAAGAAATATAACTTAGATGCTCTATCTACTATTGAAGCTAAATATGTGGTTGTTGCCTCATACTATTCTTAATTACTATATTTTAAGAATCAAATGAAAGACTTTGGAATTGTTTTAGACACTATCCCTTTGATGTGTGACAATTCAAGTGTTCTTAACAACGTAAAAATATCTGGTGCAGCATAAGATGACCAAGCACATTTATGTAAGACATTATTTTCTGAGAGATAATGTTAAAAAAGAGCTATATGTATGAAGTTTGTCAAGATGAAGGATCACATAGATGATATCTTTATAAAGGCTCTTCACAAGGAGAAATTTGTGAAGAATAGGTTGATGCTGGGGCTGATCAAAATCCATTGGTCTACTTGATGGTTCAGTTTTTCTCCACAAATTAGCTATGATCAGGAGACAGGTATCATTGATACAGTACGCACTTGTTGGTCTAACTCAGTATCATGCCTTTTCAGGTATACAAGCATGGTGAATTTCTTGGAAGAAGAACATCTAAGTACGACACAAAAAGAACATCTAAGTACGACACAACTCTGAGAATTCACTCAAGAAAAAGAGGGACCCGATCCCTTCTCTCAGGTTATTACCAAAACTATGTACTTTACAATTATCAAAGTCTTTCTGAAAAAGTTGTATTCATTTCTCTGAGTAAAAGTTATTAAATCCCTACAAATTTAAAAGGGTTACACCTATTAGGAATAGAAAAGGCATTTCCTCTAAAAGATCCCTAAAATTCAAATCAAATCTTTTCTCTTCCATTCTCTCTCAAATTAACTCTCAAATCATCTTCTTCAAAACTAATTCTCTCAGAAAATATTTTCTATTCACTCTCTCATAAAAGCTCCAAATACCTGAAATTCCTACTCACCTAAGAAAGACTAAAGAATCAAAAGATGTTCAACCCTCGTCACTTCAGTCAGAAACCCCAAAATTGAAAATCCTGACCCTTTAGTGTCCAAAATAGTATAAGTTTCTTCTTCTAATCCATCTCAAGAATACAATCTCATTCATGCCACTACATATTTTCTAAATATTCTCAAACCTCCAAATGAACTTACTCTAGAAAAAATATCAAAAACTATGGAAATCCTTTCTGAATCAACCATGGTAGTAGACCAAAATGAAGCCTTTGGTTCACCTATTAAACTCGAAGCTACTCAAACTTCCCCTCCCTTAGAAGAACCAAAAAGAATTGATTCCTCTAAAACCCTAACCATATTTGGTTTACTTACTCCTTCAGAACCAAATCCTATATTTGCTCAACTTTTTGATAAAGAAATCCCAATAAAAAGGTCTAATCTCTCCAGCAGTAAGGACTGGGTGGTTGAAAACTTAATTCTGCTTGCTAATGATCTTAGAGAAGGCTCTTTTGGCTTAGAGGAAAAGTACTAGGGGGATGTGGGTGAAAAAGTAAGAGACTCCTCTCCTAAAGTAGATAACAATGAATGTGGTAAGTTTGTACAACCTCCAACTAAGAAGAATAAGGCAGATAATGATGAACCACTACTAAAGTGGTTAGTACAAAGACAAAGGGAAAGTAAAAGTAAAGAAAAGGTTGTAGACACTGGTGGTAAGGTTACTAGGACAAACTCGACTAGGGGTTCTGAGAAGAAGTTGTTAGGGTATGCTATGAAAGATAGCAAATTATATGCTGCTAAGAGAAGATGACTGAAGAAAGCCAGTGTAGTAGAGCATCAAAATATGGAAGTTGTAGACATTGGAGGAGGTGAGTATATTTATCTTGATATTTTTATCGTAACTGAAAAGAGAAGAAAAATGTGTATAATAAAGGAAGGACCAGGTCCTCTACTTCAAAGTACAGAAGTCTTGCTGGGATGAAACAAAAACACATTGCAGTTAAGAAGAAGAAGAAAGTATCTTAGGGACTTGGTCCCAAGAAGAGAAAAGATACAGAGGAGAAACTACATTGTGGTTATACAAGAAGAGAGAGGGATGAGGAAGAAAATTTTGTGTCTAGAGATGAGAGAAATGAAGTGCTAAAAAATCAAAAATTTCCAACTAGTAGGGTCTTTGAGTCCAGAACCTTTAAAAAACCAAGAATGGTGGAACTGGTGGAATATGTTAGACACCAGGGCTAGTTCCATCTCCTAGAAGAACAAGTTCCCTCTTTCTAATAAGTTGAAGTAAGACACCATGGCATATTCATTATAGTGATTCCCAAGTAAGAGGTTGGAGATAATAATATTGACAGCTACATTACTATTTATTTTGTTGGTCCTTAGAGAATACAATATCTCTAATTATTTAGACATTGAGTTGGTTTTGAGCTCACTTATATATGTATTAAATGGATTTGTATCTTCATACTGATTGGTTGTAAGTATTACATCCTTATATCATGCATGCATATTCACGAGACATTCTAATTTATGTAAGAAAATATGATACTATATAAAATACCTATATTGAGGTGTGTGCTATTAAGGTTGAGTATATGGGTTACAAATCCACCATAGGTGCTACCTGGTAGCTTCTAGATCGATGGGTATATTCCAAAAGTTATGAAACAACTTCCAAAACATTTCATCATCATCCCATGGCAATAGCTGCGAGGAATTACTTAGTCTTGATAGGCGAGATAGTTGTGTAGCCCCTTTGGCAGTATGAGATACACTTATATCTATGTGCATTCTCTCTCTATGTTAATCACATATTACTTGGTTGATTATAATTGAATTTCCACTTGTTTTTTAATATAAATTAATAATACTGACTGACCTAGCTTAGTTTGCATAGCCCTATTTTTGGTAAATTTATTGACTGTTGTATTGGATAACCCAGATAGGATGAAAGGATGTATCATGGATATAGATTAATTAGGGGAAAACTTGGATAGTTAGTATGGTGATTCTCTCCATTGCTTTGGATTAGGATTAGTTAACGGTGAAACATACTGAGTACATGTGGTATCATACTAACCTACCCACTCTTTCCTTTTTTTTATTTTTTGCACCCCATGCAGGTATTGGGTCGAGTAGTAGCTTGCATATTATTTTCTTCTAGCATTGACATTTCAAAGATCGACGTAGTGTTGACGAATTCTAAGGTTCAGCAATCTCTCTTTATTTATCTTATGCTTACCTCTATTTAATATACTACAGCTTTTCGTATCATACATAGATCAAAGGCTTGTACTAATTAAAACAAGCCCTGGGATGTATCTTTTAGAATTGTGTGTGGTATATATATTTATATATATATATATATATATAATTGAGACTATTCATTATTCTGTTTCTGCTTCCTTTTTCTTAAGCTGTATTATGGTGATGGGTTTGACTTACTTGTTTTGACAAGTGCCATTATGTACCTATTTTAGGTCATAACATTATGTGAAAGAGATTTATTAGACTTTATGGGGTGACTGAATCCATAATGTTGGATACAGGAATGCAATTTACCTCTAAATTTTGGAAGAAGTTTCAAGAATAGTTGGGCACTAGGTTTGACCTTCATACATATTTCCATTGACAGTACAATGGGCAATCTAAATAGATAATTCAAGTACTAGAAGGACATGATTTGAGCATGTATGATGTATTTCGGTGGACAGTTGGACTAATTCTTTCCCTTGTGTGAATTTGCATTTAATAATAGCTACCACTCAAGCATTGACATGACTCCTTTTAAATCTTTGTATAGGAGAAGGTGTAGATCACTAATTTTATGGTTTGATGCCTTTAAGGTTAGCCTTGGGGCATTGATATATTAAAGGAGCCAGTTTAATGAGTGAGGTTTATCCAAAAAAAAAAGCTAGTGGCAGCTTAAATATACAAAAATAGTATATAGATAACAAGGTAAGGGATGTATATTTTGATAAAGGTGAGAAGGTTTTACTTAAAGTATCACCCATGAAGGTGTAATACGGGTTTGGAGCAAAGAAAATTGAAGTGGAAGAAAAGAAAGGTAATTTCTAGGTTGTAACATCTCGAATATTGGGTTAGACTTCTAATTGTCGTTCCTACATATGTAAACTCTAATCCAATGATTGGTATTTGAATACATGTTTCATGATATTTCTATTATTTTGTTAAGTACTTATGAGGTGAAAAATGTTCATATAAATCACTTAGAGCAAAGTGAGCTAAGAGCCTTTGATTCGGCCAAAATTTGGTGTTCAATTCCACAATGGTTGACATTAAACGTGTATAACTTTTTATATACATTTAATTTTTAAGATAAATACCCACTAAATGATAGATAATTGAATTCTCTTTCCAACAATACTAATTTCTCCATAATCTGATACCCAAGAAAGTAATTTCTTTTTTGTGTGAGGCAATAAGGGTCCGCGGTTTCATCGTGGCGCGTCGCTCTCTTAAAGAGGTAAGGGGTGAAACATGTTTCCCTATCAACACAATAAGGGACATGAAACGAAGCTTATCCCCCCTCTGCTTCAGCTTCTTAAGGGTCAAGGGGCACTTTGGTCCTTTTCTTTTAGCCCCAAACATCTATGGCACGAATTAAACCACCTAAAAGGGCATTATTTGCCCATCTTATTCAAAGAAACTCACGTAAAAACCCTCCCCTTTCCTAATAACAATAATCCAATGTTTTTCTCTCAAGAACACAAGGATTCAAGCTTTAATTTCAAGGATTTCTCCAAGAATTCATCAATTAAGGTATGTAGGGTTTGAACGAGGTTAACCTTTCAAACTTGAGTCAAAATTCATGACTTTTCAAGTTAAATTTACATGTTTTAAGATAAAATTCATCATCAAATAATTATGTATGAAAATATAGCATTATCATGTGTTTAAGGGACTAAAGAGCATATGAGTTGTATCTATTCATGTCTCCAACTACAAGTTTGATGTCTTATCTTGAATTCCATTACTTTGATGAGAAATTGCTAGTCCCTTAAGTTTAGTATTTTTTTCATACTTAAATTAATGTATCATGCTTATATATTGAAGTGTCCACATAATATTTCATGAAAAGTCAAAATTAGCTTGTGATTTAAGTTCCAATTTTCCATGTCATATTTAAGTGAATTTTATGTTAAATCCCAAATTTATAAATTTAGCCATGCAATCACATTGATTTGTTATTTTTAACACATTCCCATGTTCATGTTTATGATTATCATATGTTTGATAAAATGTCCATGTTTTGGATCTTTGAACCATGGTTTCATACTATAGTTTGTAAGCTTTGTTATCATATTTTATAGTCATTTAGTGTTGGAGGGTTATGAACACCTGATATCTATATTTTTTACATGATTTCCATTTTTCAAGTAATAAGTCATTCAGACCACGGTTTTAATATCATATTCAGATCACCATGATCATGTTGAGCATTATCAGTTTATATGCTTATAATTACCTCATAATCCGTATGCACAGTTATTTTTAGAATACCATTAACTGAGTTTATTATTTATTAGTTATCATTGCATGCATTAGTTAGTATTTTAGAGTCATTCAGCAGGGAGTAAAACTTAGCACTGAGTGAACGTAGGGAAGGGGTCTCTCCCATCAGTTAGGCATGAGGCACTAGTAGCAATCCCTAGGTTCCATACGTATGAAACCACCATAGATTATAAGGGACCCCCATCAGTTAGGTATGACACCTTCGTCCTTTGGGACATCAGCCTTGTGGGTCCATATTATCAGCCAGTGTTATTACCCTTAGCAAGGTGCCAGCACCATTCCAACTGCGGTTATAGGTTGGACCCCGATAGCTCAAATTAGGGCATGTTAGTTATAGCTAGCTCACACAGTCTCAATGCAGTATTTAGAGTATGTCAGTTCAGGTTTGCTTGACCAAGTAACCAGATTTTCAATTATTCAGATCATGTCAGTACATGCTATATATGGTCTTGTATTCTTAGTTTTTCATGTTCATGTTTTCATACTCATTATACATATGTGATCCTCATCTCAGTTTTACATATGTTTATCTTTACATGAGATTTACATATAGTATTAATGTTTTACCACTTCCCACCTTCATTTCTACTTATTCTACAAAAGTAAAGATTTTAAGTAACTAATTATAGTAATTCACCATCTTATTAGATTATGTTTGTTACTCATGTTTTAAAATACTTTAGCTTTTAGTTTATTTCAATCTCTTAGTTCAGGCAAGTAATGAAGAGGAGCTTAGATGCTCCAGTGTAGAGGTATGATATACTAGGTATGGATGGTTTTAGATGGGGTAGAGGTAGACCGAAGAAATATTAGAGGGAGTTGATTAATCATAATATAGAGCAGTTACAACTTATAGAGGAAATGAACCTTGATAGAAAGGTGTGGAGGACGTAGATTAAGGTAGAGAATTAAGGGGTAGGAGTCTGTCGGTAATAGTAAGGGAGCATTCTTTTATGTCTGCAGTTTCTTATTCATGGTGTTGTGTGATGTCTATGATTTTGGTTATATAGTTCTTAGTATTATCTTGTGGCTATAAAATTATCTTATTGCTAGCGGTTTTAGTTTTTCTTGCATACCATACTAGATTATATGCACTTATCTTTTATGTTTGTTATATTGTTATTGGTTCTATATCAGGGGTTGATTGAAAACAGCATCTCTACTTCACCTAAGGTAGTCGTATGGTCTACGTATACTCTACCCTTCCCAGACCCCACTATGTGGTAATACACTGGGTATGTTGTTGGTGGTAGTGGTGAGTCTACTTGCACTTAGCATGCACGTCTTAAGATTATATATGAAATTTACTTATTGCATTCACCCCCACTTACTCAGTATATTCCAAAGTACTGATCTACACATATGTCTATGTTTTATATTGTCTTAACATGTAGGTACCAGCTGTACCACATGCATCATAATCAGGCAGTTTACAGCTCCAGCTAGCAAGTGCTAAGCTATCCTATTTCAAGGACTCTAGTCAGTTGTATTTTATGTACTATAATGTTATTATTCATATGTATTAATTATTGGTAGTTGGAGGCATGTCCCAACTATCTATAGTTAGAATATTAGAGGCTTTATTGATAGTCAATCAAAGTTAGGAGATGTAAATTTAGTTCTCTCTTCAGTTTTATTAGATTATAAACATTATTAGAATTATACTTATTCAGATTTCCTTCTGATTATATTTCTGTATAGCAAATTTAGCTATTTTATTTATTCTAAATTAGTTGCTCAAGTATCATGCCAATTCATGGATTAGCTTGGGATCCCTCGTGGTTCCAAGCACCGTGTTACGACTAGGGGTAGTCTTAGGTTGTGAAAAAACTAGGTATCAGAGCCTAGAGTTCAAGCATCCTAGGGAGTCTATGAAGCCATGTCTAGTAGATTCTTGCTGAACGGTGTTAAGACGTCTATACTTTTGTTTGAAAGGCTACAGGGCATTTAAGAAATATTTTCCCTCATTTATGTCTCAAATCGTGTAGTAAAAGTGTTCTCTAAGGAACTTATGTAGATTCTTACGTGAAGCTATTCGTGCCAACTCTGCCTTATTCTTGAGGCAACATAAATAGCCCAGCTTAAATCCTTACAGATAGAGTTTACTCAAATAGTTCCCATATATCGTTATGGGATCGTACACTGGCTCAAAAGTATCCCATCGGTGCTTTTAAGTTCTAAAGTTTGAAAGATTTTATTTATGTTCATAAGAATCATGCACTAAGCTAAAGTCATAGATGTTTTCAGATCAATTCTCAAAATCATATGATAGCATGTGATCTAGAGTTAGAAAAATGGACCCAAAAGTTTAGCAACAGTAAAATGGGGATAGTGTTATCTAAATATAGTGCATAATGTATCAATAAGGCTAGTTGTATAAAAGGTGAACTAGTAGGCTTGAAACAGTGTATGTGGTAATTTAAGTTACTAATTCAAAATTAAGTATGATGATGTGTGTATGATCTATAGGTGTACCTAAGGTGATATAGGATTGAATTATTTCTAAGTTTTAACAATGTGTGTGCTTAGGTAGTACCCTTGAGTTGTTTAGTCTGAATGAGGCTATATAGTATATGATGTTCTTATCAGCTAACTTATGGGTTATAGGTTGATGGTGTTGGATATATTGGTGTAATGATATTTCTCATGGTTTAAGGAAAATTTAAGTTTAGAGATGTGATATTAGTAGAATGCGGATATAATGACCTAATTTATGGTTACTTGTGTGAAATAATTATTCAATGTGATTTGACCATTTTACCCCTTCCTATAGGTACTTTGTAGTATTTTTGGGATTTGGGGAAAATTGGCATGATTCCCAATGCATTTTGCTGTGATTTGTGTGAGTTTATGGTTTATTGTGGCTTAAAAAGCCTTATAGTTGACTTCGGTCAATATTTATTGATTTGTGCATTACAAGGCATAATGGACTGTGCCAGAAGATCAGAAACACCAAATTTAGGTTGGTAACATTGTTTTTGTGTCTTTACATCTTTTATATCTCATTTTGACCCTCTGTTTAAAAAGTTTTGAAAATAAGTCTTGGGTGTCAATTCTTAGAAAACAATACTATTTCAAAAATCCAATATTGTCATTGTGTCTGAAGCATTGAATTTTATAGGATAGCATAGTTTGTTTTCATACTTAGAACTCCAGATGAATCTCGATGGGTTAGTGGATACTTGGAATTCCAAGTTTCCATAGCTAGTGCAGCCGCTAAAGCGCCACTTTGGCTGCTTTAGTAGTGTCCGCTAATGCACTACTATCTACCAGTTGGGCAAGTGCACTTTAGTGACCCTTGTGCACTTAGAGAAAGACGCTAAAGTGGACTTTTCCTGCTTTAGTAGGCTAGCACACTAAATGGGTACTGCTACACTGATACTTGACCATTTTAGTAGTGACCTCGAAATGAGCTACTTGACCGCTTTAGCGCCACCTGGCACCTAGGTGTAAATAATATTTTTCTCAATTTTCTGCACAATTTTCAAGACTTGGAGCCTGTGGATCAAGTTATTGAACATTTTCTTCCATTTCTAAGCTTGGGTAAGCCCCAAAACTCTAATTTCAACCACTTTTCTTCAATTGTATCATTTAAAATCTTGTTTAAATGTGGATATAAAGGTGGAATTTTGAGATTTTTACCTAAAAGGCCAAAACTACATTTCATTGAATCAATCCCTAATTTCACCTCATTTTTACATTCGTTTTCTCCTATGATTTCATTTAATCTTGGGAAATATATTTTGGACAAGAAATTTTGGTTTTACCCTTATTTTTCAAAAATCCATTTCAACGGTCCGTTTTGACCCCAATTTGAAAGTGCACAATATGGGTGTCATTGTCTTTCTTTTGACTTGTCGATTTTATATTTATATATTTTAGTTGATTTTATGTCTATTCATGAGGGAAAAGCTCTAGATTAAAGGATTTTTTTGGATTATTTTCTTGGCATTTGAGGTAGGTATGTGATCGGTATGGGTTTGTATCATGAACAATATGTTAGGTGATGCATGTTCCTGTAGGGGCCTATGTGGATAATATCAGGTGGTTTTGAAATATTATTATTTGCTATGTGTGACCGTGTGGGATCTTGTATGAGGTTGGCCTGTTATTGATATATGTATGTTTAATTACACTCTTTTTGGTTTCAAAAAACCTAGATTTGGGGAATTATGTGATATCAATGACATTTTCATGCGTATTTCACTTGATGGTGTCTGAATTATATTTGATCATAGCTGGTTGGTTGATTTAGTAGATTTTTGAATGATGTGGTTGGTAATTGGTAGGATTTTAGATAGTCTCATATTTGTTGGTTGTGAGTATTACATCCTCATATCAGTTCATCATCAAAGTAATGGTACCATCATTGAAATACTAGAAATATTGGCTTTTTCTAACAGAAAATATGACATCTTTAAAAATCCTCTATTGAAGTATATGCTAGAGACGAGATATGGATATTGGTATTGGATATTAGTTGCATACAGGTTGACGAACACTTCTTGGATCCTACCTCAGGAAGCTTTAGCTTAGTAGCTGTATACAGAGGTAGTGGGACGACCTCGTGCATCACATCATCATCTTCAATGCATTTCATATATTATGCTTATGCTATGATTGTATTTCTATCTTTGACTTGATATTTTTCCATTTGTGCTATCTTCCTATACTCATATTTGATGTGTGTGCATATTTTTTCTTCTTTTCTCTACTTGTACTTTTTATAAATATGTATATCGAACTGTTAGTGGAGACGGTGTGGGCTATCATTTTGGACATTTTTTTATTACAGGTGACATGCCCATAGTTTGTGTTTATATGCTTTATTTTCTACTTTAATCAGTTGGCCTATGATTTCAACCGAGTATAAAGGGACCATACTCATCCGTACTGCACCCTTTTAGTGCAGATCCAAACACAAGTACACTGCACAAATAGCTGATTCAGGTGGCATTTGGAGTTTCTGAGGTAGTGGTCATCCCATATTTCAGGAGTTGGCCTGCTACCTCTTTTTTTCTATTTCATGTCTTATTTAGTGTTTCGAGATAGATTTTTATCCTTCTAGACTTTTATTGTATCTTTGACATTCGAGATGTATTTAGTAGTTCTTACATTCTGACACCAGGTTTTTGGATTTTCGTATGGTATCCTTGGTTATATATTAGTTTTTGTTAAATTTATGTTGTTTGACTCTATTCCAAGAGTCTTGCCTTTGGTTTTGGTATTATCTTTTATTTTATATCAGTTTGGGTGATAGGTTTACTTGTCAAGGATTTTCAACAAGTGCCATCATGATCGTTGGTTTTGGGGTCATGCAAATTCGCATCAGGGCACCAAGGGCAATTAGTTTCAATAGTGTAAGAATGGGGTGTCTAGTATAGTCTCACAGATTGGTATGTAGATGTCCATATCTATCTTTGAGATGCTATAACATATCTTAAGGGAACTTTTCTTATTTCATTCTATATCATACAGATCTTTCATACCTTGTTTTCTAAGTTCTATTTCACTCTTTTCACGCGGATAGTGAGGACTAGATCTAGTAAGGCAAGAGATTCAGATCCATCATCTAAGGAAAGAGCGCAGTCTAAAGAGCAAGTTGTGAGTCGTGGTTGGGCTCAATGTAGAGGATTAGCACAATGGCCTGCCTCATCTAATGATTGCACTAGGGGGATCTCCCCTAAGCCTCAAGATAATCATGTTGGAGATATAGGTCATACTTCGTTTCCACCGAGTTCTTCTACCCTAGTTTTGTAGGGGTTACTGGTTAGCTTGTTGACCCAGTTGGAGGATGCTCCTTTGAGTGCACCTAGTTTTTAATAGCTCTGAGTATTGTACCTCCGTCTATGCCAGAGTTTGTTTATAGTGTTCCCATAGTTCAAAGTATGGATCCACTTGTTGTACCGATATTTTCCTATAGTACTCCACAGACCCTGAGTGTGGTTCCTTCTTTAGTGTCAGTTTTTTAGTATGGTATTTAAATGTCAAGAGTTTATCCTTCTTCTATGATACCTCCTCATATGGGTTTGCAACCTGTTATTACTATGTCTCTTATTATTGTGAGTTCTTCTATGTCTTTGAAGGATCAGAAGATATTTGAGATATTCACTAGTTTTAGTCGTCTTATGTTCAGTGGTAATGTAGGCCAGGATGCCTATGAGTTCTTGATGGATTGTCATGAGAAGTTGAATAACCATGGTTTGCTTGAGTCACATGGGGTCGCTTATACTACTTACTCATTGAGAGATGCAGCCAAACATTGGTGGAGGCCCCTTATTGGTTCCTGAACTCTTAGTTTGCCAGAGATGACTTGGGATCGATTTACAAAGGCATTTTTAGACAGGTTTATGCCTTTCATCTTGATGAATAAGATGAGGGATAAGTTTGATCGCTTGGAGAAGGGCTCTATGACAATTTCGGAGTATGAGACATGTTGCTATGCCTTATCTAGATATTCTTACTCTAATATTGCCATTGAGTCTGAAGAGATTTATAAGTTCATGATGTATTGGATGTTTCTCTTCATTTTGCTACAACTTAGATGGTAGTGTATGGACCATTATTTAGAGTATTGAGGATCATTCTAAGATGACTGGGGCCTTATTTGTTTGCACTTAATGGAGGTTTAAATTTGAATGATTCAGACTTCAGACTATTAAGTGCATTTATTTTTTAATAAGATTTTGGTTCTTGATATGTCAGAATAGGTCTTAATCATTCAGATTTGAAAATAAGTCTAGATCATTAAGCGGCATTCTAATATTCACCACCACTATCTATAATCAGCAATCACCACCACTAACTACCTCTTCCACCACCACTATTGTCAACTACCACCCAGCCAGCAACCACCACCACCACCAACTCCATCATCACAACCACCGTTCATAATCATAATTGCTACTAACCACTATTTTCAGTCGCTACCATATCTACCACCTCCATTATTTTAATATACCACCGCTATCACCACCATCAATGCCAACGCCAATGCCAATACCACCAACACCACCACTATCATCAACCACTATAGGCTAATACAAACTACTAACCAACTTTCTATCACAACTATCATCACTGCTAATTACCACAAATACATCATCAGATTCCACACATTCGTTAGCTATCACCACCACCATCAAGTCACCAGTGTCGCCACCTCCACTACATCTTCAACCACTATCATCGCTACAGTATATCTCTACTAATAATCATCTCCACATCACAGCTAACAATATCTCCAACTACCACCAATACGCTGTTAACTATCATACATTCATTTTTAAGCTATCATAATCAATACCGCCAACTACTAACATCAACCAACTTTACATCACTAGCAGCACCACTATCAATTGCCACCATCATAACAGTCACTATAATACTAAACATCTTTACCATCACAACTATCACCACCAACATTACTAATCACTAACATCAATCATTGCCACCACCACCACCATTACAAACCAACTCCATTATCACTGACAAATATAAATATTTTTTTAATCAAATAATAATTCTATTGTATTAAATTAAATAATTTTTAATATAGAGTTATTTTTAATTAAATTATATCTTTTATTATATATGAAAATAAATAAATTTTGCATATTCAGATATTAAAAAACAAATAGTCTTAACCATTTAATTTTGAGATCTAAAGACAATATCTTAATCATTCAGATATGCATTCTGATTCAGATGTCTGCATCTTAATAAAAACAAATTCAGCCTAAGTCTATTTCTCAAGCATTTTAGGAAGGCACCAAGAAGGTGTGTGAAATGCCTCGGGTTTTTGGTCCTTAAAAATTTCTTAAGCTTTTGTGTCACTGACTTGATTACAACTAACCCTACGAGTCCTAGGGTGTCATGACGGTTCATGTAACCTTAGTCATAAGGTGTCTAGTATATGGGTTTTGAGTTACTGTCCTGGGTACAACTTAGAGGTACGAGTTGTACAGTGTGGTTATGGGTCCTAAGGACCCAACTTGTAACCAAATCAAAAAGTTAGTGACTAAGTTCTATTCTGAGTACGAGTGGCTCACAACGAGTCATAAGGACATAGTACGGGTCATGGGATGAAATCGTAGGATGTCCAGTATTTAACCTATTTGGGTTTTATATTGGCTATGACTAGACCCTATGAGTCATACAATCTCATTATGAGTGAGTTAGTTGAGTCATAAGGTCGACAATATATGGATGTCCTATTCACTATCTTGGTACTTGAGGTGATGAGTCATAAGGAGTGGTTACGAGTCAATGGTGACTCGTAATCAATGGTAGCCCTTTTTCTAGCATTTAAGTTAAGCGCATTCTGGATATTTTCCCATTTACCTAAATTTAAACCATGTCTTATAACCCCTTTAAGGTTTTATTAACACTCAAAGATACATTAGGTTAATTTTTCAAACACTCCAAAAGTTTTTCTCTATTCCCTCATGCAAGGCAAGCTGGGGTTTCATCAAGTTAATTAATTAGGGCTTTCAAGGGTGATTTCTCTCCGTACTACTTGGTGTTTAAGCCATGTCACTCTTTCCTTATTGACAATTTTGTAAAAGCATTTGATTTAAAGTTTTGTTCATGCAATATTAATCTTTGGTTTTCAATTATCGGTTTGGGATTTTGAATATAAATTATTTAAATGCTACTTCTATGATTTTTATGAAGCTATTATGCTTAAATTGATGGTTGGTAAATACATTGGGGTGCATGGTAATGGTGGATAAAAATAGGGGTACAAAGGAATCCCAAAATCAATTTATTGGTATGGAAATTGGTAATAGTCTTAACCCATTTGCATAATTGAATTTTGGTTTATTAATTATCACTTGGCTTGACTTATTTCTTGAAACTAATGTATGGTATAAATTGTTAAATGGTTAAGTATAGTTTTGAAAACCTTATGAAGTACATGGGAATCCCTCAAGTGATTTTATTATTAAAACCTTGTGGGGTACACTTGAATCCCTTATGTGACCTTATTAATAGTGTCTGTGGGATACATAAGAATCGTCCAAATATTGGCTAATGCCATTGCTTTCAAGATATAGTCTGTATAATGATACCACTTAATAATTCCTTAATAATATGCTCCTAGAATTGGTGGTTTGGTTATGTGTTAGATAATAATAGGGGTTGTGGTAGCTAATTGGAAGGTGAGAGTCTTAAATATTGCACTGGAAACTCATGTTTGATGACATAAGGATTGTTCTTGATGACCATGTACTTTTGGGGTACAAGGAAATCCCCTAAGTATATATATATATATATATATATCATCAAGGGCGAAGGATACAAGAGAATCCCCAAACATCTATGGTATCTCTGGTTCGTGCGACTAATATGCACTAGGGCCCATCCAGGAAGTAACACTTGATCCATATAGCTCGTGGGTGGATTATGATGGTAACACTTCACAACCCAGGTTTAGGATTTAAAGTTCATACTAAGCCTTTTCCCCTATCCCGACATGGTGTATATATATATGTATGTATTTTCATATGGTTATGTGTATTTGATTTGACTTAGTTTTGGATTGATGGCATTGCTTTATCTTTTTTCCTGAGTTACATGCTAGAATTCACCTTACTAACCATCCTTAGATGTTTTATCTCCATGTGATACAGGAACCATCCATACTTCCATTTATCCTACATAGTGACTAGATGATTCGGGGATAGCTTTTGAGTCATACTAAAGTTGTGAGCTTCCATACTTTGAAAGACCCTATTTCATGCTATGGATTTCTTCATGTCCTTACTATTCCTTTTGGTCTTGATTTTGTCTATGGTTGGGGGCTTATCCCAACTGGATATTCTTTAGTTTTGATTAGAGACTTTATTGGACTACGGTAAACATGGATGGTAGTGGTTGGTTGTTTGGTTGTTGGTTATTGGTTTTTGTTATATAATTATCATAATATCTTTAAATTGAGATTCTCGCATCTTGTTATATGTTTGGAATTCATCCAATATGGGGTGTAAGATGGTTAATAGTTTGGGTATTGGGAGGTAGTCTTCGGTCCTTATTGGACTTGAGGCACCTAAAATGGCTAGGCCCTAGTTTGGGTTTTGTCAAGATAGTATCAGAGATCTAAGTTCATGGTCAATTGGATGTCATCAAATCCGTGTCGAGTAGAGTGTCTTTTATGAGTATATAGTAGGCCACACTTTTAAGGGAGAGCTACGAGACATTTAGGAATGCTTCCCTTTCTTGTTGTTCTATTTTTGGGCTATAGAGTATAGGGTCTTGAACTCTCTCCTAAATCTTATTTTGTTTGCCTTTTAGATATACCCTTCTAATGATCTGAAGCTCATGGAAACTCATTTATCCCACCCGAGGACAATGTGGATGGATCTCATTTAACTTATGGGGTATAGACTCAATCAAGGGTCACTACTTCTGATTCCCTCATGGAGTTCTACCTGTCTTTACAAACCCTACTATAAAAGGTGAAATTCATTCTCAGTCGCCTTAAAAATTTGTTACCAATGGCAAGTTTTGATGCTCTATTCATCTACTATCCTAAATAGTAGCCTCATTGTCATGCCAGTCCAACCCTATCATGTGGCAAGGAATAAGGCAAAGGCGAGAAAAAGGTAGAGTAAGCAGTCCTAATATTCGAACTGAGGGAGAAGGGGGGAGGGGTCAGAGAAATAGTGGTGGATATTGTGGACAGTGGTTTGAGAAAGAGAATTAGAAGAGTTCCTTTGTGGTTTTTTAGGATCCCTTATCCTCAATTTTTTGGTGAATATCATTTTTGGGCTGGTAGAGCTCAGTCAGCCCCACTCTATCCTCCCTTCTAGTTTTATGGTCGGTTGTACTGTGGTTATTTCTATAAAGGGAGGAATCAGTATTTTAGTTATGGTCAGTTGGGTCACATGTAGTGGAATTTCCTGTAAGGATTGCCACTGGGGAAAATAGGATTCCGGTTGCCACTTCTCTAGCTCATACACCGAGGAGTGCTACTTTTGGCTCCAGCATAAGCTGGGACCTTTTCTATGCTCTCACCATTCTTTAAGAGTTTTGGGGCATCTCCTGACGTCATTACTGGTATGTTGAAACTCTTTTCCCATGATGTGTATTGTTAACTTAATCTGAGGTCCACTCTTTCTTACGTAACCTTATTTGTGGTTGTGCATTTTGGTTTTGGTACCGAGTGTAATTTAGACCCCTTTTTTGTTTCTACCTAGTGGGTGACTCTATGGAGGCTAGAAGAGTCTATAGGGGTTGCACGATATTTGTAGGTGGTAGAAAGACTTTAGAGGATCTATTTAAATAAGACATAATCGATTTTGATGTCATATTAGGGATGTATTGGTCGTACTCACTCTATGATTCTTTAGTCTATCAGACTCAAATGGTCATTTTAGAATTCCTTATGGATTCAATTTTATAAATAGGAAGGGAGTTTCCTAGTGCCTAAGGGGAGGCTTATATCATATCCTCGAGCCTAAAAGCTGATTTCTGAGGGGTGTCTTTACCATTTGTTTTGAGTTAAGATTCTAACTAGGAAAGTTTGTCATTAACTTCTATTCTTATGATTAATGAACTTCTTGAGGTCTTCTCTGATGACCTTCCTGGTATCCCTCCCAATGGGGAAATTCATTTTGGGATTGATCACCTTCCAAACATGTAATACCCCATATTTTCGTGCTAGAATTCTAACCGTCGTTCCTATGCTTCTAAGCTCTAATACAAGTGATTATCATGTGAATACAAGTTGCATGATCATTATCCTAGTCTATGGAGTAGTTTAGAGGTGGAAACTATTTATAGCAATGACATAGAACAAGGTTGAGCAAAGACCAATTGATTCATCTAAAGTTTGACATTCTATTCTATAAGGTTCAACTTCAAACATCAATATCTCTTAATATACATGGAATTTTTCATCCCAAGACCTATCAAATTTTAGATAATTTAATTAGATTTCCAACGATACCAATTTTGCGAAAATCCGATACCCGAGCAAAGAGTTTGCCCATTTTTGTGAGAGACAATAAGGGTGTACGATGGGCAATGCACTGCCCAATCAAATGTGTGCAATTGGGAGTACGAGGCACACTTAAATGTCTGTCATAAGGTGTGCGAAGCACACCTTAAGGTCTGCCATGGGTTGTGCGTCGCATACCTCACTTCTAAGTGCCAAAAACACCCCTATATATGTCTATAACACAGGATTAAACTCCCACAACATAAGTTTACTTTCTCTCAAAATCACCAAGAATAACCTTTATGGTTTCAACATTAAAAACCCCAATAGCTAGATATTCAACCGTGAGAATTCTATAATTTTTACATATTCGGAATCCCCGTTAAGAAGGCTACGAGTGACACTCAAAAGTTCATGAATAGCATTACGTCATTCGAAAAGTCATTCAAAGCTTCAAGTTTAAGGTATGTTGAGTTTTTCAACAAGAGCACCCTTTCGTTCTTGTGCCCAAAAATACTTTTTTTTATGAAGTTATGGATTTTATGTCTTACTATGATTTTTAAGCATGAATTTATATCCTCTATTAATTATCATTAGATTATACTATTTTTGATATTTTAGAAGTGAAATTATATGAGAATCTTGATATTTTGTGCCTTATGGCTAAATTTCCAGATTTTGAAGGAAGTTATATATGTTTATGATGTAAAGCTTGAACCTTGATAAATTTTCATATGATGTTGAGACATGAGTTTTGAACTCTAATTGAGATTGTCATTTTTTTAAAAAAAATCATGTGTTATAAACACTTTGTGTTTGAATGAATTGAGATGATAATGAAGCTTTGACCTTTTGATCGTAAAAAAGGGTTGATTTGAACCAGAGATGAGAAAAGAAATCCACTTTTATTGATTATTATAAAAAGGGTAGCATGATGGCTCCCGTTATGAATTGTTGAATTATTTATTTGTGGATCTTTTTTTTAAAAGATCTAAGCTAAGTCTGGGAGTAGTATTTAGCACCGAGCGGGAGGTATAACAGAATTTGTACTTCCCTAGAACTACGTGCCCCCATAGGTTGTAAGCCTAAGGCTGATTTATATAGTGATCACTAGTGTTTGAATTGATGATTTAAGGTCCTACTCTGATGGCAACGATAGGACAACTCTCCCCAATGTGGGTTAGATGTTGGACTCCATGTAGCTCACATGATTTATGTTGGTTGTAAGACACTCCCAATGTGTGTGTGTGTGTATTCTCCTATCTAATATGAAAAGTCTTATTATTTTATCTGAGATAAAAAAATATTTGTTTGAAAGACTGAGTTTGAGAAAGTCATTATTTTCAAAAGATTTAATGAACATATATTTGAAGGAGAATTATTATGAGATTTGATTGGTTTGATGATTTGGAATCGAGATGGAAGTGAATTGAGATTTATTATAATGAGTCATATGTTTCACCCGATATGTTTTACTCTCTTTTGATTATGATGATTTTAATTCAAGCTAAGTGAGTCATTTATATTTGCATGCATAATTTTATAAACTATGATGATATTAAGATATTATTCTATATATGCATTGCACCCCCATATGCTTGGTACGTTCCGTGGTACTGACCCATATATTCGTATATGGGCTACATTTTCTCGAAATGTAGGTACAAGGTATAATGTACATCTTCAGATCCAGTCAGTTCGCGGCATCCAGTCAGCAGGTGATGAGTGCTTTTGATTCATGGGCTTGAGTTAGTTATATAGTTCGAGAAGTATTGTATTTTCTTTATTCAGTTGTATTGAGTTGGGTTAGTCGGCAGTCATGACCCAGCTACCTACAGTCAGTACTAGTAGAGGCTTCATAGACAGTCAGTAGAATTTAATATATTCCATTTCAGTTTTGATTGTAAAAATAGAGTAATAATCTTGTAAATTTAGTTTTGCATCTATCATATTTAGAAAAGAGTTATTTTCTGCAGATTTGTATAGATTTATACTTTTTGTTCAGTTGCTTATGAGTTATGCCAGTAGAAGGGTTAGCTTGGGGTTACTTGTGATCCTAAGCACCGTGTGACATCTCAGGACCCAATTTCAGGGAGTTACAAACTTGGTATCAGAGCACAGAGTTCAAGTGTCCTAGGGTATCTATGAAGCCGTGTCTAGTAGAGTCTTGCAAAATGGTACGAAGAAGTCTGTACTTTTCTTTGAAAGGCTACAGGGCTTTTAGGAAATGTCTCCATTCTTTCAAGTCTTAAATTATGCTATAGAAAAGTTCTCCAAGAAACTTATACAGATTCTCATCTTACGTTAGTCAGGCCATCTCTGTCTTATTTTTAAGGTATCAAAAACAGTTGAGCTTAATTCTCCATAGATAGTTATGGAATTGTAAGAGAGCTACAAAAGTATTCTATCAGTACTTTTGAGTTTCAAAAACTGAAGTTTTTTATCAGGCCTGTAGAAATTGTGCACTAAGCCCGAGTCAGATATACTTTCAAATTTCTCCTCAGAATCCATAATGATAATCTATACTTCTCTATCTATGCATTGTTTTTGAGGTAACATGTTTGGCAAGTTCCAATTTCCACCCCAGATAATGCTCTTAAGTTTTAGAAGTTTCATAAAGTGGCTTGAGAGGAGCCTTCTAGTGTGTTATAAGTCCTTCAAATTTAAGTTATGCCCTCGTTCTTATGAGTTATTTAATTAAGACAGAGTAAGGTGTATTCTTAGATCATTGAATGTTGTGTGTCAAGTTTCGATTATAATCTTGTTATCATTATGTTTGTGAAAAATCAAAGTCTAGTGAATCCGTGTGAGACCTATTTCGATTCACTAGCATAGTTGCTTTGTTATTCATATAATTTTCTTTATCAAAACACAAAACAGAACTCTAGTAAAGCCGTGTAAGGCCTATTTTGATTCACTAGCAACTTATTATTTATCTTGTTATTCTGATGTTAATTGAAAGTATGGATTTCTGTGTAGTGACAGAAGTAGTAACGTTTAGTTGAAAGTCTTGTATTAGTTGAACTTGTGGGTATAGAATTATAGTGGAAAGAATGGTGGTAAGGGTGATTTATTGAATATGTATAGCTGAATTTTTGCTTATGATTTAATTAGTAATAAAGTTATATACCCTTGTTTGTTAGTTTAGTTAATTTAGAGAAGGAGATTATTAGTTAAGGTGGATTTTTGTTTGCTTAAAGTATGAAAAGAGTTATTGATGATATTTGTTGTGCTAGGAAAGTATAGGTTTTGATGGAAGTACTTGGTGGTAGAGTATTGTTAATTTAGGCTTTCCTGAGAATGCAAGAGGAATTTTAGTTGAAATTTATAGAGCTATGAAAGTAATTTAGGTGTGAAGATGGGTAAATAGTAATGATGTGAAGAAGGAGGATGTGTTAAAAGATTATGAATAAGATAGGCCATATGATTATGATCGATTGTCATTTGTACTAGTTTTTCTTAATGCTATGTTCTATAGTTTTGAAGTGAAAACTGTGTGTGAGATTATGTTGTAAATCATGTTTAGCTCTAGACGTTATGTTTGAACAGTTGATGGTTCGGTTGTTGATGTTATTTATATGGAGGTGATCTAGTAGGCTTGAATAGTGTATGCAAGAGTATAAGATCATGTGTTTGTAATTAAGTATGGTGTAGAGGTGTGCCCAAGGTGCTATGGGGCTGCATTATTTTTTTAGGATTATTGCATATTGTGTGGTTAGTAGTAATGTTGAGTTTCTAGGTGGAGAAAGGCTAGTTAGATAATTTATGTTGTTCTTGATAGCTAAGTTAAGGAGTTATGATAGAAGATGTTCAGTCTTTTTAGTATGATTTTATTCTCGTGGTTTGGGAAAAATATAAGTATAGAAGTGTGATCTTGGTAGGCTATGATTATGTAATTAGAGATGTAGATATGGTTGCAAATGAGAGTGTAAGTCTTTGATGATGATTATTGAAGCTAGGAATTAAGGATTTCATATGGATGGGTTGTTCAAGAATGAAGTCGGTAAGTTCAAAATTAGCTTATTCTTGTGAGTTTAGCATTTATGTGTAGATAATAGAATGATGAAATTATGGCTTAATCTCTAAGATGTGGAGTAGACCATCATACTTAGAATACCAGCTTTGACCTAAGGGGGAGATGGTTAGTGAAGAACCAAATTGAGTTTTGAGAATTAGATTGTGATACATGTCAATAATGAGTTATGATGAGATAGTGATCCCTTCTTACTCTAGAGTATTCCTTGGATTTCAGTCATTACAACACCAAATCCATCACTTGCTTGACAAATCCATGCCACAGACCAATGGTTATACCTATCATGTGTGCTCAAGCCCATTCTCAGCTTCTAGCAAGCATGTAACAACTTCACTCTGTGATTTGAGTTATCTCTTATGAATCTATGAACTCCAGTCTTATGTTGAATAGCTCATGATAAGTATAAACTCATGTTTCAGAGTATGACCAGCTTTTAAACTCATGATACTAGTGAAGTTTGCATTATATCATGCATGTCCTCAGCTTAGATTTCTTTAATTAATCCATGCCTTTGATATTTTATTCCTCAGGACAAAGATAAGTGTTAATGTTATGTATTGTAGTTTTTATGCTTCTGGTTCACATGTGTTAGCCCTTCGGTGACCTCTTCCTATGTTAAGATAGTGGTGATGATAGTGGATAAGCAATGGTTTATATGTGAGAGAGTTGATGACCCTCATTAAGAAAGATTATTTATGTTTTTCTATCTAAGGCTAAAGTGTGAAGTAAGATTGAGGCCAAGTCTTTGATACATGTCATGGTTAGTTAGAAATTATGTGTATGTTTTTAAGAATAGTGCAAGAAATTGTTGTTGATAAAAGTTTAGAGAATATGTGAAGTATTCCTTTATGGGTATTTGCCTTAAAGTTATATGTGATTTTTAATGATAGGCTTGAATGTCATGTTGGGTGTAAGATGATGAATGTAATATGCACTAGTGAATCCATATCAAGAGTTTTAAATTAGTCATTGAAGTGGTAAGGCATATTATTCTTAGGGTGTGAGCTCCTATAAATTCTTAATTTTCCAGCTAGTCTTACTATCCACAGTTTTATACGTATGTATATTCCAAGAGGCAATGTGTTTGTGTCCAATTAAATTATGAATTCAGCTCAGTTCATGCATCAGTTTAAGTTTCAGATATTAAGTCATGATTCAGTTCGTAAGTATCCTGTGTTGTATCACAGTCTCTTCCTAGTATTTTTATCAAATTATTATCATTCGGGGATGAACGATCCCAAGAGGGGGATGTTGTAATACCCTGAGTTTTCATGCCATAAACCTCTCATCCTTTCTCATGAGATCAGATCCAGTGCAAATTAATGGTAACTCATAAGTTGACACTCTCATTTCTATCTTAGCTATATAGTTATTTTTCTTGAGGATTCATGCACTTGCAAACCAGTTCAGTAGCTCATTATTCTTGAGATCCAGTGATTCAGTTCTATTAGTTACACATGATAGCTTGAAGACTAATATTCCTCTGTGTTTCAGGTTAATTGTCCACATTTGAGGATGAATGTTCCCAAGGGGGAGATAATGTAGTACCCCGTATTTTCGTGCTAGAATTCTAACCATCGTTCTTGCTTGTCTAAGCTCTAATACAAGTGATTCTAACGTGAATACAAGTTTCATATTCATTATCCTAGTCTATGGAGTAGTTTAGAGGTGTAAACTATTTATAGCAATGACATAGAACGAGGTTGAGCTAAGACCAATTGATTTATCCAAAGTTTGACATTCGATTCTACAAGGATCAACTTCAAACGTGAATATATCTTTATATACATGGAATTTTTCATCCCAAGACCTATCAAATTGTAAATAATTTAATTATCTTTCCAACAATACTAATTTTGGAAAAATCCGATACCCGAGCGAAGAGTTATGCCCATTTTTATGAGAGGCAGTAAGGGTGTGCGATGGGCAATGCGCCGCCCAATCAAATGTGTGCGATTGGCAGTGCGAGGCACACTTAAATATCTTTCATAAGGTGTGCGATGCACACCTTAAGGTCTACCATGGGTTGTGGCTGCATACCTCACTTCCAAGTGCCAAAAACACCCCTATATATGTCCATAACACGAGATTAAACTCCCACAACATCAAAATAAGTTTACTTTCTCTCAAAATCACCAAGAACAACCTTTAGGGTTTCAACATAAAAAGCCCAATAGCTAGAGATTCAACCATAAGAATTCTATAAGCTTTACATATTCGGAATCCCCGTTACGAAGGCTACGAGTGACACCCAAAAGTTTGTGAATAGCATTACGTCATTCGGAAAGTCATTCAAAGCTTCAAGTTTAAGGTAAGTGGGGTTTTTAAACAAGAGCATCCTTTTGTTCTTGTGCCCAAAAATACTTTCTTTTATGAATTTATGAATTTTATATGTTTTACTATGATTTTGAAGCATGAATTTATATCCTATATTGATTATCATTAGATTATGCTATTTTTGATATTTTAGAAGTGAAATTATATGAGAATGATGATATTTTGTGCCTTATGGCTAAATTTTCATATTTTGAAGGAAGTTATATATGTTTATGATGTAAAGCTTGAACCTTGATAAATTTTCATATGATGATGAGACATGAGTTTTGAACTCTAATTGATATTATCGTTTTTTTTAGAAATCATGTGTTATAAACACTTAGTGTTTGAATGAATTGAGATGATAATGAAGCTTTGACCTTTTGGTCATAAAAAGGGTTGATTTGAACCCGAAATGAGAAAAGAAATCCACTTTTATTGATTATTATAAAAAGGGTAACATGATGGCTCCCGTTGTGAATTATTGAATTATTTATTTGTGGATTTTCTTTTAAAAAGATCTGAGCTAAGTCTGGGAGTAGTCTTTAGCACCGAGCGGGAGGTATAGCAGGATTGGTACTTCCCTAGAACTACATGCCCCCGTAGGTTGTGAGTCTAGGGCTGATTTATATAGTGATCACTAGTGTTTGGATTGATGATTTAAGGTCCTACTTCGATAGCAAGGATAGGATAGCTCTCCCCAACGTAGGTTAGACGTTGGACTCCATGTAGCTCACATGGTTTATGTCGGTTGTAAGATACTCTCAATGTGTGTGTGTATTCTCCTATCTGATATGAAAAGTCTTATTCTTCTATCTGAGATGAAAACATATTTTTTTGAAAGACTGAGTTTGAGAAAGTCATTGTTTTCGAAAAATTTAATGAACATATATTCCAAAGAGAATTGTTATGAGATTTGATTGCTTTGATGATTTGGAAGCGAGATGGAAGTGAATTGAGATTTATTATGATGACTAACATGTTTCACCTAATATATTTTACCCTCTTATGATTATGATTATTATAATTCGAGCTAAGTGAGTCAGTTATATCAGCATGCATAATTTTATAAACTTTGATGATATTAAGATATTATTCTATATATGCATTGCACCCCCATATGATTGGTATGTTTCCATGGTACTGACCCACATATTCGTATATGGGCTACATTTTCTTGGAATGTAGGTACAAGGTATAGTGTACATCTTCAGATCCAGTCATTTCACAGCATCCAGTCAGCAGGTGATGAGTCCTTTTTATTCAAGGGCTTGAGTTAGTTATACAGTTTGAGAAGTGTTGTATTTTCTTTATTCAGTCGTATTGAGTTGGGTTAGTCGAGAGTCATGACCCAGCTACCTACAGTCAGTACTAGTAGAGGCTTCATAGACAGTCAGTAGAAGTTAATATATTCCATTTCAGTTTTGATTGTAAAAATAGAGTTATAATCTTGTAAATTTAGTTTTGCATCTATCATATTCAGAAAAGAGTTATTTTGCGCTGATTTGTATAGATTTATACTTTTTGTTCAGTTGCTTATGAGTTATGCCAGTAAAAGGGTTAGCTTGGGGTCACTTGTGATCCTAAGCACCGTGTAACGTCTTGGGACCCAATTTTGAGGCGTTATAAAAAAATTATTTTATTTCTATACTTCTTCATAGAATGACTCCAGTTAAGTTAAAGGAGCTTAAGAAATAGTTTAAGTATCCTTTTGATAAGGGTTTGTCCACCCTAGCCTTTCTCTGTGGGGTATTTTTGTTCTTTTATGCGTAAGGGGAATGTTTTTCTTCAGGTATGTGTAGGTTATCAGTGGGTGAATAAGGAATTTAGGGTAACCTCCTTGTGGGGTGGACCATATATATATGTATATTTTATGCGAGGTACTCTGTTAGTAGTGTATGATGGTTGATAGACACTAAGTTTGCACCGTAGATGTTGATTTTTCTTAAGGATTATGTTAGTTCAAGGATAGCAATGCAAGATTTATGGTGGTAGATTGGTAGGCCTTGTGGGGTATGCAGAAGAAATGAGGTTGATGACTTAGGTGATGTAGGAATGGGAAAGTTGTGATATGTAGGCCAGAGGTTCAGGTTGATTTGATAAATTGAGGGCTAAGTCATTGAATGGGTTAGGGCATGGAGTTTGCAAGAGTATGTTGAACCCCAAGTAGCATCTGGATAGTGAGGTTCTGATTATAGGAGAGCTGAGTGTCCCTAGTACATGTCCATGGTTATACCCCTTAAAGAGAAGTGTTGTCCTTATAAGTGTAATAAGATGGAGATCGAGGGCTAATCTTAAATTTTCTCCTAGCGGTGGACTTTAAGGAAAAGTTGGCGTAAATTTACTCCTGTTCTAGTGATTCCCTCCTATTTTAGTTAAGAGGGCACTCTATTAGTGTTGCACGCATTCTAATAGTGCTTATGCCTAAGGTCCGCACTCTATATGCCGTGTATGTCCATACTCTAGCCCTTGAACTAAAGGCAATAATTGTTCTCAGAAATTAGAGCTTTCAATTATTCAAGCTCTATTTCGTAACTCTCATGATCCATATATTTCATATTTTTTGGCATGTCTGGTTCTAACAAATAGTAATTCCAAGCGACATCCTCGCCTTGTTCCCTTAAATTGAATCTCGGCTTTACATTTCATTACCCATGATATATGTAGTTGTCTTTCTCCCGATGCCCATTCCTAGAGACTTGTGCTATGTTATGTTTATGTCAAAATGATCCTCTATTTATAACCTAGGTGGTTGCTATGGAGTACTACATGCCTATTATGTACTATCTCTTTTTATGGGTCTCACCTTGGGTAGTGCAACTGATACGAGTTGTAATTGGGACTTCTTATGTTAGGGTGGTAGTGTACATGGAACCATAGTGATGATTCAAACAAGGGAGTAGATGTCCATGTTGTGAAATATCAGGGTGACTAATCAGGCTAAGGTTATACGTGTAGATAGGAGAATGGGATGAATTTTGTTATATGAAGTAGTTAAGGGGGGTGTGGTGAAAACCTTCATGATAGTGATTGAGGGTGCTAGTTTTTGTAGGGAGATCCATAAAGTGGGTGTAGTAAAGATAGGTTGGAGCGTGGTAATTGATAAATACCCAATTGTTGTATTATGCAGCTATAGCTCCTTGATTAAGACCTAGGGTTTCTTTATTGTAGTGAAAGATAGGTATAAGACCCCGCAAAATTCTCTCGTAGTCTGAGCCTTAGAGTGTGTTCACTAAAGTGTTAATCCGGCCCTAAAAGGATTGAGAAGTATCTTCCCAAGTGAGAAGTATTTTAAACCGTGTAGAATTTCCCTAATTTCGACTTTTTTTCATGTAGAGCATTGAATAAGCCTTCCATCGATACCAATTTCATCAAAATCTGACATCAGATGAGAAAGTTATGACCATTTTACTAAGATCTATCGGAACAGCCTAGGTGCGATGGAAGGGTTGATGGACCATTAAGCTTGCGACGGACCATCGCTCAAACCATCGCAACCAAGGCAGTAACTCCCTTTTCTGGCCCAAGTGTGACGGCCAGTGCGATAGACCGTCATTGAGACCATCGCTGCTGAGGTGGTGTGGCCTCATCTTGGCTAACGTGCGATGAACGATCTGATGGACCATCAAGTTTGCGACGGACCGTCGCTCATACTGTCGCAACCAAGGCAGTGTGATCTTTTTCTGACCGACTAGCGACAGACCATTAGACTAGCGACGAACCGTCGCTTTGACCGTCGCAACCCCTGTTTAATAATTTTAAGATGTTTTTAAAAGGGCTTTTTGGTCTTTCTCCCACTCTTTTTAGACCCTATTTATATCCGATCAAGGCTTACAACTTCATTTTTCATCTTCAACATCAAAAACTAGGGTTTTCTACAAATCAAAACCCTTCTTTCTCTTCAAGAAAAATCAAGAGAAATCAAGAATCTCTCCAAGAGCCTTCAAGAAAGAGTTTCCCTAAGGTATGCAGATGTTGATTCTTAGGTCCCTTTCATCCAAGAAGCTCAAGAGCCCTTTTCTAAATCTCAAAGATCTTATGTTTATGAGTTTTTATGATTTATGTGAGTTGAAATTGATGTTCATGCTATTACTGAGTTTTAAATTCATATTTTGTTTATGAGGTTTAAAGCTTTGACCCTAGTATGTGATATTCATGTGATGTTCATGATAAACCCTTTTCAAGTTGCTTGTTAATTGATGTGTTCAATCAATTAAGTGTAGAAATCTTTGAATAAGCAAAGCATGTTCCCCATATGTTTGATAAAATGCTTATGTGAAAGAATTAGAGCCATTACAGCATGTGGACAAAAAATCCCCAATTGTGTGCAAACCCATGTATGCCAAGTGTTTGTTGAAAGCCCTAGTGAATAAATTATGATATGATAGCATAAAATTCCCCAATTATGTGCTCTTAGATACATACTAAGCCTTTAGTACATGCTGAGTGTTTGATATAAGACCTTGTTGAATGGAATATGATCCAATAGCATGTCTCCCTTTACTATCACATGTTTATGATTTTTAAATACTTGAAGAGATGCTTTAGTGATTGTGATGGTGAATGAATGTCCATGGTCTTGATTATTTAAGAATGGTTATGTTTTACTTTTATGTTATTGAGTCCTGGGGGTATTTATTCTGATAAATTAGCTGCAGCATAGAGCCCATGTCAGTTTCCTCGATAATCTCAATTAAGCCACGATTCTCAGAACTCAGTGAGTTATAGAACTCTATACTCTCAAACAGATACAGAACTTAAGAAATCTCAGTAATCTCAGTATCGCTAGTATTCTAGCCTCAGTTCAGTACTCAGCTCAGATCTATTAGTAATCAAGTGTTCAGTTCGGAACTCAGTATTATGCAGTCAGATAATGAGATTTAGTAGTATTCCGTCAGATACAAAACTAAGTAAATTCAGCGTAATTCAGTCAGATCATTTGAGAAATATGATCAGTAACAAATTCAGCTTAGTTTAAGTTCAGTTAAGAATCAGTTTAGAGTCTTTCAGTTGGGAGTAGGAGATAGTACCAAGCAAGTGCAGGGATGGAGGCTCCCCGTTAGAAAGGCAAAGTCATTAGGAGCAATTCCTAAACTCCAGAACTGCGTAGTCAGCGCAGGAGCAGGATTCACCCATTAGAATAAGGCTTGACTACTATACTGCCTTAGGCTTGACTTCCTGTGAGGGTCACCCGTTAGAGAGGCTTGACTAGAGTAGAGGTCTTTACCCGTGGCATGGTATTGACACCCTTCCATCTGGGGTTATAGGTTGGACCCCACCAATTCATATTTGGAGCATATCGGTTAAGTGAGAACTCCCACAGTTATAGATTCAGTGTTAGTCTTCAGAGTAGAACTTAGAAATCAGGACTGTAAGATACAGTCACCTATCTCAGTAAGGAACTCAGATAGTTCCATTGATTCATGGACCACCCACTCAATAGGCATGGTCTCACATAAAAATATTCAGTATCAGTATTATCATATCCAGAGATCACCCATTAGATAGGCTAGGCTTGATCTCAGTCTCAGATTTAGTTGAGTAATCTCATTATCAGATCTAGAGATCACCCATTAGATAGGCTTGATCTTAGTCTCAAATTTAATTGAGTAATCTCATTATCAGCTCAAGAGATCACCCGTTAGATAGGCTTGAACTCAGTCTTATATTCAGTTGAGTATTCTTATTATCAGATTCAGAGATCCTCTGCTAGATATGTTCGATCTCAGATAAAATCTTTTCTTATCATTGATATTAGATTCAGGGATCATCTGTTAGAGAGGTTTGATCTTCAATTCATTTAGCTGAGAATAGCAAGTTCAGAGTGCAGTCATTGATGTGAGTAGATTTAGTTAATCAGCTTAAGTAACATCAGTTTCTCAGATTGATCACTAGAGAGGACTGATCTCAACTCTAGTACTTGGTTATTAATATCAGGAGATTCAGTTGTTTAGTATCTCAGTATTAGTAGTGAGTTCAGATGATAGTAAAGCGGTATCCGAGTTTCAGTATTTTGAGTCATGATGATTTCAGTTATGATTTGTGCATTCATGCATGTATTCTCATTTAGTACTCTCATGATTATTCAGTTAAGTAATTGTTCATGCATAAGCCATTGCATTTAGCCATACCTCATCTTCATACTTGGTACATTCTTGTACTAACGCATTTGTTCTATGGTGTTTTATTTGACACCATAGGTTCAGAGGAATGAGATCCAGAGTACCCTTAGCAGCTCAGTCCTAGTTAGTAGCAGTAGATGCAGCAGTGAGTCCTTTTTAGTCGAGAATGATCCTTATTTTATTATCGCATCAAATTTAGTTTATTTGCAGTAGACAGAGTTAGTTGGGGGAATGTCCCATCAACTTCATAGTTCAGACAGTTTAGAGGCTTTTCGACAGATGTATCAGTATTCAGTTTTCAATTTTGAGTGTTTTAGATGTTTTGAACCTTATGGCGAGTTTTCGCCAATTTTCCGTATTTATTTTAGACATTATATAGTGCATAGGTACAGATATCAGTAGAGGGTTAGCTTGTGATCCTTCAGGATCATAAGCACCGTGTGACATTTCGATTCTAAAAAATTAGACCGTTACAACAGGGTAGTATTATTAGAGTGGTGTAATAAATAGGGTCCCATGGATTTTACTAGCACCTTTAACTCCCAGTTAGTCTTTAACCTGGTAAGGATATACGTTTATACTCAGGCCCTCATAGTTATGTGTTTGTGGGGGAGTTGGGAGGTTGTAATGGAGGATTTTTGTTTTTATATTTGAAAGCTTGGTGGAGAGTATGGTCATATTTAAGGGTTATTAGATGCATTTGCTGGGAGGAAGGAACTCTGTGGGGACCTAGAGGGAACTTAGAGTCCGACTATCCATTCTTGCTCTCTGTTCTGGATAATTGTCCTTAAAGTATGTGTGCATTCTTAAAATCTTTGTTTTTTGACTTTGTTAAAGGGAATTATGGTTGTATATCCATGGTATATCGTGCTAGTAAATACCTTGTCCAATCATTCGAGGATGAATGATTCTAGGGGGAGTATGAAATGCCCTAATTTTTTGTTCCTTGAAAATTTCTTGAGCTTTGGGATCACTGTCTTGATTACAACTCATCTACGAGTCGTAGGGTGTCTTGACTGGTCATATGACCCTAGCTATAAGGTGTCCAGTGAATAAGTTTTGAGTTACTGACCTGGGTATGACTTGGGGATATGAGTCATAGTATGTGGTTATGGGTCCTAGGGACCCAAATCATAAATTAGTGGATAAGTTTTGCTCTGAGTACGAGTGGCTCACTACGATTCGTAAGGATATGTTATGGGTTATGGAATAAAAATGTAGGATGCCCAGTATTTAACCTATTTGGGTTCTGTACTGGCTCTTATTAAACCCTATGAGTCCTATGGTCTCATTACGAGTAGGTCGGTCAAGTCGTAAGGTCGAAAGAGTATGGTGGTCCTTGTAACTGTCTTGGTGATAAATCAAGCTGATGAGTCGTAAGGAGTAGATATGAGTCAATTGTTGACTCGTTATCTTAGGCGACCCTTTTTCCAGCTTTTAAGTTAATGGCATTCTGGATATTTTCCCTCTTACCCAAATTTAAACCCATGTATTTAACCCCTTTAGGGTTTTATTAGTACTCAATGTCACATTAGAGTAACTTCTCAAACACTCCAAAAGGTTCGCTCTATTCCCTCAAGCAAGTCAAGCTAGGGTTTTATCAAGCTTATCAATTAGGAATTTCAAGGTCAATTTCTCTTTGTAGTTCTTAGTGTTTAAGGCATGTTACTCTGCCATAATTGTCAATTTTTTAAAATCATGTGATTTAAAATTTTGTTCATGAGATATTGTTGTTTGGTTTCAAACTATTGGTTGAGGGTTTTGAATGTAAATTGTTTAAATGTTTCTTCTATGATATTTATGAAGATATTGTACTTAAATTGATGGTTGGTAAATGCATCGAGGGTGCATAGGAATGGTGGATGGAAATAGGGGAACAAAGGAATCCCCAAATCAATTTGTTGTTATGGAAATTGGTGATAATCTCAACCCACTTGCATAATTGAATTTTTATATGTGCATTATCACTTGGCTTGACTTATTTCTTAGAACTAATGCATGGTATAAATGGTTAAATGGTTAAGGATGGTTTTGATAACATTATGGGGTACATGAGAATCACTCAAGTAATTTTATTATGAAAATAATATGGGGTACACGAAAATCCCCCAAGTGAATTTAATAATGGAGTCTGCGGGGTACATGGGAATCCTCTAAGTATTGGCTAATGACATTTCTTGCAAGTTATATTCAATATGACGATAACATTTAATAATGTCTTAATAATTGGCTCCTAGAACTGGTGGTTTGGTTATGTGTTAAATGTTTTAATTGGGCAATAATGGGAATTATGATAGCTAGCCAAGAAGGTATCAGTGTAAAAAGTTGACACTGGAAACTCATGTTTGCCGATATGAGGATTATTATTGATGACCACGTACTTGTGCAGTATAAGGGAATCCCCTAATTATGTTTATGTATATATATGTTCATATGATTCATAGAAGGTGAAGGGTACAAGGGAATCCCCAGCCACCTGTGATATCTCCGATCCATGTGGATAACACACACTAGGACCTGTCTAGGGGGTAACACTAGATCCATATAGCCCATGATTAGATTATGATGATAACAATTCACAACCTAGGTTAAGCATTTAAAGTGCATGCTATGCCTTGTTCCCTGTCCCGGGATGGTATATATATTTGTATGTTTTTCATATGGTTATATTTTTTTAGTTTGACTTGGTTTTGGATTGATGGCATTACTTTATGTTTATCCCTGAGTTACAAGCCAGTGTTCACCCTGCCAACCGTCTTCGAATAGTGTATCTCTAGATGATGTAGGAACTGACCATACTTCTAATCTTTCTTGTATAGTGACTAGGTGATTCAAGGACATCTTTTGAGTCAGACTGAAAGGATGAGTTTCCATACTTAGAAAGACCCCATTTCATGCTATGGATTTCTTTATGTCTTACTATTCATTTTGGTCTTCGTTTTAGCTATGGTCGGGGACATGTCCCAACTGGATATTCTTTGGTTTTGATTAGATGCATTGTTGGACTACTGTGGACAAAGGCAGTATTGGTTGGTTGTTTGGTTGTTGGTGGTTGGTTTTGGTTATTGACTTATCATAATGTAACACCCCAAAACCTGGTCCCGAGATGTCACACGGTGCTCAAGACTACGAGTAGCCTTAAGCTAACCCTGTTTGTCTGGTACTAAGTCTGAATCTTATAATAAAGAAAACATAGACATAAGAGTCATACTATTTGCGGAAAACTATCTGAAATAACTGAGAATAATCTAAAGTAATATCTGAAATCTCAATATTGAATAATCTGTATCAAAACTAGATGTTTGACAAGCCTCTACTACTAGTAACTAGAGAGTCATTGCGACAAACCCCCAGTTAACTCTAACTTTCTGAAAAGAATATTGAATCATATAAACAAGTAAGCTGCAAGATCTGAATGAATAAGTCCCCAAAGCGGTCTGGCCCAGTCAAATCGGGCAAACTTTCTCCATGGCTTGAAACACCATGTCTGGCCCAGTCAAAGCGGTCTCATCCACTTCAAACCAACCAACTAGTGATCTATATCTTCGCCCATAAAGAGCCTCAAATGGAGTCATCTAAATACTAACATGGTAACTATTATTATAAGCGAACTCAATCAATAGAAAATGCCCCATCCCAACTACCTCTAAAATTAAGAACACATGCCTCAATATGTCCTCTAGGGTCTGAATGGTCCTCTCTGCCTGACCATCTGTCTGTAGATGAAAAGCTAAACTAAGATAAACTTGGGTACCAAGACCCTTCTGGAAGGCTTTCCAAAACTGAGAGGTAAACTGATACTATAATATTTTAGTCCTAGTGTCACTCTTGTAAAGTGTGGCCTAAAATAGCAAAGGTGTGGTATTTTATCGAAGGCTACACTTTCGGACTTTAGGCAACACTTTTAGGGAGGTGGACTAAACAGGCGTAACATTTGATCAAAGGCCACACTTTTCAAGTGTTGCCATATTAGCTACATTTAAAAAGCATGGCCATTAAGGTATAAAGGCCACGCTTTGCAACTTGTCATTGGCAACACTTTTATTTGATAAAATTATAACTACAAGTGTTGCCTTGGTTTTGCTATTGGGCACGCTTCACAAGCGTAGCCTTTTGTAGCACCTCTATAACAATACTTAAAAACGTTGGCTTTTTTTTACTATTGGGCACGCTTCACAAGCGTAGCCTTCTGTAGCACCTCTATAACAACACTTAAAAAATGTGGTGTTTACTTTCTTGAGGCCACACTTTTGAAGTGTATCCATTGATACCTTCTCTAAAGCAACATTTATAAAGTGTTGCCTTTGCTAATTTGCGCATATGCATCTAAATAAGTTGCACAATCTATATCCCTTCTCCCCATGACAAAACGTTTAAAACATAACATTCTTGTCCAGTTTATACTATTAATATTTACTTCAAATTTTGATTTTAAAATACAATTATATTCTCATACATCTACTATTCATATTATACATCATTATTCTATGTAGATTGTCTCAAAACACTATGTTAGATAAAAATAACTCAAAAATAATAGTACACATAAATTTTCATCATGTTCCCTTTGAGAAATAGACTGACTCCATGCTTAATCTGGGCTTTGCAACATCCTCGATCACAATATACATTATTATTCATATCCTTGCTAATTTGTGAGTTGAACTAAGATCTTCTCTAGTTGAATAACATACTATGATGTTGTATATAACACAAATAAATCCACCTAATGTTTCTTTTAAAAACCACCTTACCTGCATTTCAGAAGAAAATAACTATAATTAAGTAACAAAAATGGGGAAATAAACCAGGAAAGAAAAATTACTATATTTGAAAAGAAAATGTGACCTAGAAAAATAAATACCAAGTGTACTCCCATAAACTAGGGTCTGGGGAGGGCAGAGTGCACGCAAATCTTTCCCTAACCTTCAAAGGTAAAGAGGTTGTTTTTGATAGGCCCTCGGCTTAATAAAAAAATATGATAGGAAAAAATGATGATAAAAAAGATAATGGAGGGATGGGGAATTCAAAACTTAGGAAAGAATTCTGAAACTGAAGGAACAATACCTCAGGAGGGGACTAAGGTGGCTCATTCAATTTATCAATACCATCTTGAGTAATGGCATCTATAATAAATCTATTGTTGTTTACTTCTGGTAACGAGTTGGCAAGTTCTTTAATGCCCTGTACCAATATAGTGAAGTTAAGTGCTAGTGAGATTACAAATGTTACTGATAGTCACTGAAATGTTATGAAATGAAAAGAAATACAAACCACGACATGCTAATATACGAACAATGAGCAGTAACACTACAAAATAAACTATGACAGTAGCAATCAATCCTTTTCAATTTGAAATTATAAAGGTTCAACCATATCCACACTGCCTCAAATTTGCAAAACTTAATTATTTCTACTCAAAAGAATTTAAAAGGCACATATTAGAGTGTGCTTCCTAAACAAAATAATCTGTTGTTATGGGGAATGTAATAGCCTTATGTTGAAGAGTTATTCCAATTAAAGGTATGTTCTTTGATTCACAAATATACAAGTTATCAGTTCACACATATATGAGATATCAGTATGGGCACCGGCATTAAGAAGTAGTCCATGCATTGGAACAAATAGGTAATGATTATCTTTCATAAATTGTTAAGTTTCGATATATTTGAAACAATTTTTGAATTTTACATTTGTAAGAAACGTCTCTTGATGGATTCATTTATCGGAATAAAAGACAAATACCATTTAGCTTTCATGAAAATTGAATATGAACACAAGTTCACACCAACACCATGAAAAAGGTAAATGCCAAGATGGTTTATGCCAAGGTAAACGTCTCAAAACACTATGTTAGATAAAAATAACTCAAAAATAATAGTACACGTAAATTTATGGTTTATGTATAAAATGCACATTCGAATAATAATTACAGCTAAAGTTTGCATAGAATGTGTATAAAAACTGTATAATTATTGTATAACATGTGTATAGAAACTATATATATATAAGGTGTATAGAAACTGTATCATTGTTGTATAAAATCTGTATATGTATAAAATGTGTATAGAAACTGTATAATTATTGTATAAAATTATATAATTGTTGTATAAAATGTGTATAGAAACTATATATACAGGGCGTACAGAAACTGTATCACTGTTATATAAAATCTGTATATGTATAAAACATGTATAAAAAACTGTATAATAATTATATAAAACATGTATCCCAATAAGTATCAATATGATATATGGTTATAGGGATTGTATTGATATGGTATAATGATTGTATCAATATAGTGTAATATATGATAATTTTTTGTCTATGATGTGTGTAGTACATGATGTACGTAGAAACATTAGCTTTGTTGTATAAAAATATTTATATCACTATTATATTATGTTTTATATATGTAGATTTGTATTCTATTGTTCCACAATAATACGATTAAGAAAATATTTTTTTTTAAAAAAATAAAGAGCTGCAAAAAAAAATCCTAGCCTGAAACCTCAAAACACATCCAATTTTAATCAAAACTCAATTCCAATTGGAGTTGTTGCTGTTGTTTGCATGAATGAGCAAATGAAAAAAAAAAAATAATTGATGTTCATGATTAATTGGAGAAGAAAATCAGTTGTGGGTGCATATTCATGATGATGTTTACTAAAATTAAAAATTAATAGAAGTTTTTTTTTTTTAAAGGGAGCACCGAATTAAAACTACAAAATCACCAAAATTTAAAAAAGAAAAAAAAAGGAAAAGTCAAAGAAAGCTGTGCAACGACTAAAATGGCTAAGAAATGGAATTTGAATTCAAAGGTTATTTTCGTGTCTTTTTTTTTTTTGCCGGGAGGCTATTTTTGTCTTTTTCCCTTATATTTAATGTTGTGCTATAATTATCAAAGATGTCTTTCCAAACCCATCTTTGATTATGAACATATAATCTTATAACTTATAAGAACGGACAATTTATTCTTTCGTCCATGAGTCATAAAATTTCATGCACAAAATCGTTTACTTCATAAGTAAAGGACACACATACAAATAAAATGATCTATTTAAAATTAACACTTTATTAATCAGTATAAATGATTACAAAAAAAGATATATAATACTATACTAAGCCGAATGATCAATAGTATATCCTAACAAGTGCAACACTCAAACATTCGTACTTTTGATTACATATAAATTCACTTTTTATTCGGTTAAAGTTTATTTTTTTTTTTTTTTTTTTTTATGTAGCTCGTTTATAATTATTACTTTGGGGTTTATTGCCTGAATAATAATTAGCATTAGTTTATTTAAGGTCATCTGCGAACTTGAGCTTTAATTATTTTTGGCTTATGATCTTTGACTTTTTTTTATCTTCAATTTGACGAGAAGTTGTAGGCCTACTTTGGGCACGTTCTATAATTAATTGGTATCGCTTCATATTTAGTTGCTAACATTGGCAATTAATTCACAATTAACCTGTGGAATAAAAGATTATAAATAACCTATCTTTTTATTTCTTTTTAGGAGGGGTGTGTCTCTGTGTGGGGGGAGTGGGGGGAGGGGGTAGGCTTGGACCAATATGGTTGCAGAAAAGATAAATATATTCTTGAACTATGATTAATTATACATATATATCCTCCATCATATTTTGGGTACACATATGTCTCTATCGTCAATAAAATTGTACATAAATGTCCTTCACACTAACGATAGGAGCATATATGTACTAAAAGTATAACGGAGGGCATATATGTACCATTTATCATAGTTCAAAGAGTATATATTTGTCCCCTTTTTATTATAAATTTTTTATTTCAGATAATTAATCCAAACCCATTATCCGACCCAATAAGTCCACTAACCAATCCAGTCCCAATTAAAATTCAAGAGATGCCTATCTAGATGTGTTTTTCCCGCTCTTATAATGATATACACACACAATAAGTAACACTGAGTACTATCAATTTCTTTAAAAGTAATTATTAACCCATAACACCCAAAAACAACGCAAATAAATTTAACTCCTCATGTTTTAATTTTTAGCAAAATTTCACTAGGAAACACTATCCACCACCGGTCAACACCACATAGTTATCGTCTCCGTCGAACAAGAAACATCTCACCGGCAAATCATCACCGCACCCTTAGATCCGGCCATCTTCGACTTAATCTCTACTCCCTCCAATAAGTAAACATCATCTAGTCGCAGCGACCAATTACTATAATCTTTTTGGAGTTCACGTTTAAGAGAAAAGCAGAGAGAGTATCGAATTTGATGACTTGGTCGGGTAGTGAGTTTGATTTAACTATTTGGGATATAAAAATTAAAATGATAAAGGTACAAATATTCCTCCAAATTCATTGTCGTGAGGGTGGCACGCCACCCGCAAACTTCGACGGAAACTCTCTCTCTATATATATATATATATACTGATATAGTCAAATATTAAATCTGTCACCCATAATATCAAGGCACTATCTAGTGCAAGTGGCAAAGTGTCCACCCAACCCATAATACCAAAGCACTATCTAGTGCAAGTGGCGTATATTCTACCATTTAAATGAATTGTGAATATTATATTATGATATTAGTAATATTATTGAAAAATCAAGTTTTGTCATTTTATTATTGTTTTTTTTAATTAATTGGTTGGTTAAATATTCTATATATCAGAAAAAAGAATAATTTGATTAATTTAATCGAAAAGCAGTGGTGGAACTAGAAATTCAGCTAAGGATGTGTAAATTTTATTCTCAGTTATGTTAAGAGTGTGCAAAATTAAATATACACTCATTATGATTAACATTTAACCTCTATTCACCATGTAATTTTCCGATGAAGGGTGTGCATCTGACCACCCTTCAGATGCACACCCTTCATCGAAGGTGACTCCGCCCCTGTCGATAAGTTTATTTGGCACCCAGAGAGTCTGGATCCTGGATCCGCCTACGTACCCTCCGTCATACTTTGGGTATATATATGCCCCTACCGTTAGTGTGAGAGGTATATACATATCATTTATTAACGGTAGGAACATATGTGACCCAAAATATGATGAAGGATATATACATACTATTTATCATAGTTCGAATATATATTTGTTTCTTTTCCGAAATGGTTATATGTCTAGTCTTTATATCAAAGATAGTACATAAAATTGGTGTGACAAACAAATATGTAGTTGGGAAAATAAAGAATTGATTGGAACAAGTAAGCACCAATATATAAAACTTGACAAAAATGGAAGAACCCACCATCGTCATAATCATCTTCTTCAGGGATCACGTTCTTGGTTCTTCCTTATTTCATATAATTACAATGATACGTAGTGAACATCGGTGTTAGAATACTTTTTTTAAAATTCTTCAAAGGAGCTCCAACTTTTTTTTTAATGATTCAAAATCACAATCTTAATATTAAAAGTAAAAGACACTTACTATTTAGGTTGGAGTGGTAAACAGGCAAGTTGGGTCGGAAGTGCATTAGGTGAAAACGGATAAATATTTAATTCACTCATAGTTGATACGGGGAAAAAATGGATTAACGAATGGATAGTAGGAATTGTCCGTTGCTTCTTAAATAAGATGTGGGCTTCTTTTCTTCAAAACTCTAGTACTTTGTTGTTTTTCTCCGAAAACTCTAGTATCACATTGTTTGTAATTATAGAAATGGATTTAAAAAAAAAAAAAACATACGGCTACGGAGAAGGCACATGACAATTTTTAGATAAATCCTGATAGTATCGTGATAAAGATTTAATATTATTTGAATTTGAAAATATTTAGCATTTTTACAAAATTAATAAATTATCATAAGCTTAAACTAGGAATCTAAAATTGAAGAGTTGTAAGTGAACTCTAACTATTTCATAAACTTATTCCTTTAAAATGTTATTAAATATGTTTGATTTAATAATTGATCTATATAGAAATTATAATTAAGATTTTTTCAATGTTGTTAGCCTTCTCTAATCTCAATTATACGGTTATAATTTTAAAAAAAAGGACGACTTCTAGAAAAATTGAAAATTATAAATCACCTTAATAAAAAATATTTGAAATATTAATAGGATTTTGAAAGAATTTGAAATTAAAATAAAAAAGATGAAACTGAATTTATTGACAAACATTTTTTAATTTGCATAAAAAATATATGGTCAATAAAAAATTAAAGAGGCAAATAATGTGATAATCCAATTGACATCACCATAAAATGCCAAATTAAATTTTAAAAGTCCAATAATAATAATGATGATAATAATAATAATAATAATAATAAACACGTTTGGGTCTTCTATTTAGTAGAATATTTTGTTTACATAACAATAGCTAACACACGATCCAATTTTATAGCAACTAATACACAAAATTTACTCCCTTTTTTATCCTATTGTTAAAATTTAAAATTTGTATTTATTCAGTTAATATCCTAATCAATTTTTAAATTTAAAGTTAAATGATAACTTCCTTTTACAGCTACTAACGTTTTGGCTTCTTTTTAGTCTATCACGGTTGAATTATCACAATATACGAATATGAGATAATAATGAATTTAATATTATATATAATTGGTTTGTATGAATTTACATTCACATTCTATCTAATAGGGTAATTAGAATTTTATTTTAATTTTGAATTTAAGTTAATCAACAAGTTAAACCATTTCATTTTTGAAATCTTAAATTGAGAATATTATCTATATAATATTCTTACTCACCATAAAATAAGATATTTCACCCTTCACATGATTTTAGAAGTTCAGGCCTATATCCTCCTTCATTGTACTTGGATATTTTTGATAATTGGGGTAGCACCTTAACCTCACCCCACCCCCCACCAATTGGTAGCCTTCTAAAAAAAAAAAATTCTATATAAAGCCATTAACATCATCATTCCACATAAAAATATATATAGCGTCCTTATAAGGTTGATTTACTTTAAGGTAATTAGCAGCAATGATTTAAGATATTTTATGTGTAATTATTATTGATTATTTTTGTTCTTTATTAGAAATTGTGTTTTACAATAAGATTGAAATACATATGATGTATGGCTTACCTTCAATTTTTTTTTTTTTTTGGCTTACAGAAACCTTCAATCACTTGATACTTGATATACATTGGTGCTTAATTTAGTTGGAAGATATTTTGATTGATTCTGCCCATATAACATTTTTCTAAATTCGTGAATTTGTGGAGATGGAGACTTCTTCGATTATCTTATATTTACTTGTAATATTGTTAGAAATTTTCCTTAGAAAAAATATAACAAAAAAGTTAAAGAATTTATTGTTGATGTAGATGTTAGAGTTTTTTTAATGAGCATTGAAATTTGATATTTTTGTAATATGTATATATCTTCAATGACACGCTCAAAAAGACAGTGTAGAATAAATTTCGGACTTAATTGCTATAATTGTTGATTTCTTTTAGTATGTATGTTGAATGTCTTCTATTAATTAAAAATTTGACTATCTTTTCTTTACAATCATCACTTTTATATATATACTAGTTTAGGTGTACGCGTATCACGCGAGTACCTCAGTTTATTGAGTTCAAGTGCTATACTAAATAGGATATTTGTTTAAATAATAAAGATGAATACAATAATTAAATTCAATATCTTTTGGAGAATTTATTTAATTAAACCTAGCATTTGCCAAAAAAATTTTCAAAGCCTATCGATATTCATCTACCCCTATAACAAAACAATACGATGATAGAGACACCAGTACAATATAATTGAATCTAACCTGTACACAAAATTTTCTCAAAGACATCCGACACTCATCTACCACCTGTAGATTATCACAAATTAATACGATAATAGAGATATCAAAATAATACAACTAAACTTTATCTTTACACAAAAAAATCTCAAAACAGAGATACAAAAATAAAATAATTAAATATAATTTTTACCAAAAAGATTTTTCAAAGCCGAACGCATTCATCTATCACCTGTAAATTCCTCTACGACCTGTAAACTACAATAAAATAATACAATAGTGATCACAAAGCTTCAGTTTTGATGAAAATAATTCTTTTCTGAGCGAAAATTTTGACACTAAAGAATGACTTGAATGAAAATCAAGAAGATATATATATACACACACACACACACACACATACACGTTGAATTCTATTATGTTGACAAAATAGTAAAGAAGTTGAAGGTTAGAAAATTAAGCATCCATCAATTTAGACATGCAACCGAATCAAGTTAGATGAACATCAATCATATTTTCACAATATATAAACCAGTTTCTTCTCTAATTTAACGTGTATCTCATATTCTCCAATTTAACGTGTATCTCAATATTTATAGAAGTATTTCCTTAATAAAGTCTTATTTTACCACGAAACATGGAAAGTTATACATATTCCTTTATACCGTATATCTTTGGACTTCTTAATTATTAATTCTTTTAGTAAATTTTTGCCCATCTTATTAAATATTAAATATTTAAAAGTAATTAAATAAATATACATTTTAAATATTAAGAATAATAGCTAAAAAAATCATGACAGCCAAACCGCTACTCCTAAGCATGCATTAATGAGGATTCTACTTGGTTAAAATAATACGGAATCTATTCTACAACAAATTTTTTTCGTAATATTTTGCTATTTTTGTCTTTAATTTTTTAATTATTGGTCATGAAACCCCACCTTTAAGAGCCTAATACATAAAGAAAGATAATTCTAGTTATGATAGAAAATTAATCCTAACCAAAAGGACTCCTAAACGTGGAAAAAAAAGAAGAAATAACACAATTATGTGTTCATTTTTTGTAGCAAAACTAACACACTATGAAAAGATGTTCATAAATTAAGAGAAAAAATTAATCACCCACTATGTTCAATGTATTAAAATCTTATATTTTATTAAGAAATCATGATGTTTTTTAAACCATCGTAACTTGAATAGTGTTGCATATTGTCAATATAAATAATAAATAATAAATATTTATATAAAAAGTAAAACTTGCGACAACCAAAAAGAGAATCACTATTTTCATAAAAAATAGTTGATCGATTGTTGATATGAAGGAGTACGTACCAATATTGACTTAAAATGGTACAATGTTATATATATAAAAAAAAAGAGATGAATCTTTGATTTTTCTGCGACAATATTCTTGTTTTTATAAAGAAATAAAGAAAGACAGAAGGGATGATGATAGTGAAAGTAAGAAAACAACTTGAATGAAAATCAAAACAAGAAGAATACCTAGCAGTAGAAAAAGCAGTATGTTTGTAGAAGAAATCATATTTATTTGTGAAGTTCGATCAAAATATTACTTAAATAGAATTGTATGATTTGTTTTTCTATTATGACTCCTTTTCCTTAAATTTCACATGATATATAGTATATTTATATTTTGTTTAGTATTATTTTTTCATATTTGGCGTGCATACATGTATTTTATTTAATATCAGTTTTCCATGTTTATCGTATTAGTTTAGTACTTTATTCCTTATAGGAATTAGTATTGTGTTGTGCATTAGGAGTGTCCAAATTTATAATGTTTTATTGGATTTGTAGGCAAAATTTATATTACTTTATTGGATTTGTAATTTAAATAGAATATGCAAAAAGATGATTTTATCTAAAGGAAAGACTTTTAATAAAGGGTAAAAAGTTTAAACGTGATTTATAAGACCCTTCACACTTTTAAGATAATATATATATATATATATATATATATATATATATATATATATATATAGTCATAGACTATTTCTATCAAAAGGGGGGCCTTTGAGTAACTGGTAAAGTTGTTGTCATGTGACTAGGAGGTCACCGGTTCAAGCCTTGGAAACAGCCTCTGGCAGAAATGCAAGGTAAGACTGCGTACGATACACCCTTATGGTGGGGTCCTTCCCCGAACACCGCGCATAGCAGTAGCTTTAGTGCATCGGACTGCCCTTCTTTTACACTATTTATATCTTGCATAAAAAGATTATAGGTAATTTCATCAGATTTCTCTGAGTAGCTATCAAGGTGTGTTGCTCATGCTTAAGATAGCTTTTTAAAATTTTTATTTTTATTTTTATTATTATTATTATTTATAATTAATACTATACTTAGCATAAATCACAGAAGTAACTTTTATGGATAAAAAGACCATAGATATTGCGTATCCTTAAATTTTTTTTGAATAACTATCAAGGCATGTTTTTCATCAGATTTCTCTAAGTAGCTATCAAGGTGTGTTGCTCATGCTTAAGTTAGCTTTTTAAATTTTTTATTTTTATTATTATTATTTATAATTAATACTACACTTATCATAAATCAAGAAGTAACTATTATGGATAAAAAGAACATAGGTATTGCGTATCCTTAATTTTTTTTGAATAACTACCAAGGTATGTTTTTCTTGCTTAATTTAATTTTCTAGTTGTTGTTATTGTTGTTGTTGTTGTATTATTATTATTATTATTATTATTATTATTATTATTATTATTATTATTTGTATCTAAAGAAGCTAAAGTTTCTACAAATATAATATACTTAAATAATTCAAAAATATGAACTGAATATTTGAGATATCGACAAGTACAATTCAGACTCGAAATATACAGAGAAGATTTATCAAATTATTTGTTCAAAGAATAAATGTAAAAAAAAAAAAAATACTCAATTAACTTTCTTCTAGGAGATTATAAAATAAATATGTAGGAATTTAGATGTTATTGATTTATTCTTTTCAAAATTTTAATTGTAAATGTAGATTTATTAATAAATTTTTGTTACTAATTTAGCACGTTGTTTATGTTACATAAGAAGTGGTATTTTTGCATTTCTTCTTACGTAATTCTGTGCATTACTGAATTCTTTTAATTCAAAGGACAAAGTTAATAATATTTTCAAACTTAAATTGAAAAAATTGAAATTAAATATGCGATAAAATTATCTCCAATAGAAGTGAAATTTTTGAGTTTAAGTACTTGTAACAAATTTCATTAGATTATATTTGAGTACGATTTTCTTATACTATATTTCTTTTTGGTAAAATGTAGTCTATATTTCATTTTATCATTTCTATTACGCATAAAGAAAACTTATAACTCTAATTTTGCATGATACAAACTTATTCATTATAAATTATAAATAGATAAAATAGCCAATCAATATTTTTATTTATAGTTTACAATAATATGAAATTATAATTTAAAATAAATACTCAAACAATATCCCTATTTATATTCTTAAAGATCATAATGATTATTTTTATTATTTTACAAATTTATCAATTTTTAACTTACGAAAAATGTAAAATAGTAAGGATATTGAAGAGTAAGAAACAGGTGTCATATTTTACTTTTGTTAATTGTAAGATTTAGTTAAATATCACTAAATCTTACAATTAACAAAAGTAAAATATGACACATGTTTGTTACTCTTCAATATCCTTACTATTGTACATTTTTCTTAAGTTAAAAATTAATAAATTTGTACAATATTAAAAATAATCATTATGATCTTTAAGAATATAAATAGAGATATTTTTTGCGTATTTATTTTAAATTATAATTTCATATATATATATATATA